>NC_045786.1:112359935-112680943 GCF_009873245.2 Balaenoptera musculus
TGCCCAGAAGCAAAGTTTTCAAATAATAACAATGTTAGTAAAACTCCATGCTTACAAAAAATAGCACTTTATTAATACTGGTGGTACATGATATAATAGCAAGCAGCTACAGAGAAAAATATGTCTGATTCCTTCTACTTTAACACTAAATAAAGAATCAACCTATCTGCTTGGAAATCTACAAAATTATATCTACATCTATACACACACACGCATATATAAGTATATAAAATGTCTGAACACATACAAGGGCCAGAAGGAAACAAAGGAAGAGAAAAACTGTTGGGATGGGGGATTGTGGGTCCACCATTAACATGCAATGAATACTTTTTTCTCTCTTTATATATTGTGTTATATCATGAGACTGCTAAGATTGTTTTATTAATAACATCCAAACTGTATTACAAATATTGCTCTGTTTTTATACTACCCACTATTTTCCTCCTGTAAATGACTGGATGTTTACTAAGATTTACTGAGTGCTCACAGTGTGCACAGAACTACTAAAAATGTACAGGATTTAGTACCTCTGCTCAGGAATTTACATGCTGAAAAACCACAAACGCTGCTACTTTCAGATTAGTGGGGGAAGAAGAAATTATTATTCTTAGTTTTGCTTTAGGAAACAGTATTCATAGCATATGTATCCCATAAGAGTTGGGCTTTGAAGGTACTTGAATGAGGGGGCTGTCTGGAGAAGAAAAGTGAGAATTCTAGGAATAAAGGAATAGAAGAAGCAAAAATTGTGTAATGCTAAAGTAGGAGAAGGAAACAAAGGGGTGAACTTCACCCTTGATAAAAGCCACGGAAATGGAACAGGGAAGAGAAAACCAGGACAATGATGTAGGCAGGGACAGATTAATGTCGTGCCTTGATTTTGGGGGTGGGGGTGGGGTTGAGTGCTTGGCAAACAGGACACCCTCAAAAAATATCTGTTGAATGGATGGTACTAGGGAGCCAGAAGGTTACAGACTCAAAAGAATTGGGGACATGATTGAAGCACCAAACGAAAAAGCAGAATTCAGGACTGATTAGACTGGAAAGGCTAATGGGGTTAGGGGAGAATAGGAGAATCCTCAAGTAGCACTAAGAGTAAATTAATTTAACATATTTACTTTTTGGAGGGCTAGATGTTCTGAAGAAAGCATGGTTTCTAGAGGTAAGCAATTCCGAAGGTCTTCTGCTATGTTTTTCAATATAATGTCATTATTGTCTTGAATGAATTCATCAAAATCTCCTGCAAAAAAAAAACAAAAAAAACCAACCAGATACAGCTTTTATGGTTGTACTCATACCTAGACTAAGTGATTACAATGGATGGATATTTTCCATCAGATAGCATCAATTTATAACAATAAATAAACCTTCTAACCAATGAAATATTTAAATTTTAACAAATGTTCCATTGAAAACATTGAGTTTTTCCTTTTTCCAAACTGCTTGAAAATATAACACTTGACTATTTCAGCCTGTTATAGAACAACAAAGGCATTTAAAAAATATGTATTATTTTTCTACTTTATTTTTACTTAAGAAAAGTACTGCCATTAGTTTTTGGGGTCTTAAACTTACCAGTAAGTAGTCAAATATTCCTTTTGTGACCATATAGATCTTACAAGTTTAGGAGGCACCACACAGGGATTACTAAGAAGATAACTTTAATCTGAGCATCTCTGCCTCCAGTAAAATGTACTCAAGACTTCGGATAACAAGCACTAACAGATGGCACCAACTATAGAATAAACTTTATCAGAATCATGTTGCTCCACTGCATTTGAACAGCAGATAAAATGATCATTAAAACAGCACATTTCTGATGGCTGTGGCCTACCTTTGGATAATCTGGCAAAAAGGGAAGTGTGCGTGCATGCTGATATATATAGCAATAAAGATGGAGAAGGTAAGAGACTGACGGTGAATCTAGGTGAGGGTATAAAAGTGGTGTTCATTGTTCTGTTTTTTCAACTTATCTGTGTGTTTATAAATTTTTTTAAATTGGCTCTACAAAAGTATGATTTCTAAGCAGCTCATATAATTTTAACTAGAATGTGACTTATCTGGAAGTAAAATACTCTAGTAAAATTAGCTACAGCCTGAATGCCAAATATAGACTGGAAAGGACTACTAATGAAAACATTTTACTTTTTTCTTAAAAGACTTATATTGATTCTTGCTAGAGTAAAAGGACCTCGAAGGGGTTGTGTTTTTCTTACTGTTTTAAAACAGCTATAGAAGGAAAACAAGGAGATTCTGAAGAAAATATCATCCATCTCCACATCTTGCCCCCCAAATCTTTGGTTGTTTTAAAATAAGTTCATGATTTCCTTCTTAAACATAATAATTCTTGTGTTGGGTCAGAATGCAATTTTCATGTCACAAATAACAATTAAAATTTGGATAATATTTTCTAGTTTGCAAAGTTCTTTCACATAGAAACTAGGTCATTTAAGTATTATAACATCCATGTAAGGAAGACAAAGCAAGATTATATTCTCTGATTTACAGAGGAGGTAACTGAGTCTTTTAAGGTTAAATGAACTGTGAAAAGTTACAAAGCAGGCCAACAGCAGCACAAGAAACAAACCTAGGTTTTTTGCTTCTAAATAAAGCTACTCTTCTTTTTCACTTTTTCCACTCTGTTTCCCTACGTACAGAGGTTCTTTCTCTGTATAACTTCCTTTTGAGCAATAGTAGTTAATATGAAGATACTGATATATTATTTGGCTCCCTGAACTAATGTAGAAAGGCCTTTTAGCTCTTTTTTCTTTCCTCACCTATCTAGTATAATGACCTAAATTGTTGCTTCAAATTATTTCTAGAAGAATGCAAAATATAAATTATAGAGAAATGAAAATACTATGAAGATTTGTTCCAAATTGTTTTAGGTAGAACTTAAATAGCACCTGTGATGCATTTTTTAAAAAACTGGCCTTTTTAAAATGGTATTCTTAAAATCTAATTGAATTTTCTCAAGGTGTTAATTAACACCTAACATCTGCTTAGCTTCTCTCTGTAGACGGAAAACTGTCTAGAAGCCTCTATGACTTGCATTTAATTCTAATAGTATCACTCACACCATTGATTCTTAGCAAGTTCTCTCAATTTGGAAATGGTATAACTGAAGAAGCCAATAAAAATCACATTATACCAAACTAAGATATTTCATAGCCCAACTTCTTTGGATTTAATTCTGTAACATAAACAACCATGTTAGGAAAACATAGTTTTCATATGGGCCGGCCTTATAAGAGTCTTACAGTGGAAAGGGAACTTTAATTACGAACTATTACCAAATGGCAGACTCCATCCATGCATCTCTGACATATGACTGTTTTTCAGTCTTCACCTGAACACATTCGGGAACAGCATTTCTTCCACGTGCTGAGCCAGAATCTGCCTTTCCATAACAGCTCATTTTTCTAATTTCAGCTCGAGAGGAATCATCATCTTTAATGCTATACGGTATTTATTGAATGAGCACTTTTAAGGCATGTTAAACTTTGTGCAGTGCTTTTCAAACACTGTCATTTAATCCTAAGAATCCTATATGTGGTACTATTATCACTTCTATTTTATAACAAAAGAAGAATGTGAGGTCAGAATTTAAGTTACTTGTCTCAGGTCATACTGGCCAGAAAGTGGTAGAGTTGGAATTTGAATGTAGGTCTAACTCTGAACTCTTAGTTACTATACCATACAGTCTCTCTAAGGGAGCTCAGAAGGCGGCTGGCTAGTAAGAGCTCCCCTATCACTACCTTAGCCTTCTCTTCTCCCTAGCTCTGACCACGGTTCCTCATATATTGTGGGAACCATATCCACTGCCATCTGGTTGCCATCTTCTGGACTTGTTCAACAGCCCCTTTAAATGTGGCCCTGGAACTGAACTCGATTTGGCAATTTAGTTCTCTAATCCATGACTACCTTAGCTTATTTTCCTCTTCTATCACTTTGTAGTGTCTAGGGCTCTGATTGCTACTGCTACTGGGTTATTAATAGACTTGGAAGGGGTGGTGGTGGTGAACCATCTTAAACAGTCATATGTGAAGATCGAGGGAGCTGGAGAAATGAAAGATGGGAAGGGCTGCAAATTCTGAACCATCACAATAGATTTCCCCATGTCTCCCTAGTTAAATATCTTTATTTGGGGAGTCAATCCCCCAATTAATGTAAGCATCACCAGGCAAGATGAGAGATATTATGAAATTGTGTGTTAAATTACTCAGTCATTTTAAAAAGGCAGTATTAAGTGAAGACTCATTCCCAAGGATACCAGGTGAAAATGAGAACTGACACCTCTTATCCTGGACAACAAACTCTGATTCAACTACATTCAAGGGTAAAAAGAGATTCTTTCAGTTACAGCAGGGATTCTTCACCATGGTCCTAGTTAACAGGATCCACATATGGGCTTTATGCAGTCCATAAAAGGCCTAAAGTTGCATGCTTGGTTGTATACATAAATATGTATACTTTTCCAGGAAGAAAATTCTCAAAAGATATTTCATAATAATAGTTAATATTTGTTGAGCACTGTACGTAAGGCACTGTGGAAATTTTTAGCTCAAGAAGGCTAAAATTAGTTTCATTATCTGTAGTGGTTGGCAAATAACTTCTGAAAAGAAGGGCAAGACATTTTTGCCCTAATAATGGCTATAAAACAGGTGGAAAAGGCATGATATGATAGGATATTACTGAAGTGTGTAAAACTGGAATTCATTTAACATTCTATCATCATAAGTATTTGTTATTAAAATTAAATTCCTTAAAACATTATTTTAAAAGGCTGTGTAATGTTCCACCATATGTATATTACTTAACCATTCAGTCCTACTACTATACATTTAGATACAATTATAACTGTGAAAAATTGCACTGCAATTTACACTGCAACTAACATTTTGGCATACATCATCTCTCTGTATTTATTTCCTTACTATAAATTCTTAGAAGTAGAAGTACTTAAACATTTTAAAGGCTTTTGCTACATATTGTCAAATTTCTTTCCTGAAAGATTATACAAATTTAATCTATCAGAAAAGAATATGTGTTTCATTAAAGCCTTATAGCATTGAATAGTACCATAAAAACAAACTTTGTTGTTTTAATTTGCATTTCTTTAATTACAAGTGAGGCTGAACATCTTTTAACATGTATAATAGCTATTTCAGAATGTGTGGTAACAGTACGTTGCTTGGAAAAAGTTAAAGAAAGGTGTTAATCAGTTGCCTAAGGACAGTAAGGTTTTTCTCAAATTACATATGTAGGTGGGAAGGGAGCGGAGAAAGAAGAGCTTCACTAAAGAGCAAAATTCATTCTTTAAAAATTTCCTACTTATATTTAATTAAATACATGGGGACAGAGAAGTCACCAAAGCTGACAGTCTATGAATCAAACCCCACTTTTTACATCTAGTCAGGTATCAAGTGCTATCACTTTCTCTTTTGAATCCACTTCCTCTTTATTACCACTTCAACTACCTCATAGGCACGCACAGGCACCACCTCACATTTAGAATACCAGGACAAACTCACAATTAGCTCCTGAATTATCAGTTTCCCCCCGATATAAGATATCCTGCACACCGATTTTAAACTAATCTTGCTTAAACTTCACTTTGTGTCACTCCTTCTCCTTACAATTTTGGGATAGCTTTTCACTTTTCAACGTATGAAGTGTCACTCTAGACTTTCAAGGCCCTCTATATCACCAGAGGCTAACCATCCTATTTTCTATTCTCATTACTCTCTAACATAACTTTTGCTCAAGATGTGCAAATCTCCTCAGGTGTTTTCCATACTCCTTCCTGTTCATACTGTTCCTTTCAACTCTATGACCCTGCCTTTTGCAATAAGGCCCTGCTCAAGTTACTTCATCTCCATGAAGTCTTACGTTCAAACTCTGGCCTTAACTCACCCTTATCCTTACCTCTGATGACTTACAATACATAATTAAACACTGGGTTATATATTTCCTATTATTCATTCATATCTTATATTACTCTGAAGTTCTTATTCAAATTTTAAAAATTTACTGAGGGGACTTCTGGTCCTAGACAAGATGGCTACTTCCCTCTTTTTCCCCTGCTCCTCCCCTCTAAATACAATGAAATATCCTGGAAATAAATCAACAGGCAACCATAAAGGACTCTGAAAGCTAGAAAAAAGGTAAACTGTCTAGGGACCTGAGGATTTAAGGAAGGAGGGTCACCGCAGTGAATTCCCTCCTGAGTTTTCCTTTTATCTTCCATGTAGCCTGGACTGGGCCCTGGAGAGGCCTGCATCCCAGAACTACCAACAGCCAGACTGAAAAAAAAGAACAAAACAAAAACTAAGAAAAGCTTGCTCTCTCTCACCAGACTGTAAAGAGGAAGAACAACAGAGACGTACTGGGGAGCCCTAATCCCTAGTCCACACCTGGGGCTGTGGCAGGCTATCTGGTAACAACAGGGGAGACTGCTGTCCTCAGACCCTCTACCCAGCAGGATAGAGACCCAGGCCTGAGGTTTCCCAGCCTTCTGCCCAGTGGCCAAGAGCAAACCAGGCCCTGTACTGCTTGTCCCCTACTCCCACTGGTGGAAGGTAGCTCAGTGACATAGGGTGATCCAAGAAACTGTCTTTCTCCATGCAGGCAACACCAGCATAGATTGAGCAGGAGCCCCAGCAATTTCAAGGAATGAAGCAGACCTGAAGAGCACTGCAAGGGCACTGAAAACTAAATTGTTATCAGAGTTACAGCCCGCAAAAGCAGGCCAGAACCAACAGGTTAAACTTAAGCAGGGTAACTGCCTACTAAGATAGAAGATTTGAATAGGATCAAGTCAGCATAATATCTAAAATATCCAGGATAAAATCAAAATTATCCTAGCATACAATCAGAATATCCAGGATACAATGGAAAATCATTTATACCAAGAACAGGAAGTCATTATTTGAATCTGGCAATCTAGATGCTAACATGTAAATTAATCAGAATTTGGATGATCAGACAAGGTTTTAAAGCAGCCATAATAAAAATGCTTCAATAAGCAGTTAAGAATTATCCTGTAACAAGTGAAAAAAATAGGAAATCTCAGCAAAGAAGTAGAGGTCATAGAAAAAGAAATAGAAACTATAAAACTAAAAGAACAAACAGACAACAACAACACAAAAACACTTGTTGAATGGGTTCAGTAGTAGAGATGACAGAGGATAGAATCAGTAAACTTGAGTTGACAGATCTATAAAATTTATTCCATCTGAACAACAGAGAGAAAATAGACAGAAAAAAAATAACTGAACAGAGCCTTAAGGATCTGTGGAATAACAAAAGATCTAACATTAGTATCAGAGCTCCAGAAGTAGGGGAAAAAGTGTGGGGCTGAAAAGTATTTCAAGAAATATAGCTAAAAACTCCCCAAATTTGGTTAAAGACATAAACCTACAGATATAAGAAGCCAAGCAAACTCCAAATATGATAGACCCAAAGAAATCCACATAAGAACATACCATAAACTGCTAAAAACAAAAGAGACAAAGAACAAATCTTAAAAGCAACCAAAGAGAAATGATTCACTCCCTATAGGGAAACACCAATTTAAACAGTGAATTTTTCATCTGAAACCATGGGAGCAGACTTCCCTGGTGGCACAGTGGTTAAGAATCTGCCTGCCAATGCGGGGGACACGGGTTCAATCCCTGTTCCAGGAAGATCTCACATGCCGCAGAGCAACTAAACCCATGTGCCACAACTACTGAGCCTGCGCTCTAGAGCCCGCGTGCCACAACTACTGAAGCCCATGCGCCCTACAGCCTGTGCTCCACAACAAGAGAAGCCACCGCAATGAGAAGCCCGCGCAACACAACAAAGAGTAGCCCCCGCTCACTGCAACTAGAGAAAGCTCACGCGCAGTAACGAAGACCCAACGCAGCCAAAAAAAATCCAAAAAACCCCCAAAACAAAACAAACAAAAAAAACCCAAAAAACAAAACAAACAAAAAACCAAAAAACAAAACAAAACAAACAAAAAAGCCATGGGAGCCAGAAGATTACAAAATTTTTCAAATGCTAGAAAAAAAGGACCACAAACTGTAAATTTTATATCTGATGAAATTATCCTTCAGGAATGGAGAAGTAAAGAAAACCTCAGATGCAGAAAAACTAAGAATTTGTTACCAGCAGACCTACCCTTAAAGAACTGGTAGAGGAAACCCTCCAACAGAAGGGAAATAGCAGAAGAAGGCTTGGAACTTCAGAAAGGAAAGAACAACAGAATGGGTAAAAACAGAGTAAATTCATTAGACTATCTTTCTCCTCATTAGCTTCTTAAACCATATTTGATGGTTAAATAAAAATTTATAAAACCATCCGTAATAGTGCTCAATGTATATAGAGAAAATACATAAAACAACCATATTTTTAAAGTGGGGGAGGGTAAAGGGACCTACATGAAAGTAAGATTTCAATACTTCATTCTAGTGATAAAACACTGATACCAGTAGATGGTGATGTTACATATGTATACTGTAATAGAGTAACCACAAAGAAAACTATACAAAGAGATATACTCAGAAACACTATAAACAAGAACAGAATTCTAAAACTGTTCCATTTACCCACAGGAAGGCAAGAGGAGGTAAGAAATTGAGAAACAGAAGGATCAAACAGGAAACAAAGATTGGAAAATCTGTAAGTTATGTGGCTACTTCCTCAGTGGTAATAGCAATATAATATAGAACTGCAGTAGTATGCTGTTCGACAAATGTAACTAGATCCCAGGCTTTGCTTTTTAGATTTGTCGGAATTTCAAAGAACCTCTAACAGCTCTGTAGCTGCTGTTCAGCAACAGGTTCAATTCTGCTCAATGAAGATGTATTTAAAATACAGGAAACAGAAAAGCTTCTAAAAGCTTCTAGTCACCTACTATTAACTTCTTTAAGCATTTAAATATTTTCTTGATTATTTTATTAATTTTCTTATAGCACACTTTAATTTTCTATCCTTTATAACTTGATTCTTAATAGAAATTTTTATGAGTTGTTGGTTTGATATCCTCATTTGTATTTGCATATTCAGGAAAAATTCAGAGGCTTCAGAATGGTGTTTGCTAACAGATAGCTGTTAATAAAATGTAATTTTTAATATGCCTATTGGGGACATCACATACAGTTCTGGCTCTCAGCTCCCTTCACTTAATGGATTGCAGTCACTCTCCTATACTTTGAAAGCTAGATCAAGAGCCCACTATATACATATACAAGAAGTAGAAAAGAACAGATGCTCTGCCACAAGATTAGAATCAATGAGCTGAAGTCCTGCTGTATTTTTTACTCCTTTTATTTATTTATTTGAGGGGGGAGTTGTCTTTGTGTGCTTTGTCCCTCAGACTTTTTTCATCCTTCTTTACTGGTGCTCATTTGTTTCCTAGACTTTGGTCTAAGCTGTACCAAGGTAAATACAGGCTCTATCTTTATTTTTTCTGTATCTTCAGTTTATATCATACTTTGACATGTGCTTGCCTCTGTCCTGGTCCAAGCTTTTGGTTCTCAGCCTGATCCCAAATGACCTCAGGTCTTGGTATGATAATCCCACCATTCCTTCAGAGACCAAGAATATCATTCTTCCTTTTGTGTATTTAAAATTATTGTGATTTTTACCTGTTAGCAATATGTAGATTTTTTTCAGTTTCAGTAAACTCTGTGAAACTCAAAACCAAAATCATGCCTATTATTATCTCTTGCTATTCCATTAAACGGTATAAAAATTCAAGGAGAGTTATAATTATCAAAGGTCTAAGCAAATGTCATACAAGTAAGACATTATGCAGTAATTTTTTTCCTGGAAGAAGGAAGTTAATTAGGAAAATGAAAAATTGTTGATTGGAAGAATCTTTTGTGCTGTATTTCATAAAAAAGTACACTATAAGTGTCAGTTTGGGAAGATGAGAATGTTCTGGAGGCAGATGGTGATGATGGGTGCACAAAGTAAACGTATTGTACTTAATGTACACTTAAAAATGGTTAAAATGGTAAATCTTGTATTATGTATATATTACCACATAAAAAACGTATACCAATAAATTACACTACTTTTAAAGATTCATATTAAAACATACTCCTTCATTTTAAGCTAAGTGACACTCTCATTTCTTAAAATATTCATGTAATAAACATTCTCCAGAAACTCAGTTTGTGTTCTAAATTGTTTAACAAATTGCTTGAGCTTCTCTACTACAGGATCGGCTGGAGAAAGGCACACAGAACGTGGTGTTAGAAAAAGTAAAAACATCTTCTTTAGCCAATGGTATTGGGTCTTCTTGTTTACAAAATCATCATACAAAACATGCTTTCAACGAGTTTGAAAAATGGAGTCTCAACTGATGCCTCTAAAACTGGAGATTTATTAGATTACAAATGGCTCCACAAAACTGAAATCTTGAGGGCAAGGATGTTTTAGTAATTGTGCAATTGCCAGAACCAGGCAGTAGATGGCATTTTTGTAGGCACCCAGGGCTTTTGGAATAAAATATCTTGTAAATTCCTACCTTGAATCTCGTCTGTGTGTATAAATATGAAGCTAGCTCTTTGGTTTTCTCTACTTCCCAGGCTAAATCTCACTACCAGATGTCCAAGTTAATTTTAGTTTGGCGTCTTATCTAAAATGATCTTCCAAAATGTGTAGTAGTAGTAGTACTAGTAGTAGTAGTAGTAGTAGTAATAACAATAATGATAATACCCAAACGATTGATTCACTCTAACATCACAAAGGGAGAAAGTTCTAGGAAGAACCTCACGGATGGAAGTCTAAAATTGGGAGTCATCAGCAAACAGGAATATTTCAAGTCATGAGTCTAGATGAAAATAAACATGGAAATCAACGTTTAGGGGTACAGAAGCAGAGCATGGTTTGGAATAGTTCTCCAACAAGGAATATCCTATCCTCTTGTGCTTTCACCAGGCTTCACTTTGCCAAAACAGATCTATCCCATTCTTCAATAACTCGACCTAATAACCACATTTCCTCGATTCTAACTTGTGCTTTTTTAGTATTACTATCATTGAAAATCAAAGTCCTGTCCTCCCCTCCCCCTTTTCTCCCTCTCCCCACCCCGGAACACCTGCTATTAAATTGATGGCCCATTTTACAATTGAGAAAATAAATGCACTAGCTACATGTGATTTTGCCTACAGGGTAAAAACTTCCAGCTCTACAGCCTGAAACTTCTCTTGTAAAGGGTTTTTTCAGGTAGTATCCTACTGGTCGTCCCAAATTTGTGGGAGTAATGGGGAGGAGAGCTAACCCATCCCCCCGCCCCCCCCCTTTTTTTCCTTCAGAAAAGAGGTGAGACACAAGGCGGCTCTAGCCGCTTGTCTGAAGTCTGTAGCGGAATCACAAACCCAGAGCCAGGTCCTCCTGCACCCAATCCTAAACTGGATTCTGAAACTGACAAAAGTTTGCTATGTGCCCCCCTTCAACCCGCTCCGTAGCAGAGCAGAGACCAGCACAGCTACCCCATGGAAGGCTTCTGGCCTCACCCTAAGTCCCCAAGGTCAGTGCCCACAGCATATTCTTGCCCCAACCGTCTGACTCTGGCTCTGATCGCTTACGGGTAGTTCTCATCCACTGGAGCAGAGCTGGGAG
The DNA here is from genome assembly GCF_009873245.2 of Balaenoptera musculus. Taxonomy (NCBI): domain Eukaryota; kingdom Metazoa; phylum Chordata; class Mammalia; order Artiodactyla; family Balaenopteridae; genus Balaenoptera; species Balaenoptera musculus. The sequence goes on from NC_045786.1 coordinate 112,371,552, forward strand.
GTCTGCTGGAGCCACCGTACGGAGTAGCTGCAGTATTGCTTGCCGAGCTGAGCGGAATTCCATGTTGGAGGAAAAAGCAGAGAAGGGGAAGGTTCGCACTGCGCACGCGTAGGCAGAGGCGGGTCCAGACACCTGATTCGACCCGGGGTGGAACCCGCCTCCCTAGGCTGCGAAAGCCCTAAGTCCCTCCCTTTCTTTGGAGTTTTCACTTGCTCCCGGGAATTCCTACACTCAGACCTCCCTACACCCCCGTCTCTCTTAGCTGGTGGTGCTCAGCCAAGTCATTTTTTCTTAAGGTGGCGCCTGGAGGCTGGACTTCTTTCCTGAGATCGCATTCCTAGAGAGCTTCCTATCTTAATACTAACTTTAATGCCGCAGTTATTGAGCGATAGAAAACGCATGTCAAAAGCCAGTCAAAGCAAAGAAACAAATCAACAAACCCTTTCGGTAAACGCAATGAAGGAACGCGGCGGGTGCCCCGGAAGCGGAAGTGCATCCTCTTCATGAAAGGCTGGACTACGCCGAGTGGTGACGTTATCTCATTGGGCGGAAGGTTCGGTGGCAGTCATCGGTCTTCCAGCTGGTGGGAGTTGGCGTCGCGGTGCTGGGCGCTGGGACCCTAGTTTATGTGGGGTAGCACCTGTCTGTCTGATTCCCGCTTTCGTTGGTTTCCTCCCACGGCGTGGGGCTTCGCGAAGGACTCCCCGGCCCCTTTGGGTCACGGCTGTAGCGGTGCCTTTTGCGGTAAGTGTCTGCTTTTTCCCGCTCAACACTACCGACTAGCAGCTAGGGGCAGCCCTAACCCTACTTAGGGGGCTAGACACTGGAGGGAGTCGGCGTCCTTGGCCACCGGCTGTCGTCACCGAGAGGAAGGTGCGCTGGCGCTTTTTCATCTCGTATTTCCCATCAGAAGTTTTATTAAAAGATGCGCTGTGACCCTTTTTAAATTGTCTTCAGATTTACCCGAGCCAAAATAAACGTAAGCAGTTGCAGGCTTGACTTTGTTTTGCTGTCGTGATCAAGGATTTAGATGTGGCTACTTCTCCGAAAATCTTTTGACTTGTACCAGATTTTATTTTTCCATGTTAACTTGTGCCTAATTAACACATTGTTCCGCCTATAGTAGGCTTTCAAAAATGAATAAGGGATACCAGTTCAGTGCCATTGACGACTTAAAGTATACTGATGGCTCTTTCCGTAGCATTTGGTGCTGCTAACCATTTCTTGAAGCTCTTTCGCCTATTGGCGTTCTGGATGCTATTATCACCTAGTTCTTTAATATGTTTCATTCAACAAAATATTTACTCATTCTTAGCTATAGTGATACAGAAATTAATGACACGAACCCTGGCATTGAAGAGCTAACAGTACGGTGAGAAAGAGGCACATAAATAAATATACATTACACCAAGATGAGTAATGAGAAATTCTAGTAAGGCATAAAGAGCCATGAGAGCTATGGGAACACAGATGAGAGTGTGCTACTTAGGAGATTTGTGACCCTGAGCAAGTTGTTTTTCTGATCTAGCCTCAGTTTCCTCATCTACCTAATAAGCTTAGTATGAGGATGAAAGATTAGGTAAGATGTTTGGTACAGTGCCTAGAATACAGCAGTGGTGGTGCCAAAGGGGAGGGGAAATATTTCCCTCAAACCTCTTTCCTTTGATTTTTTGATCTGATCAATTAGTATTTTCCAACCGAATGTGAAGTACTGTGCGAAAACATCTTCAAGCCCTCCTTCAAAGACATTACTCCTGTAACTCCACCTGTCTGGAAATTCTGGACCTGCCACTGGAATACAGTAAGATACCCATTAAGTGGTCACTTTTCTTTGTTTTCAATTGATTTGCTTCTGAATGCCTTCGGAGAGGGAAAGGGAATTAGTAAAAGCTTCTATCCTTTTGATTATTCTCAGTCTTCGTTGACTCTCTCCTTTTGGTTGGCCCTTCACCATGGCTCTAACCCAAATGCTCTCCTTGAGAGCTCTCATCTACTTCCATGGTATTATCCTTGTATGCCAACCATTTCCACATCTTTTTCTCTAGCCTCTGTTTCATGAAATAGTTCTTTAGTTTCTGCAAATTCAATAGGTCTAAAACCAAACTCACTCTCTCCACCTTCCTTTTTTTCCCTTTTTAAATGACATACGTCCTACACACAAAAGTGCATAAAAGCAGGGATTCCTAGTGTACCTTTGAGTTTTGGCCCCATGTTTCTAGTTAATTTTGTGATATTTGTTTGTTCAGTTTTAAAAAGGATAATAAAATGAGCACTCAATTTCCAACCTAGTAGAAGAACATTACAAATAACCTTTAAAGCCCCTTGAATCTTTTCTCTGTTAACTCTTTAACTTTCAACCCAGTTCTCTTTTTGCCTTCCATTCATTGGTTAATGGCATCACTAGCCACCTGGTTAGTCAAACTAGAGGCCTTAGAGTCATTTTTGCCTCTGTTTCTCCTTCATTCTCCATAACCATTTGGTCATTAGGTCCTATAAATTCTGCTTTATGGTTAGCCCTTGGCTTGAGCCCCTTCCCCTCATGTTCTTCAAGCCCACATCTCTTGAATAGACTTTTGGAGTATGCTTAGTGTATGTAGTCTCCTTGCTCTCCCTTCAATGCATTTGCTACATTGTCTCTAATTTTTAAATTATAGAACAGGTTTTTCATTCTCTTGTTTCCCTTGAGGAGTGTTGCTTCATGCAGTGATTATTAACCCTGGCTGCACATCAGTATAGCCAGTGAAGTGTTTCAAAACGTAGATGGCTTGTTTTGCTCTCCTAATCATGAATTTAGATGAGGCCACTTCCCCCATAATCTTGTGATGTTACCATCCCTAGAAATTGTGATTGAGTATTTAATTTTTAGCTGACAGGTGTTAGCTGAATGTCACTGAAATTACCCATCGCTTGAGCATATGCCTCATCCCTCCTCATCCATATTTTCAGTCTGTGTTCTTTCCAACTTCAAGGCAAACTATTTCCAAGGAATTCTTTTGACTTTGTTTTAATTTCCCTCTTGGTAACAGTTTACATAAAGATTCTTTTTATGAAGGACTTGACAGCCAAAAAGTATCTTAAAGAATTGATTCCCATTGTTTTTTGAGTTATTACCCATTGTTGCTTATTGAATTTTTGGTATACCTTTTATATTAAAATGAGTTTTAAATTCAAAAACAGAATTATTTTAATAAAGGGAATATTTCCTGATACTACTTTGGTGCAAAATAAGGCAGGGAAGTCAGTGGTGGTATGATGCATAATTTATCTTCTGAAATTAACAGAGGAGTCTTGTCTTTGTTAACTTGATGTAATTTATTGATTTGGAGTTAGAACTTTTCTCATGCTGGTACAATTCCTGGAGCACATAGTAGGTGTTTAATGAGTGACTAAAATGAATAAGTCACAACTCCATCTCAACCTCTAGTATAATATCATTCTAATTCTCACAGAGCATTTTGAAAAGTAATTAATTTTCCCCTTAACAAAAAATAATACTCTTAGTCATTACCAAAAACTTGAAAATTGCAAAAAGATATAAATTAGAAAATAAAAATTACTAGTTATTCACCATCCAGAGATGACAAATATTATTATTTTCTAAAAGTTTTACTGAAATAAAATTAACATACCATACAGCTCACCTAAAGGGTACAATTCATTGTCTTTAGTGTATTTGCAGAGCTGTACAACCATCACCACCATCAATTTTAGAACATTTTCATCACTCCATGAAGAAGCCCCATACCCACTAACACTCACTCCTCATTTTCCGCCGTTTCCCAGGCCCTAAGCAACTATTAATCCACTTTCTTTCTTTACAGATTTTTCTCTTCCGGGCATTTCATATAAGTAGAATCATGTATATTCTTTTGTCACTGGTTTCTTTCATTTAGCATAACGCTTTCAAGATTCATCCATGTTGCAGCATGTGTCAGTACTTCATCTCTTTTTATTATCAAATAATATTCCATTTGGTGGGTATACCACATTTTATTTATCCACTCATCAGTTGAGGGATATTTGGCTTTTTTTCACTTTTTGGCTAGTATGAATGATATTGCTAATGACCATTCAAGTACAATTCTTTGTGTGAATGTGTGTCTTCCTTTTTCTCACATGTACCTAGGAGTGGAATTGCTGGGTCATATAGTAACTCTGCGTTTAAAATTTTGAGGAATTGCCAGACTTCCAAAGGGCTGTACCATTTTACATTCCCACCAGCAGTGTATGAGGGTCTGATTTCTCCATGTTCTCACCAACAGTTGTTATTATAGCTATCTCAGTGTGGGTCAAGTGGTATCTGATTGTGCCTTTGATTTACATTTCCTTCGTGGCTAATGCCATTTTTTGGATATTAGTTTATACAAGATACGATATATGCAGTTTTGTAATCTGACTTTTGCATATAAGCATATTTTTAGCATTAGCAAGAATATTTACAAAAGATTTTCCCTCATTTCTTCTTTCCTCTTCATTCTCCCCAAACCATAATTCTTATGAAAATTTGCCTAAATTATATGCATAAAAAATAAAATCTATAGGAATGTATTCCAGAGTATTATTGGTGGTTATCAGGGGACAAAAGAGGGGGTAGGGTTAGGGGAATTATATTTCTACCTTTAATGTTTCTGTAATGTTTGAATTTTTATAACAAATGTGTATCCTCTTGTAATCACAAAACATAAAAGTGACTTATTTCTTTAGAGGACTAAGTATATTCAGAATGAAAAAATATTCCTAAATTTAAAGTCATTAACATTATATTAGTTATTCAGATATAATCATTTTACCAAATAAAATAACAATAGGCCACTTTATTAAATAGTTTACTTTTCTATGGTTCTAGACTATGAATACATATGCTATGCAGAATTTTAAAAAATACATATATATATACACATATATATATATATTTAATATTATAGTCAGGAAAGCAAGTATTGGTTTGGGCTATTGACTAGTTTATAGAAAAGTATATAATATAGAAGTCATTTTTCTAAAGATATTTACTAATAATAGTATATTTGTATATTTAGTTCTTTAGTCTAATATTGATCCAATAAGTTAGTCATTGACTAGGGCTTAGAAGAACTTTTTAATAGGCATTTTCATTATAATAAGATTTGGAATCTCTGATCATTAGGATCTGTTTATATAATCTCAGATCAGGCAAGGTTCTGGCAGGATTATTTTTAACTGCTTATGTAGAGAAAAGTGGCTGTTTGGACACTCCAGCTTCTATTGAATAATAACCAGGTACATGTAATTCGCACTAAATGTTAAGTATTCTGGGGGAGTGATTGCTGGGTAGTGGGACAGTCACTTTAGTAGTGTTCAGAAAATTTCCAGTTTACTCACACTTCAGTTAACGTTATAGGGAGAGCCAATTGATATCATTCAAGAAAAGAAGGAAAATAATAGTTAATATACTGTGCACTTGCAGGCAGTTTTATACATATTGTCTCATTTAATCCTCACAACAACCTTTCAGGGTAACTACCTTGATAATGGTATTATCTCCATTTTGCAGGTGAGGAAAGTGAGGCTCAGAAAGATTAAGTAACTTGCCCAAAGTAACCCAGCCAGTGTGTAACAGAGCTGGGATTTGAATCCAAGTCTGTCAGGCTCCAAAGCCCATGCTCTTTCCAGTACTTCACACTGCAGCAGGTAAGTATGATACTTGGCCCTGTACTTGCCTTATTTAGGGCACCCCAAACGTGAGACTGTTTCCATCACCTCACAATCCAACTCTTAGCCAGACTCTGTTAGAAGAACATGTGATGGGCCAAGATCAGTCCTTGCACATCCTGATTGCAGTGGTACTTATCAGTTCTTTCTGGACATTGCAATTATTACTCTTCCATGAAGAGGAATGTGCATCTTTGCTTTCAAAATATGACTTCCTTTCTTGTAGTATAGCAGCAAAATTCATCCCAGGAGTTTGCCAGCAGGCGTATTCAACCGTATCGTCTAAAGCATCCATCATTCATACTCTAGGACCTAAGGCTCTGTATCCAAGGGACTGTAGGAAGTCATTATGCTTTTTTTGTAGGGAATGGCTGTTCCATTCCTTCACCTGCTTGTATGGTAAAATTGTTGTGAGGGTGGAATGAGATAATAGATGTTAAACTATATGAAGTACTATATAGTAATCCCTTACCTTTCCAACAGCCCCATCCATCTAAGTAGAGATTCTTTTGTGAAACTCTAGTACAGGTATACACATAATTATTTCTATAAATCTTTTTAGTTAGCAGAGAGAATTTTGAGTGAGGGTGCTTAAATAGTAAATTATTCCAATTTGAGATATAGGGTTAGCTATTAACATTAAAAAAGATATTTTGTATTTTAGTGTGCATATTAGAACAAGGCGAAGTTAATTTTTAAGAATCTTGTTGGAAATTCTGAAAAGTTATAATAAATAAGGCAAATGAATACTAATTGTACAATATCAATTATCTAGGTCATTGATTTTTTTTTTGATTTGTCATGTTATCTTCATTGGTTTATTTTAGTGGTCTTTTGAGAGAGATTTGTAAGGCCTTTCATGACTTTGGTTCCCTAGTCTTGCTTTTTCCCTAAGGTCTTAAATACATCATTCATCCATAAGGTTAATTTTTACTAAAGGCTTACTACATAGGCTGAAGATAAATGAAGCAGTGAGCCACGGAAGAGAGCAAAAGAGGCAAAAATCCCTGCCCTCGTGCAACTTAACGTTTCAGTTGAGGGAGCTAGACTGCAAATAATATACAGTTGACCCTTGACGACAAGGGTTTGAACTGCGTGGGTAGCCTGATGTGCAGAGTTTTTTCAATATAGTACCTGTATTTTCATTTTACAGACTTTTAAATTAAGTGTGGGGATAAGTTTGTGTTCAATTAGAGATCACAATATGTGGAATCATAAGAACTAGGGTTTGAGTCAATTCTATCCAAACTGTTTCAGCTTCCTGCCTTTGGGTGAGTCAGTTTCTTTGTTTTTGAGGCACAGATAGCAGTGCGTGGATTTTCTGTGGAAGGGGTCAGTGCCACTAAACTCCCTTTGTTCAAGGGTTAGCGGTAAGTAAATCATGTTAGTTGGTAAGAAAACAATGAGAGAAAATGAAGAGAAGGGAGGCTGCAGTTTTAAACAAGTGATGAGGGAAGGCCTCATTGAGAAGTTGCATCTGGACAGCAGCAGTCCGACAGAGATGAGGGAGGGAGCCATATTGTTAACCAGAGGATGAGCATGCCAGCTGGTGCTAAGGCCCTGAGGTGGAAATGCGTAGCAACAGCAGCAAGTGACAGAATCCTCGGGGAGGGTGAGGAGAGGGCCTTATAGTCCATTCTGAGGACTTCACCTCTGTGTGAAATGGGAAGTCGTTGAGGTTTTGGACGGAATTTTAATACCAGAGTTTTCAGAAACACATCCTTGGAAATTGCAGGGGAAACACTGTATTAATAAAAGGTATTATTAGATATTATTCCCTTACTGAAGTGTAGGTTTTTGTAATCAGGCAAATATATTTTTAAAATATGCTACCAATAAGTACTTACGTAGGAAAACTGTATTGGAAAACTTCACAGAATTTTTTTAATTTTTAATTTAAAAGAGCCAGTCAACATGGGAAGATAAGAGTTAACTAGTGTAGCTTTTTAAAATGGAGGATGAAAAAATAAATAAATAAAATGGAGGATGATCTGTTTATGACATGAACTCTAAAAAAGCTAATTGTGGTGTCATAATTAGGATTATATTACTCCTGGTAATGCAATGGTAAAGGAGATAAACTGAAACATCTATCAGATAACTGAATCTTATCTCTTACCTGAAGAATATTTACTTATGCGATAATAATTTGGTATAATGAGTATGGAATAAGAAGTTAAAAGTTCTGGATTTTTTCTATGAAGTGGTTGCTCTTCCAGCTTAAGTAACCATGTAATTGTAAAAAAAAGAAAATTATGGTAAGTACATCTTTTCAGTTCCATCAGGTATTGGTAATAAGTTTTTAGGTTATAATTTACCAAATTTTACCTGAATGGAAGTGTAGTGTTTAATGTAGAGCTCAACCTGGAATATCTCTTTGCCAGTGATAGGTCCTTGAGTGTCTTTTCCCTTCCTGCCTCTTTTGGCTCCCCTCATCTTTCCACTTCCTCTATGTTGAATGAGTCAGCTCTTTTGTCCTCCTGTATCTATTATTTTTAATCTTCTGTTTACTCTATAGATAGGATCTAGTCTAGGTAATCTTGGTTGACTAAATTAGACCAATTAGCTTGGAAGAGTTACCAAAACAGCTGTTTTGAACACTGAACTTTTCTGCCAGTATTGTTTATATTTCTTAACCTGGTTTTCAGAGCCCTTTACAACCTGTATTTCCTTCTAACTATGTGGCCCTCTGTCCTGATGAGAATGTTTTATTTACTGTCTTCAAAATAGTACTCAATAATCTATAAGTAAAATGTATATATAAAATATGAATATGTCCCAGGCTTTTCCCTGTCTCCATTTCTGCTTATGCCATTTCACCTTCTTCAAACTCCCTTTTGTCCTTTTCTCCACCTATCCAACTACTACCCTATTTCAGGATCAAATTCATGTTCAACCTTCTCAATAAGGCCTGTTCTGTCTACTTGAGCTTATTTTTTTCTCCTTTGAATTTTTACAGAAATATTCATTGGCAGTTGACCATAAAATTTTATTGCTAGTTTGAACTACTACTTTTCTGGTGTTAGTCAAGGTTCTCCACGGAAACAGAACCAATAGGATATGTGCACACACACACACACACACATAAAAAGAGATGTGTTATAAGGAATTGACTCACATGATCATGGAGGCTGATGAGTCCTAAGATCCACAGGGTGACTTGGCAAGCTAGAGACCCAGGAGAGCTAAGCCGATGGTGTATTTCTAGTCGGCAGTTTGACAGGCTTGAGACGCAGGAAGAGCTGATGTTTCAATTTGAGTCTGAAGGCAGACGAAAGCCTATGTCCCATTGAGAAGGCAGTCAGGCAGAGGAATTCCTAGATTCACTTTATTTTGCTGCTCATTCATGTGCCTTGTCTTGCTAGCTAGTAGGTAAGCAACTTGAGGGCAGGAAATACCAGTCATATTTGCTTGCTTACCATCCATGAATCCTTGCATCCTGACTTACATGTAATAGGTACATCTACCTATTCTATAAAACCGTAACATTTTAGAGCTGGAAGGGGCCTTGGAGGTTATCTTGTTTTAGAGTTGGGGAATCAAGAACAGCTTTTTAATAATACACCTCTTTCCTTAGTTTTTAGAAGAATGAAATGAGATAATGCAATGTGCATGAAAAGTTAAGTGATCTACTAATTTTAAAACTTTTTTTTTTTTCACTTAGAGCATAAATCAAAATAGTTGTCCTTTAATTAGACAGTATTCCTGGGTGGAGATTTCACCTTTTTCTTTGTCTTTCTCACCCTTTTTTTCATTTAAAAATGTATATAATATAACACATCAGTCAGTTATTCATATTTACAAGTATGTCCAAAATGAATATGTTTAATTTGAGATGTCATCATTTCTTCAAAGCATATTATCTGACATGTTAAATTTGCTGATTCATACAGAATATTCCAGTTAGGTATTCAAATATAAGGCATCATAACCAAGTGGTAGCTTCAGCTTCTGGACCTGACAGTATTGAAGATGCAGGTTGAGGCTATAGAAGTTGAAGTTACAGTATGTAAACACTAGAGTACTTTAATTTGAATTTACTCTTCTTTAGAAGTCTTCAGTTATGGGAACTGGTGTTGATTGTTTTTAGATGTTTTAATTTTTTTCCTTCCTAGAGTTTCTTGTAATCACGTCTTAAAGCCTTCAGGATGGTACTAGCAGACCTTGGAAGAAAAATAACATCAGCATTACGCTCATTGAGCAATGCCACCATTATCAATGAAGAGGTATGTAAAATATGTAAAATACATGTGATTGTACATCATCACTAGCATTGGAGATGGATGATTACTAATCTCTGTGTAAATACCAGTAGATAAAACCCAGAAATGGATACACTAGGTAGCGTTTTTTATTGAGAAATCAACTATCTTAATTTCAACTTTCAGTAATGAATTACCCCCCAAAAAACAAAACAAAAACCACCTTAACTTACATGTAATAATGACGTACCTTTTATATTTTGAAAATGGCTGAGACCTGGAAATATACTTTTGCTTTCTCTCTTGACGTAGGCCTAAAACTTTAGTACCCTGCTTCTTCCTTCTTGGCTAGGCATGCATGTACCTGACCTTCTCTCCTTGACTTTTATTTAGCATTCTTATGAAAGGCTAGTATTTCCATCTTGGCTACTTTGATTCATTTCCTCTGTAATCCTCATTCAGTTTTTTGGAAATTTTGTAAGCTGACTCCTTATATGGTATCTGAAATTCTTTTCCTCCAGGTTTTATTATTTTAAGTTTAAGGTATTTCTTTCTCCCATTTTTTTCTCCACACATTGTATCTTAATGGTTTGTCAACTGAAAAAAGATTATAGTATACTTTATATTTTGTGGTACCAATGGGAAAGTACTGAATTTGGTTTTAGAAGACCTTGTTTAACATCCCACTAAACAAATGGTAGAGATTTGAGCAAGTCAGCTTCAGATTTCTTAATGTATAAAATGAGAAAATAGCATTTACCTTTCAAGATGATTTTAAGGATCAAATGAAATAATAGATAAAAAGTACTTTCTAACTTGGAGGTTTGAAAAAATTCTAAGATAGAATTTGATATCAACACTTTAATAAGCTAATGGAATTAAATAATTTGGGGACCATCTTTGAGTTCGGCTAGTCCAGACTCTCATTTAACAGCAACGGAAAGTCAGTTTCACGTGTTTATTTATTGGAAGAACCAGGGTTAGAATCTTTTTTCTAATTCCTGTTTTTCTAATTTCCCTAATTCCAAGGCTTTTTCTAATAATTATTATTAAGTAATAAATCATAACTTAAACCATTGTTTAGCCTTTGAAATTCTGAACAAATAAAATAACAGATTTCCAAACAATTTTCCCTGTTGCATAACCCTTATGCTGTTTGTGTTTATGGTAGGAAAAAAAAAAAAAAAAAGAAACCAGGGAGAAGAGGTTGGTGGGAAGTAAAATAACAGATGTTGCTTGAATTGGCAGTTTCTCTGTTCTTGGTGCTGTGCTACTAGGGAATTAACAAGGAGAAATCCGTCTAATGAGAGATCAGTTCCATTTTTATCAATCCCTTTAATGAGGGATAGAGAAATCTGACAAGCCGCTGTATGACATATGACCGAAGTTGATGATGAGAATTCATTCAAGAAGTAATTGAGGGCCTACATTTTTGCAAACATTTTTGCTGGCACCAGAACTATAGCAGTAAACAAAGTAGACTAAAATTCCTGTCCTCATGGAGCTTACATTCTAATCTGTAAACACTTATTTCCATGAGCAGCTAAGGGGTTATCTTTTTTAGAGATTTTATAGCTTGTGACCATTTAACCACAGTGCCTTGCACCTCAACAAATATGTGATGATAGTGAGTTATTAATGGAGGATAGTTTCCTTTTCAACTTTGTTCCTCTGAGTGGAAGTAGTAAGGCTGCTAGGTCAGACTGAGTCATTTTCTTTTGTCACATTTTTTGTCACATTTTCCTCCATGATAGTCCATGATAGCAGCTGTTGTGAATATACAGTGCTGCATATCAGCAACAGGAATTCAATGACATAGAAAACGTCAATGGCAACATGTATTGTGTAGTAACTTTTTGACTTGTATATTGTCTTTACTATTATTACTTTAACGTAGGGATAAAATTGTGACGGTTAATACCTGGTTGAATAAAACGAAATGGAATGTCTTTTTTTTTGGCCATGCTGCATGGCTTGCGGGATCTTAGTTCCCCTACCAAGGATTGAACCCTTGCCCCCTGCAGTGGAAGCTCAGAGTCCTAACCACTGGACCATCAGGGAATTCCCTGAAATGTCTTATTTTGACAAAATGACTAGACATTTAATAAGATTCTCTCTCGAAGACTAACTGAGAACCTTTCCGCCCCCCAATGGTGTAGTATTGTTTTTATTAATATTAAGTTATGGTAGTATATGATTACTGGTCAATCATTGTTTTTGTATGGTTGAAATGATACACTGGGCATTTTAAGTTTTTATTTATTTATTTGCAGGTGTTAAATGCTATGCTAAAAGAAGTATGTACAGCATTATTGGAAGCAGATGTTAATATTAAACTAGTGAAGCAACTAAGAGAAAATGTAAAGTAAGTTAAATTAATCAAGTAAAAAACAGGCAAAACTAAATATAGTTTACTGGGATGAGGAGCTAACTAGAAAAGTCTGCTATATTTTGAAATGTTTTTGCTATACAGCACTGGGAAATAACAGAACTCATATGTTGGAAGACTTTGTTTATAGTGCATTTCCATTATGATGGTTCAGAGAATAAACTACATGTGGCTTTCATTTAATTATGGATTTCTTTCCATTCTACTACTCCTTTATCTGAATGGATTCAATCGTATACTGTATAGTATTTTAATAGAAAAGCCTGTTAACAATTTAGATTCATCATAGAAAAGTGGTGCCATTTTAATCCTCTTCAGACTAAAGATGACATTAATCAGCCTCCTTCATTATTGGAGAATTGTATTCTTTTTTGTCCCCTTTTGGTTTCTCTGTCCATATTTGAATAAAGGAGTAACGTGTGTGGTCTCAGTAATTGTGGTAATTGGGAGGGGCACTGACTGGGACAGGGCACATAGAATAATTGAGAGCACCTCAACTAGCTGCTTGAATCCTAGCCCTTGTTGTGCTCAGGCCATCCCTCCTTTTCATATTGTCAGACTGTGTACTAAATAGAGAACTACTAGCATTTAAGCATTTAGACTACAGGAAGTAGTCTTATTTTCTGCTAGGTGTGAACATGTATAAATTCTGTATGCTGCCAGAAAAATAAAATCAATACTTTACAGTAATATGAGGACAAATTAATACTTAGACTTTCAAAAGAAAGCCTTGAAAAACTAGCAAAAGTCTTGCATCTAATATTTTATGGTAAATTCTTTATGGTATGGACTTATGACTCTGTAGTAATTGTATGCATGTTAATTAGAAGACTATTAATATGGATGATTGAATATTCTTACATTCTTTGGGGCAAAAGCTAATTTTGTTTTTAGAGTGTCTTAACTGACTTTTCCCCCTTCTACCCTCAAAAACCATCATCATGAAGGTCTGCAATTGATCTTGAAGAGATGGCATCTGGTCTTAACAAAAGGAAAATGATTCAGCATGCAGTATTTAAAGAACTTGTGAAGGTAAAAGTATATCTAGGTTGTGCCGTGATTTTCTGTAGACTCACTACATTAGCACTGCAAACAGTAATACTGTTTCAGAATACTTTTTTGTGTTTTTATAGAATATCTATCTGTATTAAAAATATTAATTGAAGGATTATTAACTTTTCTGAAGTGGCTTATTTTTATCATAGGCTTTCCTGAATGCAAAATTCTGAGTACAGGTGTGAAGGCCAGTATTATTCCTGCAAAAAAATGCCAAAGCCAAGTTACAAAAAGTAAAACTTCACTATATATTAATTGATGGAAGAGCCTCTCTGAGTTTATCCTCTTTTAATATCAAGTTTTGCCTATTGAGCGTCCTGCTTTTGTACAGAAAGTCACTCTTGGCAAGAGTTCTTTTCTACACTTTCATTGTGTCAAAAATTCCCTTTGAAAAGATCAGATATCCCTATTCTTGCCTAGATTTTAGGCAATTTTGAATTAGTGAAGTTTTATTTTGCAAGTTGTAAATATAGCCTGTTGCCCTGTTCCACATTAGAATTGATATTGCTGCTGCTGTTGTGAAAATTATGATGAGAGTCTTAGAGCTTTAGAAAATATGTTTGAGCCCAGTCGTAGGGGAAAAAAAGAAAGGACGTAAAAAAAATTTTTTAAGAGCAACAAGTATCTGCTAGTGGTCTCGAGTATTTTTCCCTATATTGTGTGAATAGTTTCACTTAACTCCTTTGGTTCTAGCAGAGCTGATTGGTACTTTGAGAAAGTCTAGTACCTCGGATGGTTGTGTCATTTCAGTTTAGTCCTGTAGACTAATTAATTTAAAAAGAAATTCAGGAACTTCCCTGGTGGCACAGTGGTTAAGAATCCGCCTGCCAATGCAGGGACACGGGTTTGAGCCCTGGTCTGGGAAGATCCCACATGCCGCGGGGCAACTAAGCCCGTGAGCCACAGCTACTGAGCCTGTGCTTTAGAGCCCACGAGCCACAACTACTGAGCCTATGTGCCACAACTACTGAAGCCCACGTGCCTGGAGCCCGTGCTCTGCAATGAGAGAAGCCACTGCAATGAGAAGCCCGCGCACCCCAGGGAAGAGTAGCCCCTGGTCGCCTCAACTAGAGAAAGCCCGCACGCAGCAACGAAGACCCAGCGCAGCCAAAAATAAATAAATATATTTATTAAAAAAAAAAAAAAAAAGAAATTCAGAACCTAAAAGAGGTCAGGAAATTTATCCAGTTTTCCTTCTCAGTTTGTGGTTGAGAAAAGTAAGACAGTTAGTGGTAGACCCAGGTCTGATCTCCAAACTCCTCACAATATTTCCAGATTACTTTTAATCTAACACCTGAGGTCAGCACAGGGTGAGTGAACATTTTTATTTTTAGGGGTTGGAATCTTTAGGCAATTCTGGAGCATCAAGTGCTTTGTTAAGATGGCTTTACGGAGTACCTACTTTATTCCAGGCAGTATGCCAAATACTGCTGATAACAAAGATGAAAAAGACTTGACCTTATACTCAGAAGCTCATGGTCTAGGACAGTGGTGTACAAAGCAAGGACAAAACTGTTTTCATAATAACACTAAGACATTATTTGCGGTTTTTCAGCCTTCTTTACTGCAAAAGCAATGGTGGGTAAAACCACTGGGTAAAACTCCCTAGCATGAATCAAGGCAGTGGTACCAAACTATACTAGTAGTCATTGAACTCTTTCCTCCCACACACTTGTGGTGAAAAAAAAAAAAAAATGCCAGTTTCATTTAAGAATGTCTTTGATGGAGCAGTAGAGATTATTAGTAGTATTAAATTTTGACCCTTGAATACACATGTGTTTGTAAGATTTTGTGTGATGAAATGGGAAGTATGCAGAAAGCCCTGTTGCTGTGTACTGAAATTTGATGGTTGTCTTGAGGAAAGCAAATGTATAATTGTTTGATTGCAAGCTGAGCTAGCCACTTCTTTCATAGAACGCCATTTTTACATGAATGAACAACAGACATAATCTGTGGTTATTTAGACTTGGGCCTTTGGCAGATATTTTCTCCAAAGTAAATAAAGTGAGCTTGTTACTTTAAGGCAAATAACTAACAGTATTGTAGCCAGTGATGAAATTCCAGCATTCAAGTGAAAACTAGAAGCTTGAATCTCTACCATGAGTTTCACAGTGTCTCAATATTTAACTTTTCTGGTGAGATCAGTATTGATATTAATAAATAAAATGTTTTGATGTTGTATAGTGAAATGTGTCAACAATGGAAGATCTTCCTAACTGAGTGAACCAATATTCTCTAAGTGACTAATGTATGATGTTACAAAAGCATGTACCAGGATAAGATCGATTCAAAGTCCAAGACAGAATAACAGATTTTAATGTAATAGAGTATGAAAGTTCAGTACTGCTGTTCTAGGATGCAGGAGGAAGAGAAGATATATTTATTTAAACAAATCATTATTCAATAAAACTTATAGGTTGCAAATAGTGGGTTCATAGAGAGCTGAGTGATTCTGCCATGGGATGTAGAGAATGGAGGTGAATATGGGGCAGCATTAGTGTTCTGAAAGGATCTAGGAGGAAGGGCAGTGGATTTATGTTTAAGATAGATTTTGTTCATTTCAGCCCTGTGCCTGGGAGGGAGATAACAAAATGTGTTTTCTTTTCCTCCCTTTTCTACCACATGGCTTTCCTTGAAATTCACGTATAATATGGATTATGTAACCTTTATGGTATCATCTAGCATGGGCTCAGCAAATTTCTCTTAAGAACAAATAGTTTCGGCTTTGTGGGTCATATGGTCTCTGTTGCAACTACTCAGGTCTGCTGTTATAGCACAAAAGCAGTAAATGAATGGGCATGTCTGTGTTCTATTAAAACTTTATTTACACATAGTTGTAAATATGGTCTACGTCATCTGGTCCTAGGACATTAACTACTATTATGGTTTTATTATCATATCAAAGATACAGGTTTCAAGCTCTGAACAACTGACTTGGAAATGAATTATTTTTTTAAATGAACTTTAAAAATGCCTCATGCTTGTTAATTTGGGGACTGTCCATATATGTATCAATGCCTTAATTTTCCACTGATTGTCATTGTAAAATTAGTGATTATTTTTTACTAGCACTTTAAATATAATAACTTTATAGGACAGTATATCTTTGGCATTGGAGAATTTAATATTTGACTGACCTGGAAAGTCTTTCACATGTAATTTGTAATTTTGTTCATATATAAACATTTGTCAAATTGAACATGAAGATAGGTGCTGTCCCAGTATGGTAGCCACTAGTCACATGTGGTTATTGAGCACTTGTAATGTGGCTAGTCCAAATTGAGATGTGCTGTAAGTAGGAGATACACGCCAAGTTTTAAGACCTAGCATGGCAAAAGGGAATATAAAATATCTTATTAATTTTTAAATATAGATTACATGTTGAATTATAATATTTTAGATATATTGAGTTCAATAAAATATTAACATTAATATCACTTGTTTTTACTTTTTTTAATGTCACTACTAGAGATTTAAAAATTCATATGTGGCCTGCACATATATTTTATATTATATTTCTGCAGTGTTGTTGTAGGTTGCTCCTTTGGCTCAAACTTGGTCTCACATTCACACTCCAGCTTGTTCTAAAAAATATTTTGAGATCCTTACCTCTGAATTGGTTTGGGAGTATAGGCTTGCTTATGACTTCACCGTGTACTATTTTAAATTCTTAAATTTCACTACGTGTGTACAAAGGGAAATAGAGTTGTATTAGAATGGTAGGATTATGGTTGCCGCTTACGTTGAAATGTCTATAAATTACTTTTTCAAGTTAAAAGTTGTGGGGAGAGGGGTTTTGAATGTAAGCATATGTTAACCTGATTTTATTTTTGTTTTTGGTATGTAGCTTGTAGACCCTGGAGTTAAAGCATGGACACCCACTAAAGGAAAACAGAACGTGATCATGTTTGTTGGATTGCAAGGGAGTGGTAAAACGACAACATGTTCAAAGGTAAATGATACTTAATTAAAAAAACAAAGTCATGGAGAAGATACGTTTGTATAAATCAAGTTTTACGTTAAAGTCAGGATTTGTAGTATTGTTCCTTTACAATTTTGTGTTGCTTGATGTATCTATTATGTTTTTGTAATAGCTCTTTGTAGGATAAGAGCAAAGAATCCCAGAGTCTTTCTCGTGATCGCTTTTTGCAAGAATGGTAGACTTCTATATAACTATGCTATTTCTTTTACCAAAAAGACTGTTCCTGTCCTTTAAGGAGATGAGGATATGATTTTTGGAGAAGTGAACATGGAAAGTTTACCTTATCTCCTATGGCTCAAGACTCCCTTTTCACAATGTCTCACCCAGTGTAATACGTATGAATCTTCATTTTGCATATCTTTTTGCTAATTTTAAATTCATTATACCACCCCTTCCTCCGTAATTGGGTGCCTCAACTTTGTTACAAGATTTTACTTCACAAGCCTCAACTTTGTATAGTTTAGAAAGAAAAAAGGGGAAAGGATTATTTCTTAGAAGGTTATGTTATTGTTCGTTTTTAATTAACGTTAATAACATTTTTTACTATGGTCATTTGTTGCTCGATCGTTTTATATCTTTTGAATGTGACTGTGTGGCACTTAGAATTTAAGCTCTTCAGGAAATTTTCTGTATTCAGAATTTAATAATATTACTTTTAGGAGAATATGAGCAGTTTTATTTTACTCCTTAAGTAAATAACAAGTGTAAACAGAAACAATTACATGTATAATAAATTTGTATTTATTGATTTTTAAAATCTTCCTTTCCCAGTTAGCATATTACTACCAGAGGAAAGGTTGGAAGACCTGTTTGATCTGTGCAGACACGTTCAGAGCAGGTATTGTGTTGAAATTTGAAAATTGTTCTCTGAAATTTGTATTTTCAAGTTTGAGGACTCATTAACTCTATTTCTTAGGGGCTTTTGACCAACTAAAACAGAATGCAACCAAAGCGAGAATTCCATTCTATGGAAGGTGGGTTCCAGTTTTTATTTTTATACTCATGTGTCTCACCTTATCTGTCTGACTTTATTTAATGCTATCTGGTCACATTTTAATATATACTTATAAGCTTAACTCCTTTCTGGAACAAAATAGAGGTATAATTAATACATTGTTATCTTTTATTATTGTAACATGACTCTTCTGACCCAGCCTGATAGATCAGAGCAGATGTTGTTTAGTTTATAATTCTGCCTGTACTTATCATCCTGCCTTGCATGCTTTCCAGCATCCTTCTGCTTCTCTTCCAGTTGTTTAAGACCTATCTGAAGCATTCCTCCATTCAACACACTGGTGAATTCCATATTGTCTATTTCTTTAGTACATCATCTTTGAAAGTTTGTGTTTGATCATCCTAAAATGCTTTATTCTGATCATTGCTATCCTTCATTTGCTACATTACTGTTCAATTAGGTGGTTTGTATATGTTAAAATGACTAATTAAAAGAATCGAGTCAAGATTGAATTTAGAAGGACTTATATGAGGGAATAGCATTTCTTTTAATGTTATTAATATCAATATAAAAAGGTTATTAATATAGAAGGCTTAAAGAAGCTAAAATTTGAGGTAATTAAATGAATGATATCATTTTGTTGGTCTTTATTTTCTACTTTTTGGCTGGCCAAAAAAACTGGTGAACTTTAGCTATGATATGTTCTTTATTTAAATTCTTTTCCTTTTAGTGTGGTTTTTTTGTTTTGTTATGGTTTGGTTTTGGCCATGCCACATGGCTTGCAGGATCTTACTATTTCTCTGACCAGGGATTGAACCTGGGCCCTTGGCAGTGAAAGCGTGGAGTCCTAAACACTGGACCACCAAGGAATTCCCTCTTTTAGTTATTTTTTTAATGATAATTTCTAGCAAGTAGATTAAAGAATAATGTTAGGAATTTTATTTTTAGGATAAGAACTTTTTCTCACATAGATTTAAAAATCAAGGGATAATAAACAGCTCTACCTTTAGGGTTCACAATTTGCAAATGATATAATTTAGCTGATAATTACTTGAACTATCAGCCAAAGCCAGAGCATTGATTTTTAACCAGTATTCTCAGTACCGTTTATTAAATAATCTCTCCTTTGCTTATGTAAACTTTAAAAACATACTACGTATATGGAGTAAAGTATTAGCGGTCATTGTTTCCTCCAGAAGAGATGAAATGAATGGGGCTGGGGGGAGGACTTGAACTGTATCTCCAATATTAAATTTACATATTAGCATTTATTGGGGGGGGTGGTAGATATGTTTGTTATAGTATCATTCTTTTTAAAAGAAACACTATTTTAATTAAAAATTTTAAAGAAGTGAAAGCACTAACAGTTTCACTTCCCAATTATCAGCTTGTAGCATGTCCATCTGTGCTTTTTTCAGTGTCTATATAAACAAATACACAGACATACATAGATAATTTTTAACTGAAATGGACTCTTATGTGCTTTGTACCTTGATTGCTTTGGTAGTGGTTATATATGGGTTGTGTAAATTTGTCAAAGCTCGTTAAAATGAACAATTAAAATAGTGCATTTTTTGTATGTAAACGTACCACTGTACAGTTGATTAAAAATGGGATCTTATGACAAGGTAGTTATTACTCTTGGGAGGGAGTGAGGTGCTAATTATGTTGTTTTCTTGATCTGGGTGTGTTTGCTTTGTGAAAATTCACCAAGTTTATAATTGTACAGCTTTTCCACATATATGTTATACTTCATTAAAATGTTTACTTAAAAATGGGATCTTAATAATTCTGGGCAATATACTGTTTAAGATAATTCTTTTTTATGACATCATTGTATTCCATTGTATGCATGTGTATAATTAATCAATCCCCTTCTTATGAACATCTTTGATAATATTTCTTTCCACATTTGTAAGTTTTATTTTAATAGTATCTTTATCTTTTTTTTTTTTTTTTTGCATGCGTTGGGTCTTTGTTGCTGCGCATGGACTTTCTCTAGTTGCGGCGATTGGGGGCTACTTTTCGTTGTGGTGTGAGGGCGTTTCATTGCGGTGCACGGGCTTTTCATTGCGGTGGCTTCCCTTGCTGCGGAGCATGGGCTCTAGGCACATGGGCTTCAGTAGTTGTGGTTCGCAGGCTCTAGAGCGCAGGCTAAGTAGTTGTGGTACATGGGCTTAGTTGCTCTGTGGTATGTGGGATCTTCCCGGACCAGGGATAGAACCCATGTCCCCTGCATTGGCAGGTGGATTCTCAAACACTGTGCCACCAGGGAAGTCCTTCTTAATCATATTTTTAAATAGCTGGTAATGCTAATTTTTGTCGTCTTTTTCAACATTTATTGCTTCTTTCACCTGCTTATTTTCCTGGGTAAATTTTAGATTTTTTTAATCAAGTTCTAGAAAGAAAAATCTCCCTAAAGTTGTGATTAGAACTACAGTGAAACCAATTAATTTAGGGGAGAACTGACATCTTTACTATACGTGTATAGTTCCATTTAGGAACCTGCTATGTCTTTTTTGTTAAAAAATTTTGTCCTTAAGTATAATCATTTTCTTCATTTAAGGCTCACATATATTCTTATTAAGTGTATTTCTACTTGATTTTTGTTGTTAATTTAGGGGGAAACTTTTTGTTAACATTATATGTCTTTTCATTTGACAGTATTAAACTATATCAAAAGTTGCCACTAATCAAAAGAAGGCAAATTAAAATGAGATCTTGTTTCTTGATTTTCAAGTTCAATGGAGTTTTGGTTTTTTTGTTTTTAATATTTATTTATTTATTTTTTATTTTGGCTGTGCTGGGTCTTAGTTGTGGCACACAGGATCTTCGTTGTGGTGTGCAGGATCTTTTAGTTGCAGCATGTGGACTCTTAGTTTTGGCATGCTGGCTTCTTAGTTGCAGCATGTGGACTTCTTAGTTGTGGCATGTGAACTCTTAGTTATGGCATGCATGTGCGATCCAGTTCCTCGACCAGGGATGGAACCCAGGCGCCCTGTGTTGGGAGCTCAGAGTCTTAGCCAGTGGACCACCAGGGAAGTCCCAAATTAAATAGAGTTTTCAGGATTGTGAAAATGTAGTAAAATAGGAATGAAATTAAAGTTTTGTGACGGACATTTTCCTTTTAAAAACCAAAAGCCTAAATGATCAGACCGTTTGATCCAAATTCAACTTGTAGGAGTATGTCATAACAATTTCAAAGAAACAACGTTACTTACTATTCATTTTGGCTATAGTTTTAAGACCAAGAAATTGGAAAACCTTAAATGGCCAACAGTAGGGCATTTATTTAATAAATGATAGCATAGCCATCTGATAGAATGCTATATAACTTAAAAGTCATGTTTTACAAGAATATTTAATGATTTTATAAAATGCTTACAAAAGGATGGCTATCATCAAAAAGAATACAAAAGACAAATGTTGGCGAGAATGTGGAGAAAAGGGAATCCTTGTACACTGTTGGTAAGAATGTGAATTGGTGCAGCCGCTGCGGAAAACAGTATGGAGGTTTCTCAAAAAACTAAAAGTAGAACTACCATATGACCCAGAAGTTCCACTCCTGGGTATACATTCGAAAAAAACCCCCACTAATTCGAAAAGATAATGTACCCCAGTGTTCATAGCAGCATTATTTATAATTGCCAAGATACATCCCCAAACACAGTAAGTTAAACAAAATGAGAAGACAGAGAAATATGCAGCAGATGAAGGAGCAAGGTAAAAACCCACCAGATCAAACAAATGAAGAGGAAATAGGCAGTCTACCTGAAAAAGAATTCAGAGTAATGATCGTAAAGATGATCCAAAATCTTGGAAACAGAATGGAGGAAATACATGAAACGTTTAACAAGGACCTAGAAGAACTAAAGAGCAAACAAACAATGATGAACAACACAATAAATGAAGTTAAAAATTCTCCAGAAGGAATCAATAGCAGAATAACTGAGGCAGAAGAACAGATAAGTGACCTGGAAGATAAAATAGTGGAAATAACTTCCATAGAACAGAATAAAGAAAAAAAAATGAAAAGAATTGAGGACAGTCTCAGAGACCTCTGGGATAACATTAAACACCCTAACATTCGAATTATAGGGGTCCCAGAAGAAGAAGAGAAAAAGAAAGGGACTGAGAAAATATTTGAAGAGATGATAGTTGAAAACTTCCCTAACATGGGAAATTAGTCAGTTAAGTCCAGGAAGCGCAGAGAGTCCCATACAGAATGAACCCAAGGAGAAACATGCCAAGACATATATTAATCAAACTATCAAAAATTAAATACAAAGAAAAAATATTAAAAGCAGCAAGGGAAAATCAACAAATAATATACAAGGGAATCCCTGTAAGGTTAACAGCTGATCTTTCAGCAGAAACTCTGCAAGCCAGAAAGGAGTGGCAGGACATATTTAAAGTGATGAAAGGGAACAACCTACAACCAAGATTACTCTACCCAGCAAGGATCTCATTCAGATTTGACAGAGAAATTAAAACCTTTACAGACAAGCAAAAGTTAAGAGAATTCAGCACCACCAAACCAGCTTTACAACAAATGCTAAATGAACTTCTCTAGGCAGGAAACACAAGAGAAGGAAATGACCAACAAAAACAAACCCAAAACACTTAAGAAAATGATAATAGTAACATACATATCAATAATTACCTTAAATGTAAATGGATTCAATGCTCCAACCAAAAGACATAGACTGGCTGAATGGATGCACAAACAAGACCCGTATATATACTGTCTACAAGAGACCCACTTCAGACCTAGGGACACATACAGACTGAAAGTGAGGGGATGGAAAAAGATATTCCATGCAAATGGAAATCAAAAGAAAGCTAGAGTAGCAATTCTCAAATCAGACAAAATAGACTTAAAAATGACTATTACAAGAGACAAAGAAGGACACTACATAATGATCAAGGGATCAATCCAAGAAGAAGGTATAACAATTGTAAATATTTATGCACCCAACATAGGAGCCCCTCAATACATAAGACAAATGCTAACAGCCACAAAAGGAGAAATCGACAGTAACACAATAATAGTAGGGGACTTTAACACCCCACTTTCACCAAAGCACAGATCATCCAAAAGGAAAATAAATAAGGAGACACAAGCTTTAAATGACACATTAGACAAGATGAGCTTAATTGATATTTATAGGACATTCCATCCAAAAACAACAGAATACACTTTCTTCTCAAGTGCTCATGGAACATTCTCCAGGATAGATCATATCTTGGGTCACAAATCAAGCCTTGGTAAAGTTAAGAAAATTGAAATCGTGTAAGTATCTTTTCCCACCACAATGCTATGAGACTAGATATCAATTACAGGGAAAAAACTGTAAAAAATACAAACACATGGAGGCTAAACAATATGCTACTAAATAACCAAGAGATCACTGAAGAAATCAAAGAGGAAATCAAAAAATACCTAGAAACAAATGACAATGAAAACACAACGACCCAAAACCTATGGGATGCAGCAAGGGCAGTTCTAAGAGGGAAGTTTATAGCAATACAATCCTACCTCAAGAAACAAGAAACATCTCAAATAAACAACCTAACCTTACACCTAAAGCAATTAGAGAAAGAAGAAGAACAACAGCAAACAACCAAAGTTAGCAGAAGGAAAGAAATCACAAAGATCAGATTAGAAATAAATGAAAAAGAAATGAAGGAAACGAGAGCAAAGATCAATAAAATTAAAAGCTGGTTCTTTGAGAAGATAAACAAAATTGATAAACCATTAGCCAGACTCATGAAGAAGAAAAGGGAGAAGACTCAAATCACCAGAATTAGAAATGAAAAAGGAGAAGTAACAACTGATACTGCAGAAATACAAAGGATCATGAGAGATTACTACAAGGAACTATATGCCAATAAAATGGACAACCTGGAAGAAATGGACAAATTCTTAGAAAAGTACCACCTTCCAAGACTGAACCAGGAAGAAATAGAAAATATAAACAGACCAGTCACACAAGCACTGAAATTAAAACTGTGATTAAAAATCTTTCAACAAAGGAACTTCCCTGGTGGCGCAGTGGTTAAAAATCCGCCTGCCAATGCAGGGGACGTGGGTTCAAGCCCTGGTCCAGGGAGATCCCACATGCCGCAGAGCAACTAAGCCCGTGCTCCACAACTACTGAGCCTGCACTCTAGAGCTCGCAAGCTACAACTATTGAGCCCACGTGCCGCAACTACTGAAGCCCGTGTGCCTAGAGCCTGTGCTCCACAACAAGAGAAGCCACCGCAATGAGAAGCCCACGCACCGCAACAAGGAGTAGCCCCCGCTCACTGCAACTAGAGAAAGCCCGTGTGCAGCCAAAAATAAATAAATAAATAAATTTATTAAAAAAAAAATCTTCCAACAAACAAAAGTCCAGGACCAGATGGCTTCACAGGCGAATTCTATCAAACATTTAGAGAAGAGCTAACACCTATCCTTCTCAAACTATTCCAAAATATAGCAGAGGGAGGAACAATCCTAAACTCATTCTTCGAGGCCACCATCACCCTGATACCAAAAGCAGACAAAGATGTCACAAAAAAAGAAAACTATAGACCAATATCACTGATGAACATAGATGCAAAAATCCTCAACAAAATACTAGCAAACAGAATCCAACAATACATTAAAAGTATCATACACCATGATCAAGTGGGGTTTAACCCAGGAATGCAAGGATTCTTCAATATATACAAATCAATCAATGTGATACACCATATTAACAAATTGAAGGATAAAAACCATATGATCATCTCAATAGATGCAGAAAAAGCTTTTGACAAAATTCAACACCCATTTATGATAAAAACTCCCCAGAAGGTAGGCATAGAGGGAACCTCCCTCAACATAATAAAGGCCATATATGACAAACCCACAGCCAACGTTTTTCTCAATGATGAAAAACAAACTATTTCCTCTAAGATCAGGAACAAGACAAGGTTGCCGACTCTCACCATTATTATTCAACATAGTTTTGGAAGTTTTAGCCACGGCAAACAGAGGAGAAAAAGAAATAAAAGGAATCCAAATTGGAAAAGAAGAAGTAAAACTCTCACTGTTTGCAGATGACATGATACTATACATAGAGAATCCTAAAGATGCTACCAGAAAACTGCTAGAGCTAATCAATGAATTTGGTAAAGTAGCAGGATACAAAATTAATGCACAGAAATCTCTTGCATTCCTATACACTAATGATGAAAAATCTGAAAGAGAAATTAAGGAAACACTCCCATTTACCATTGCAACAAAAAGAATAAAATACCTAGGAATAAACCCACCTAAGGAGACAAAAGACCTGTATACAGAAAACTATAAGGCACTGATGAAAGAAATTAAAGACAATACAAACAGATGCAGAGATATACCATGTTCTTGGATTGGAAGAATCAACATTGTGAAAATGACTATAATACCCAAAGCAATCTACAGATTCAGTGCAATTCCTATCAAACTACCAATGGCATTTGTCACAGAACTAGAAGAAAAAATTTCACAATTTATATGGAAACACAAAAGACCCTGAATAGCCAAAGCAATCTTGAGAAAGAAAAATGGAGCTGGAGGAATCAGGCTCCCTGAGTTCACACTGTACTGCAAAGCTACAGTAATCAAGACAGTATGGTACTGGCAGAAGAAACAGAAATATAGATCAGTGGAACAGAATAGAAAGCCCAGAGTTAAACCCACACACATATGGTCACTTTATCTATGATATAGGAGGCAAGAATATACAGTGGAGAAAAGACAGCCTCTTCAATAAGTGGTGCTGGGAATACTGGACAGCTACATGTAAAAGAATGAAATTAGAACACTTCCTAACACCATACACAAAAATAAACTCAAAATGGATTAAAGACCTAAATGTAAGACCAGACACTATCAAACTCTTAGAGGAAAACATAGGCATAACACTCTATGACATAAATCACAGCAAGATCCTATTTGACCCACCTCCTAGAGAAATGGAAATAAAAACAAAAACAAATGGGACCTAATGAAACTTAAAAGCTTTTCACAGCAAAGGACACCATAAAGGAGGTGAAAAGACAACCCTCAGAATGGGAGAAAATACTTGCAAACGAAGCAATGGATAAAGGATTAATCTCCAAAACATACAAACAGCTCATGGAGCTCAATATCAAAAAAACAAACAATCCAATCAAAAAATGGGCAGAAGACCTAAAAGGACATTTCTCCAAAGAAGATATACAGATTGCCAACAAACATATGAAAGGATGCTCAACATTTCTAATCATTAGAGAAATGCAAATCAAAACTACAATGAGGTATCACCTCACACCGGTCAGAATGGCCGTCATCAAAAAATCTACAAACAATCAATGCTTGAGAGGCAGTGGAGAAAAGGGAACCCTTCTGCACTCTTGGTGGGAATGTAAATTGATACAGCCACTATGGAGAACAGTATGGAGGTTCCTTAAAAAACTAAAAATAGAACTACCATATGACCCATCAATCCCACTACTGGGCATATACCCTGAGAAAACCATAATTCAAAAAGACACATGTACTCCAGTGTTCATTGTAGCACTGTTTACAGTAGCCAGGACATGGAAGCAACCTAAGTGTCCATCGACAGATGAATCGATAAAGAAGATGTGGCACATATATACAATGGAATGTTACTCAGCCTTAAAAAGAAGCGAAATTGAGTTATTTGTAGTGAGGTGAATGGACTTAGAGTCTGTCATACAGAGTGAGGTAACTCAGAAAGAAAAACAAATACCGTATGCTAACACAGATACATGGAATCTAAAAAAAAAAAACGGTTCTGATGAACCTAGGGGCAGGACAGGAATAAAGACGCAGACGTAGAGAATGGACTTGAGGACACGGGGCGGGGGAAGGGTAAGCTGGGAAGAAGTGAGAGAGTGGCATTGACATATATACACTACCAAATGTAAAGTAGATAGCTAGTGGGAAGCAGCTGCATAGCACAGGGAGATCAGCTCCGTGTTTTGTGACCACCTAGATGGGTGGGATAGGGAGGGTGGGAGGGAGACGCAAGAGGGAGGGGATATGGGGATATATGTATATGTATAGCTGATTCACTTTGCTATACAGCAGAAACTAACCATTGTAAAGCAATTATACTCCAATAAAGATGTTTAAAAAAATGCTTATAAAAAGGTGTTAAGTGGGAAAGTATGTTTAAAACACTATGTAATACAAGTTCAGTTATTAAAGAAAATGTAAAAAAAATTGAGGGATTCACAGCTCATTCAGAAAAGATACGCAGCAGAATCATACAGGATTTCTGGCTTCCCTGGTGGCGCAGTGTTTAAGAATCCGCCTGCCAATGCAGGGGACATGGTTTCGAGCCCTGGTCTGGGAAGATCCCATATGCCACGGAGCAGCTAAGCCCGTGCACCACAACTGCTGAAGCCCGTGCACCACAACTGCTGAAGCCCGTGTGCCACAACTACTGAAGCCTGCATGCCTAGAGCCCGTGCTCCGCAACAAGAGAAGCCACCACAATGAGAAGCCCGTGCACCGAAATGAAGAGTAGTCCCCGCTCACTGCAACTAGAGAAAGCCTGCGTATAGCAACCAAGACCCAACACAGCCAATAATAAATAAATAAATAAATTTATTAAAAAAAAAAAAGAATCATACAGGATTTTGTAATTGGAAAACTGGTTACTGCTTCATGCTGCTCTAGAAGTGGGTTGTTATATTTAATACGTATTAGATTTTATAATTCTAAATTGACATTGTGATCATTATGACTTTTTCAGAGTAGATTAAGTGTGCACTAACAATTTCCAAATTTTTTGTATTTGGAAGTTTTGCTGCTAAGTCATTTTTCCATGTTAAATAGCTATACAGAAATGGATCCTGTCATCATTGCCTCTGAAGGAGTGGAGAAATTCAAAAATGAAAATTTTGAAATTATTATTGTTGATACAAGTGGCCGCCATAAACAAGAAGACTCTTTGTTTGAAGAAATGCTTCAAGTTGCTAATGCTATAGTAAGTAGCTTAATTTAACAACATTATTAAGACTTTGGTTAAATTAATTATAAACCCTGATTGAGTTTATGAACCATATAAATTATTTTTTGCCTGTAAGACAGATTCCAAGTAATTTATTTTTATTTTGGGCTCCTTTATCTGTATGATAAGGACTTAATCTTCTGTACATTAATATGAAATTTTCATGAGTATTGAAATGTTTCCTTTCTCACTTAATCATCTTATTAGTATGTATAAGAAAAAGTAACAAGCCAAAAAAATGAGAATTAGCCTTTAATAGCTGTTGAATTTCCTTTCTGTAAATTATTTAAATTAAATTAAAAACATTTGCTTTAGGTGAATTTTGAAAGACTTTTAAAATGAAGCATTTAAAAATATTAATCATCATTTAGTGTCTCTTTAAAATTGTGATGGAAATAACTTGGGAAGAAGAAGTGGTTTATAGGTAATCTATAGCACATATTATGAACCCATGTTTTGCCATTGAGGTGTTGGCAGTAATTCTTTGGTTAATGATTAATACTAATACGTTGTTTTGTTTTGTTTAGCTGTGCCATTATTTTGACCTAGGTGAGCAGACCTAAGGGAAATATCCTCATCTGTCCTTTATTTTGGTTTCAGCGCACACTCTTCTACTTTTTTTCTCTGATTTACTGTTGCTATTCCATTTGTCTAGAGTGTGATTCCTCTAGATCGTTGCTTAACTTTTTCCTCTTTATTCAGGCCTCAGCTCAAATGTTACCTCCAGCCAGGTCTTCCCTGACCACCCTACAAAAAGAAGCCTCCCACACCTCAAAACTGATTTTCTCTGTTCCATTTTAATTATTGTACATCTGAAATATTTATTTGCCTATTTTTTTAATCTGTCTCCAGTGACTAGAATGTAGGCCCCACAAGGACAAGGATTTTCTTATTCATCTCTTTGACTGAGGACATAAATGGTGCCCAATACATAGTACTCCCTCAGTAAATACTGATTGATTGAATAATTATAATAAATACTTTTTATAGCTTCTAATGATGAAATTTGCTTAAGGTCAGTAAAAATATATATCTTTTCTATTTAAATTTTCTAGCAACCCGATAACATTGTTTATGTGATGGATGCCTCCATTGGGCAGGCTTGTGAAGCCCAGGCTAAGGCTTTTAAAGATAAAGTAGATGTAGCCTCAGTAATAGTGACAAAACTTGATGGTCATGCTAAAGGAGGTGGTGCACTCAGTGCGTAAGTATCATTGATGTTATTGTCCTGTGTCTTGGGCTTAGTGTGTGTGTGTGTGTGTGTGTGTGTGTGTGTGTGTATGGCTTTCTTATTAATCATTTGAAATATATTCCAATATATTCCAATATGTTTAATCATTTAAAATATATTTCAACAGAATTTTGGAGTACCTCTGATATAGTTCTCCTTTAGCTAGTGAAAAGAAACTTGAGCTATGTACCTTTGTCTAATTACCTTTGAAATCTTCTAGAAATTTGTTTTCCTTTTTGAGGTTATTTTGTGTTTTCTTTTTCTTTGCAGAGTTGCTGCCACAAAAAGTCCAATTATTTTCATTGGTACAGGGGAACATATAGATGACTTTGAACCTTTCAAAACACAGCCTTTCATCAGCAAACTTCTTGGTGTGTACAGTGGTGGGGATATAGAAAAATCTTCAAGAAATAGTGTGAATTTTTAGGACAGATTAGGATTTTAATTCTGCCCTGTCACTAACTAGCTCAGGAAAATCATTTTCTTCTATGATTTATCTTCTTTACCTGCAAAATAAGGATGGTGGTTATCTGCTTCCTGTAGTTAGAGTGGTAAAATGAGCTATTAGATGGAAAGTTCCTTGGAAAAGTTTTAGAGCTCAATACCAGAAGCATGTTGTTGTAGTAATAGCAGTGATAATGGCAGCAAAACTTTCATAATGTCTCCAGGTGTTCGAGAGCATGGAATTTGGAATTAAACCCTGGGCTGCAGTTCCTGCTTTGTCACTTAACCTCTAGCTTCAATTTTTCACCTGTGAAGTGCAGTAGAAATATCTGAGCTGCCTATCTCACAGGCTTATTATGTATGTGCTTGCATTTTGCATAATGTAAAACAGATACACTATTAGTTATTAATTTTACTTTTTTGGGTCTTATAGGTATGGGTGACATTGAAGGACTGATAGATAAAGTCAACGAGTTGAAGTTGGATGACAATGAAGCACTTATAGAGAAGTTGAAACATGGTATATGAGTAGCAAAAAGCATTTGATCTCAGATGACTTACCTGGATTTCTTTTGATAAAGCTATAATTTGTTTGAAATGATACGTCCATTAAAGTCAATTGTTCAAATGTTTACTGTTTTAGATTTATATACAAATCATTTTAAATCTCAGGCATCTAAGCAATTGTAGAATGGAGTGTTTTTATTTTCTTTCTTGTAATCAAATTGCATTAAGATTAAAATTGAAGCTTTCATTGGGTTCCTTGGAGTAAAACAGGTTAAAAGTATGTTAGAATACTCTCTTCTGATTTGTTTGTTTACTTATAAATTTTATATTTATATGTAATAAAACATATAAAAAGAAATTTAAAAGAATGAGATTAAATACCCACACATGTTTTCTTTACTCACATTGAAGACAACTCCTACTGAAACGTGATTAAGAGCTCAAGTTTTTTAACCTAACATGTGACTTTTTCAAATTACTTAACCTCGGACTACCCTGGTGGTCCAGTGGTTAAGACTCCACGCTTCCACGGCAGGGGGTGCGAGTTTGATCCCTGGTCTGGGAAGTTCCACATGCCGCGGAGTGAAGCCAAATTAATTAATTAATTAATTAAATTGAAAAAAAATCATGTTCAAATTACTTAACCTCAATTTTCTTATGTGTAAAAAGTAGATAATACTAAGTATCTTCTTCATAGAGTTGTGAAGATTAAATTAGCTGATATATGTAAAATGTTCAGCATGTCAGAAGCATTTAACATATTACTGACGATTTCTGTTTTTCTCAAAATGATATTACTCTTAATTTCCATGGCCGCATACTATCCTGCCTCTTTGCTCCTTCTCATTCATCTCGTCAGGTGCCTATGCCTTTACTTCTCAAATGCTGATGTTTTCCAGGGATCATTCTAGGCCATCTTCTTTCTCTGGAGCTTCAGGCTCATATCTGTATGTTTCGATGCTTAGATCTTCCTTAGACGTTTAGTTCAGTTTATCCTTGTCTTCCCACCCTAACCTCCCACCCCAATGTTATCATCTATGAATTTAACATCATTGTCTTGTTGCCAAAGTCAGAAACTTGGATGTTGTCATCAACTCATCTCTTCCTCACTCTGCCCAGTCCTTTTCCCATCAGTCGTTAGTCCTAGTGATTCTACCTCCTAATTATCTCCATTCCATCCCCTACTTTCCAGCAACTATGCAAGTTCATCTCTTACCTAGATTGTTTATTCTAAGTCTTTTAACAGATATTCCAGTTTTTTGGACTCTTCCCCTTGGATCAGTTTTTTATACTTCAGCCGAAATGATCTTTCAGAAATGCAAATTTGATCCTATTACCTTTCTTAAAATCTTTCAGTAGCTTCCCATTTCCCTTTGAGTACTTTTGAATGACTCCACTATGTAACCCACATCTTCCGAGTCATGTTTTGACACTGTTGTTTTTAGCATTCCGTGTGCTGGTCATGCTGAATTTCTGTCAGTTTCTCAGATGTACGCTGCTGTCTCTGCCTTTGCCCTTGCTGGTCCCTCTGCCTGTTAGATAGTTATCCTCTCTTCTTCCTACTTCTGTGCTTCTTTATCCCAGCCAAACTGGCTAACTCCTACTCATACTTCAAGTCTTTCCTTAAATGTGCTTCAGGGACATTCTACCTTATCCTTAGACTAAGTTAGAACCCCCTACTGTATGTTTCCATTGGATCCTGTAATTGCTGTATGAGTCATCACAATGATTTGATGTCTGTCTTCCCTGCTGGAAAGTGAAGGTAGGTTTCATAGCTGTGTTCTTCCTCTTTTATGTTCACAGTACCTAGTACAATTTCTGGCATTTACTAAGTCTTTAGTAAATATTTGTTGAATGAATGAATCTATCCTTTATTGCCTGATTCTTTCCCCCTGCCTTCCTCTATCATAAATAGCCCAACCACTGCTTCTACTACCACACTAAACTGGGTAATATGTTCCTAGTCAGTCTGCTTTCTGACTCCTAGGTCTCTCTTTATATCTCTGCATTTTGCTTCTGCTTCTAACATTCTACTCATTTCTGATATCACCAAGGGCCTCCTAATTTCCAAATGTAGTGACCTTTCTCTTTCCTCTTGGCTCCCAATATTTAACAGTGTTATCTGCCTTTTATATTTTCAAACTCTTCACTTGGGTTCCATGACAGTGGATTTCTTATATTTATCATAGCTTCAATTGTCATTTCTGTAATATGTATTTTAGCCTTAACCTTCTCTACCACTGTTTTATTCTGCATTTCTAGCTGCCGGCTATAACATTTCTTTTAAGATACTGTACTGCTACTTCAAATTCAGAATGCCTAAAACCAAACACCATTTTTGTTTATATCTTAGGACAAAAATAGAAAATAATCTTTCTCCTTTGTCTTGTTCTTTCTGTTTTTCTTCTTAACTGAATTTACATAATAATGAAATGCTCACATTCTAAGAATATCATTCAATCAACTTTGACAAATGCACAATAATCTACACTCCATCAGTAAAGAGAACATTTCCATTACTCTAGAAAGTTTGCTTATTCCCCTTCACAGTAAATACTTCATATTATAGGAATCCTAGAGTGTATCTTTTTTTCCCACATGGTTTCTTTGACTCAGCATAATATTTTTAATATTCATCCAGGTGGTTGTACTCACCTGTAGCCTGTTCTTTTATTTATTTATTTATTTATTTATTTTATTTATTTACTTTTGGCTGCGTTGGGTCTTCGTTACTGCACACGGGCTTTCTCTAGTTGTGGTGAGAGGGGGCTACTCTTCGTGACAGTGCATGGGCTTCTCATTGCGCTGGCTTCTCATTGCAGAGCACGGGCTCTACACGCGTGGGCTCAGTAGTTGTGGCTCGCAGGCTCTAGAGCGCAGGCTCAGTAGTTGTGGCGCTTGGGCTCAGTTGCTCCGCGGCATGTGGGATCTTCCCGGACCAGGAAGATCCTGGTCCGGGACGACCAATGCAGATTCCTTCCTGCATTGGCAGGTGGATTCTTAACCACTGTGCCACCAGGGAAGCCCATAGCCTGTTCTTTTATTGCTGAGAGTAGTATTTCATCCAGAGTCTATCCATTTTCCAGTTCATGGACAGCTAAGCTGTGTAAGAAACTCCAAATAATCTTCTAAAGTGCTTTTGCCCATTTTACAATTCTCATCAGCAGTATATGAGAGTTCTGCTTGTTCTACATTCTCTTTAACTTTTGGTGTTGTCAGACTTTTTAATTTCAGTTGTCCTAGTAGGTATAGTTTGTCTCCTTTGTTTTCACATTTCCTGTATTTATGTCCATTTTCTCTGATAGAATATGAGCTTCTCTAGGATAGGATCTGTCTGTCTCCTCTGTATTCATCCTGTGATCTTGTGTGTAGTAACTGCTCAGTGAATATTTATTGATTGGATATTTTATAAGTGTGCTTCAAGATGAACCCATGATTAAGGAAAATATTAGTTTTATTGACTGGAAATGTTCATTCTCTAATATATCTGCATCATTTATATTGTATTTCAGGTCAGTTTACGTTGCGAGACATGTATGAACAATTTCAAAATATCATGAAAATGGGCCCCTTCAGTCAGATCTTGGTTAGTTATACTAAAAAGTTTTTTTCTAACCTCTTTTGTTTCTGTTAAAATTTCTAAGAACAGATATACTTGCTTTAATTATTTTAATATTTGGGTAAAAATAGATACTTTTAAAACTTGGTATCAACATTAAAGCCATTAGTTAAATGTGAACATTCTGAACAATTAATCTCAAGCTATTATTGATTTTATGTTTAATATATCTTTTAGGGGATGATCCCTGGTTTCGGAACAGATTTTATGAGCAAAGGAAATGAACAAGAGTCAATGGCAAGGCTAAAGAAATTAATGACAATAATGGATAGTATGAATGATCAAGGTAAGTTGGTAGATTATTTGACTTGGAGGGCAATGTTCTGAATATCAGCAAGTTGAGAGTTTAACTGTGTTCTTGTGGACAAGATGGGGAAAATTTAGACTGAAAGATTATTGTTAGGGAGATTTCTAGCTGCTTGAAAGCTCTTGCTCAAAGGGTTGTGATTACTGGGTTGACCTCCTCATTGAGAGAAATGTCTAGTATAGGGCTTCTCCAAATGAGTTCTGTGGAGAGAACACAAGTTCTTTATGGTGTTGATAGAAATAACTTAAAAGGGGAGTTCTGTAGTCAAATAAATTTGGGGGAATGGTGCGTTAAAAAAAAAAAAACTAGTAAGTTTATTTATTGTATGTCTCCTCAGAGCTCTAATATGCTAACATGAATTGGGAATCTGTAAGAGAGAGATAGTTTATGCAGTGTTTACCAGCTTACTTTGCTCTATAACTCTCAAGGTTTCGGTCTTCTCAAGTACACTGCTCTATCTCTAATCCTACATTATCCCTCTCTCCTGTACTTTCAGGTCCTCAGCCCATGAACATTTCTAGACCCATGACCTCTTTATCTTTTTCCCAGTTTTTTTAGCACCCTTTCTGATTCAACCCAGCAGGCATGCCAAACATTTATCACCCTTTTGTAGGCCTTCTACTCTTGATCTCTGTTCTTATTTACAAAGAAATACAGGCTTTGGGCATTGAATTCTTTCAGCCTTTGGCTGATATACCTATGAGATTGTGACAGCCACAAACCATTCTTAAAGCTTTTTCAAGGACCTCTCTCCATCAGTAAAATCCTCTCCTATATCTGCAGTCTCTCCTTACCTACTGACTTTTTCCCCCCATCAATATATAAACATTCTTTCTTAAGTTCACAATTTCACATTTTCTAGACTTTACTTCTCCCGCATGCTTTTACTCTGTCTCTCTTTTCAGTCAGGCTTCTTAAAAGAATGGTTTATGTTCCCAAACTACTGAAATCTCTCCCCACCATTACTGTGAAATAAATCATATAAAGATTTTCAGTAACCTTCTACTGGTCTACTCTAATGGATACTCTTCAGTTTTTTTCTTGACCTTTATAACATTGGATGTTAATCACCTTTTTTTCTTGGTTTCCATTATACCATCTCCCCATTTTACCCTTACCTTTCTTGGTTTTGTTTGTTTGTTTGTTTGTTTTGTTTTGTTTGTTTGTTTGTGTTTTTGGCTGTGCTGTGTGGCTTGCAGGATCTCAGTTCCCAGATCAGGGATTGAACTGGGGCCACGGCAGTGAAAGCCCGGAATCCTAACCACTAGGCCACCAGGGAACTACACATACCTTTCTTGTTCACTTAGTCTCTTTCACTGGTCTCATCCTCACCCAACCTCTTAAATGAATATATGCTACAGGGTTCTGTCCTCAGCTAGTGTTTCTTATCATTCTGCTCAGTTTTGAATAATGTATCCACATCTATGCTTTGTCTACTGCCTGATTATTTTTTGTAGTCTCTGCATCTTTCCTGATCTCTAGGCCTTCATAGTAACCCAAATAATGTTCCTCTCTCATCTCTGTATCTTCAACACTATTAAAAGTTTTGCATGTAGAATTAATAACTGCAGCTGTATCTAGAGTGTTTATTCTGCCCTAGGTACTGTCCTGAGCACTTTACATATTTTAACCCACAACAACTCTTAAGGGACAATTCTGGGGTCAAAATCCAATCTAGCTGTTACAGATTAGGATACAGGGAAGTTGAGTAATCTGCCAAAGGTCACTAGTTAGGGAATGGAGAGGCTGGGCTTCTGGCTTGAGAGTCTATACTCTGGATCACTTCCTGTCTAGGTGCTCACTGAATGGTGGACAGACATCTCTATTACATGTCTGAGAGTTTTCTGAGGTACATCAGGTCAAAAATGTAGTGCTTCTGCTTTGGTGAGTGACACTTCCATCTATCTATTCAGTCACCCAAGCTAGAAACTGGGGTCAACTTAGATTTACTATCTAGTCATTCTATTGATCATGGGTATAGAGGTATTGAGATGCCTAACTTTTCTCCTTTCAGTTGTGTCAGTTTTGCTTCGTGTATTTTGAAGCTCTTTTGTTGGGTGCATACACATTTAGGATTGTTATGTCTTCTTAGTGAATTGACCTGACCCTTTTATCATTATGTATGTAATGTTCTCCTTTGTCCTGCTCCACTTTATCTGATATTAATGCAACCACTCCAGCTTTCTTTTAATTAGTTGTTTGTATTGTATATCTTTTTCTATCCTTTTACCTTTAACCTACCTGTATCATTATATTTGAAGTGAGTTTCATATTAACAACATGTTATGTTTTTTCTTTTTTAATAATTCTGATAATCTTTTAACTGATATATTATTCATATATTAGGATTTAGTTCTGCCATTTTATCTTTTGTTCTGTTTGTTCACTCTGATTTTTTTTCTTCTCTTTTCTCTTTTCTACTTTCCTATGGATTGTTTGAACATTATTTACTATTCTATTTTAATGTATCTGTATGTTTTTGAGTTTGTTTCTTTGAGTAGCTTTCTTAGTGGTTGCTCTAGGTATTACAATATATATACATATTTAACTTATCTCAGTCCATTTGTATCAGTATTTCATCACTTCAGGTACAATATAGAAACCTTAACATCACCTTAGACTTAGTGAGTTATACTTCCTAAATATTTCTCATATCTTCTCTCTCCTCTTTGTCTCTATATCCCCTGAATTAGTTCATACACTCATCATTCCTTACCTGGATTGCTACAGTAGCCTCCTGACATTTCCCTTTCTCTTTTTTCACTCCTCTTTTAATCTGCCTTCCTCACTGCCACAAGAATAATCTTTCTAAACATAACAGTTCTGGGATCGAAATCTTTCAGTGGCTCTACGTTGTCCTCGTGATGAATTCCCAACTCCTAAGCCTGGTGTACAAGTTCTGTTATAATTTTGTCCTTACTTACTTTTATAACCTCTTAAATCTCTCAGCTCTTATCCATGCTTTGTTCCTTCTACACAAAACTGTTTTCATTTATTCTAGGAATCCATGTTCTGCTTCCTAGAATATCCCTTGCTCCTTTCTCTCCTTTACTTATACTTGTCCTTCAGGACTACACAGTTAAAGAGAAACCACCAGCATGGAGCCTTTCCTGACTTCCTTTCTTCTTTGAATTATGTCCCCTTCTGCTTTTTGCTTAACTGTGTCCTGTTGCTTGCCAGGATGTGCTGTTATTCGCTGTCTTCTTTCTCTCACTCCATTTGAGCTCTTGGAAGGAATATGATACACATTTCTAAATGTTTTATCATGAAGATGTGGCTTAAAAGCTGCATTTATGAAATGGATTTAGAGGTTTTAACGGACTATAAGTTTATTATGAGATAATTTGATCTTTATTTGTATTACATGAGTAATTAGTCTTCCCCTGGATTTCAGTTCACTTCTGGACAATATGCTTAGAGGGCATAGACAAATTAGAAAATGTAGTTACGAAATCAGCATGGTAAATGGGGTGCTAAACCATGTTATAAGAGGAACAGTCAAAAGAGTTGGATATTTGTCACCTGGAGAAAATTCACAGGAGTCATCATGGCTCTCAAATAATTTGAAAGCCTTATTCTTTGTGCCTGGCAAGGAGACATCTATGCAAAATAGGAAGGAATGTCAGGCAAACATATTTCATTTTAATATGTGAAAAGATCTTCCATAATTACAGATATTAGAATGGCATAGATTGACTTATTTTGGATAGTGGGTCATCTCTCCTGGGGTCGTTAAATCAAAGTTAGGTGATCACTTATTGGGGGATATTGTGGAGAGAATGCAAACATAATAGAAATTTTGTTCCTGAGATTGCATGCAACTAATGCCATAAGAAATGTACCTCGGGCTTCCCTGGTGGCGCAGTGGTTGAGAGTCTGCCTGCTAGTGCAGGGGACACGGGTTCGAGCCCTGGTCTGGGGGGATCCCGCATGCCGCGGAGCGACTGGGCCCGTGAGCCACAACTACTGAGCCTGCGCGTCTGGAGCCTGTGCTCCGCAATAACAGAGGCCGCGATAGTGAGAGGCCCGCGCACCGCGATGAGGAGTGGCCCCCGCTTGCCGCAACTGGAGAGAGCCCTCGCACAGAAGCGAGGACCCAGCACAGCCAAAAATAAATAAATAAATAAATTAATTAATTTAAAAATGATACATTACTAAAAAAAAAAAAAAAGAAATGTACCTCGTATTCTAAGAGTTATCAAAACACTGGAAGGAATTAACTCATTCTTTATGTTACAGAAAGCATTAAAAGACTAGTAGTAATTACTTGATTATATAGGAAATATACAATTATTCTGTTGATTATAGATAGAACCTACCTACTTCTACTTGCTTATATGCCTAAATTTATGATTTAAAGGATAATAGTTATTTAGAGCTAAGGTGAGCACTTTTGTTCCTTTTTGAAATATACCTTATACCTCTGGCATATACTCTGAGGAGCAGTTGGATATGAGATATAGAAAGGGTGGACAAAGAAAATTTTTTCAAAGAAAAATTTTCAGAATGTTCTATTTTACTTAAACTGTAGGGTGAGTAGATGCGTATTTGTTTTATTGTTTTTATAGCTTATGGCTATTATAAATATTCTTTTGAATATATTCCATGCTTATTTTTTAAAAACCAGATGCAGACACACAGCAGATGATAACAACATTTGTTAAATCTGGTTGGTGGTTTGACCACTGTATTTTCTGTGTGTAAGATATTTGCATGTAACTGCTTTGACAATGAATGTTAATTGTGTGTACGAGAAAGTTATTGACCCTTGCCTACAGAACTTGACAGTACTGATGGTGCCAAGGTTTTCAGTAAGCAACCAGGAAGAATCCAAAGAGTAGCAAGAGGATCAGGTGTGTCAACGAGAGATGTACAAGAACTTTTGACACAATATACCAAATTTGCACAGATGGTAAAAAAGATGGGAGGTATCAAAGGACTTTTCAAAGGTAAGAAAAATAACAAGCTCATCATTAGTTGACACACTGAAAGGAAAGAAAGAGGTTGAGAAACTAAAAATTAAAGCCAGGGAGTACTGCCAGTATTAGAAAATATACTGCTGAATTTCATGTTATATTCAAGTACTTCCAGGATTTATAATGCAGTCTGTGATTTATCTGTTTTCAGATTCAAGGTAATAAATGCTAATATTTAAAAAAATCACACTTGATGACCTTATTTTTGTGACGTTATAGTATATATTAAAGAAAATTTAGAGAATATAAGGAAATATAAGAAAAAAATTTAAAACACCCATTACCTTTACTCCCCAGAGAATCCCATGGGTCTTATTGCAAATAACATTTGATATAACTAGTGTTTTTTCTTTTCAAACATCATGACTTTTTTTCCATATTGTCAGATATTCTTCAGAATATAACTTTTAACCACTGAGTACTATTCCAGTTACGCATGTCTCTTTGTTTAGCACAATGCATCTTTGTTGGATGTTTAGGCTGATTTCATATCAGTATCAGTTTCTGTGCAGTCTTCCGTGAGGCCAGGGATTTTGTCTGTTTTGATCAGAAATATAGTAGATGCAGAATAAATTTTGTAATAATTCAGTATTTCCAATTTAATGGTCAAATGTTTTTCAATATGTTTTTTCGATTACTCACATTTAACATTTCTTCGTACATTTATTGGTTTGAATTTTCTTGGTGAATCCCCTCTTACTTAGGTTACTTGTCCATTTGTTTTATTTTTTTCCTTATTGCTTTGTAATAACTCTTTAAAATTCTTGGACTATATCTGCAAATATTTTTCCCAAAATTTCATTTGCCTTTCATTTTTATTTATATTTTTAATTAAAAATGAAGTTTTTATTTTTTTAAATTAATTAACTAATTTATTTATTTGGCTGCATCAGGTCTTAGTTGCGGTATGCGGGATCTTCGTTGAAGCACGCGGGGTCTTTCATTGCAGCACGCAGTCTCTTTGTTGTGGCGCGCGGACTCCAGAGCACGCAGGCTCAGTAGTTGCAGCATGCAGGCTTAGTTGCTCCGCAGCATGTGGGATCTTAGTTCCCCGACCAGGGATCAAACCCACATCCCCTGCCTTGGAAGGCGGATTCTTAACCACTGGACCACCAAGGAAGTGCCTGTAGTTTTCATTTTTAATGCAGCCAGGCCTTTTAGTTTGGTTTCTTTTATACTCATAAAAGCCTTCCCCATGTTGATATCACAGTAGTCACCTATATTTTCTTCTACTTGTTGTTGGTTTTTTTTTTAGGTTTTACTCTTTATCCCACCTAGAATTTATTTTGCTGTGTATTGTCTAAGGTAAAAAGGTAAGTTTGTTTTTCCAAAGGGTTAAAATCAACTGTCCTAGCCCTCTCTAAAGTTTTTTTCTATATCATAAACACTATTAAGATGAATTATTTAAGAAATACTGATTAGGCAAACTCCAAAGATGAATAATACCACTGAATAGCTTTCTAAAAAAGATGGGTATTTACATAAGTTTTTATCACGTTTTGTCTTTGACAGTTTCCTTATTTTCCTTGCCTGCTATATCCTATTTTCTTTTTTGTGACAAGGGAGAAAAGTTAGGCAAACAAATTTAAAATTGGTTATAATTCCTAACGTCACATACTATTTCAGATAGTGATTTATAAACACATTAAGTCAGTTTAACATCTTTCCCAAATGACCCTGACTGTTCTTGATAGAACTACTGCAGATCTGTTGGTCAGATCTTGTCTAAGCATTAACTGCTCAATAAAGACACAACCAAGGTGAAGTGGGCAGTGGATATGGTACACGTCCTTGTCACACCAAAGTCTTAATAATTTTTTGAA
Organism: Balaenoptera musculus; assembly: GCF_009873245.2. Classification (NCBI taxonomy): domain Eukaryota; kingdom Metazoa; phylum Chordata; class Mammalia; order Artiodactyla; family Balaenopteridae; genus Balaenoptera; species Balaenoptera musculus. Next base: position 112,412,768 of record NC_045786.1, read on the forward strand.
GTTTTAAGTCCTCAGAGACAAAAACTCTTACCACAAATCACCAGTGGTCGTAGAATTCACATCTTACACAAATTTATTAATTGTGAAACATTTTTTACAGGTTTTATCATCTTTTATAAAAACACATTTTCTTTCATTCATAGTTCTTAATTCATTTAATTTATTCATATTAGCCAGCTTTGATCAGAGAATCAGGGTCATCTTTGATTTGCATTTTCACAAATGTTCTTGAGAAGTACCAGAGTTAATGTTCCTTTGAAATAAATAGTTTTGCTGAAGCAGCTCTACTTATTCATTGCTATTGCATCAATGATGTCTTTGGCTTTCTGTCTCTTAAGAGCACAGCAGTTATTCTCTAAAGGATGCTCTTATCGCTTCTGCCCCAGTGTGCATCTCTTTCATTGGCTGCCTTTTTACTGTGGAGTTTCGACTGAGTGTGTAGAAATTCATTAATAAATGGAGTTACATTATTCTTTCTATTGTCTGGAGCTTTTTGTTATTTATAATAGCTTCTTAGATATACACATCTTCAGGTTCTCTCATACTCATTCTTTCATATCCATTTATCAGTAATCCACTCTCTTTCCCAATTAACCCATATCTATAAAGTTTTTTGTTCAGCATTCTACCATGTCACTATTAAACAATTGTTATAGCTTACTATTAATAACCACTGGATATGGTTTTGCTTATAGTGGCTCATTCACAGATATAAGTAAAAATGTTAACAAAAATTGTAGCCCTTAAGAAAGTTCCTTAGGGCTTCCCTGGTGGTGCAGTGGTTAAGAATCTGCTTGCCAAAGCAGGGGACACAGGTTCGAGCCCTGGTCCGGGAAGATCCCACATGCCGCAGAGCACCTAAGCCCATGCACCACAACCACTGAGCCTGCACTCTAGAGTCCGCAAGCCACAATTACTGTGCCCATGCACCTAGAGCCCGTGCTCTGCAACAAGAGAAGCCACCGCAATGAGAAGCCCATGCACCGCAACGAAGAGTAGCTCCCGCTCGCCGCAACTAGAGAAAGCCCGCGCGCAGCAATGAAGACCCAACGCAGCCAAAAATAAATAAATAAAATAATTAAAAAAAAAAAGAAAGTCCCTTAATATTGAATTTCACTTGTTCTTTCTCAAAAATATGTATGTAATTGGGATAAAGAGTAGAAGGGAATATGTACAAATAGAAATCATTGTAGTAGAGTGATAAGATTATAGGTTTTTTTCTTTATATTTACTCAATTTCTATGATACCCTGATTATATTACAGTCTATATTGACTCAAAACCTTTTTTTTTTCAGGTGGTGACATGTCTAAGAATGTGAGCCAGTCACAGATGGCAAAATTGAATCAACAAATGGCCAAAATGATGGATCCTAGAGTTCTTCATCACATGGGTAAATACAAAGTTGTTGCCAGTTGCTAATACTTGGTTTAGTTTATAAGGGTTGAGTTTTAATAAGTCTTTTGTTGTGATATGAAAATCTGTTCAAACAATGTATGATGTAAGTAAAAGGGCCATCTAACTTCTAAGTTGAATGATTGTAACAGTGCTGTATAAGCTGAAGTTTTATTCACTCCTCTACTGCTGTTTGTGATTTTTGAGCAAGCTACTTAATCATCTTTTGTTAATGCTTGTTCTGGTGACCTTTTGCCTTAGTTTAGAATCTGGATAGTTTCATTGATGAGACTTTGGAACTATATAACGATTTTGAAAACCCAGTTCCACTTTTACCATGTAACCTATAAAAAGTTCCTTAAACTTTCTGAACCTCACTTTCCCCTTCTGTAAAATCACAGGCAATAGCTCGTCAGGAAATTATGATGATTAAATGAGCTAATAGATAGGAAAGCATTTAGTACAGTTCTGGGCATAGAGTAGATGTTCAATAATGGTGAATTGTTTTCTTACTTTAAGTCCTATGAAATAACTACCCCCGATCCCTGCCCCAAATTATTACTATTTACAAGACTCAGACTTCCCAGGAAAAAAATTTTTGTTTAGATTTACTGACTCCCTACTGTGTGACAGGTACTGTTCTAAGATCTCTTCATGTAGTATGTATTTCTCATAATGTGATGAGGTAAGTTATTCATTCTCTTTTATAGATGAGTATACTGGTTATAATACAAATTTGTATGTACTTTAAGGCTGATGCAGTCAGAACCCAGTATATTTTTTAGAAGTTCAGGTACTTATTAGGCAAAAGTAACAAATGTTTCAAGTTGTGTTTAATAATTATCTGATTTTATTCTACTCTCACTCTAGGTGGTATGGCAGGACTTCAGTCAATGATGAGGCAGTTTCAACAGGGTGCTGCTGGCAATATGAAAGGCATGATGGGATTCAATAACATGTAAAGAAGATGCCTTAATGTAAACTGACTCAGTTGATTACATTGTTTGCTGAGACCTCAGAGTTTCCCTCCTTTTTGCAAATGGGAAAAAAAAGTATTTTTCTTGTCTGTCTTGCGCCTTTTCTTTCTCTCCTCATCTTTTTTCCCCCTCCTTTTCTTTTTCCTTCCTTCCTTTTTCCCTCCCTCCCTTTCATATAAGGGAGGAATATATGGTTTTTGTGGAAATCATTATATTTTTGCTTTAGGGTTTCTTCTGTTAGTTTTCAGCCATCATAACACTTCTTAAGTTAAGCAAATCATGATGTAAAATTTTAGTATTGATACTTAAAAGTTTTTAATTGTCTCAAAGGCCAAGCATTGCATTTGTAAACAGTCCTGGTCAGTAGTTACACGATGTCTCAATAAAAGTGCTGTAAAATAAACTTCAAAGTCGTTATAAGTTAAGGGGTTGTTAACTTTCTTTATGGCTTAAAATTATCAGTGTATCATGTTAAAAGGCAGACAGAGGAGCTAATATGTAAAACTATTCTCATAAGTATACCTTTATTGGGACATATGATAGAGTAACCTAACCATTAGTATTAGGAATTTTTGTTTAACTTGGAATAATCAAGATAATTTTGCCGTAGAAAATCTTAGGTCTGCCATTTAAATTGAAATTGTGAATTTGGTTACAGTTCACAATTTAATGTTTTGTATATAACTTGCATTTTTTTTACCTCATATTTTTGAAGCCTTAATGGCAATATTTGATTTTCTTGAGAAGCCAATTTTGTTATGTTTCTTACATACCAAAAATCTGCTTGAAGAAATTGATATACTTTGATGATAATAGCTAATGTATAGACCTCCTAATGGGAATATAACTGCAAATATTAGGCTGTCACTATTATATATTAAAAATAATGAGACCATGACAAGATTGGCTTGGTTGTTGGTTACTTTGGATTGCTGCACAGTTCAATTAGGACAATGGCTTTTCAGTAAGTTATGGAATTAATTTAAAATACTAGAATAATTATTGTACCTACTCATTATTGACAACATGAAGATAATAGATATGGTATAACAGTTTATTTTGAACTAGGGTGAACTGATTTTGAACTAGGATGAACTGATCTTCAGCAAAGAATTGATTTGTAGAAGTAGAAGAGAGTGAAAGAAATAGCTAGTTTTTATAGTATTAATTTTTTATAACTCAAGTGTTTTAAAAGGGTCTTAAAATCCAAAGTATCTTCAGAAAATAATTACATAGAGAATGCAACCGATTTTCTTGTTTATTTGGGCAAAGATTTTATATACCACCAAATCATTTTCACCAGCCAAAAACTTTAATATCCCTATAGAATATTTGTATACCCTGTAAAAATTACGTATCTTGCATTCTGCAGAAATGTCATCACAAGGTCCAGCTACAGAAATTTGACAATGGAGAAAATATTGTTCTCCAAATTAGTTTCTTATTAAACTGATGCCTACCACCTTTTCTGGGCATGCATTTTTGTGATTTCTATCCTCAGGGTACCACTTTTTCATTTTGACCAAAAAAGGAAATGAGGCACTTGGCCAAACTTTATGGCTTTGGGCATTGTTGTTAGTATTTTTGGGTGTGATGCAAATTATATTTTTCAGAAGCAAAAATAACAGTGGCAAAGGACAACTAAAGGTCCAGAACATGTAGGTCAGCTTCTGTTTCTCTTGCCTCTTCTATAAAATGAGGAAATTGGGGATGTTCTCTGAAATTCTGATTCCATTAATTCCTCAACCTGGCATCTTTTTAGTTACAAAAGCTATCTTTCAGTTCTCACAGTTTTTATCAAAGTACTCATTTTTTGAAAGCATAAGTACTATATACCAGAATTAAATTCTTTAATAATTTGAACAAATGTCTTTTTATTTTTCACTGTTGTTAAAATTGGTTCCTTAGCTTTTTGATATATGTTCTATTTCCAACTTAGACCACTAGCTAGATCTAATATCATACAACATTGGATTCTTCTTGGATTTTATTATAATGTTACTTAAATATGTACGAACATAAAATTAGGTATAATTTCTTGCATTTACAATGCTTATGTAATTTTAAAACAAAACCAGAGCTTAATTATCAGAAAACTACAATACCTAGAAAAGGCAAATTAATAATTTAATCTGATGGATGTCAGTGTTCTGAAAGTATCATATTTGCTAGCATGTAAAATATAAGGTGTATACACAATGCATTGCAACTTTATGGAGGAATTTTTTGGAAAAAATTAATTACTTTTCATCATGTAGTAAAAGCAATTTTAAAGTGTGTTACATAAACCATTATATTGTTCAAGTAAATACAGTGTGTCATAATGTGAGAAGTCCTAAGTTCTGATATGCAGTAATATTGTACTAACCTTGAATAGACATATAACGCACATAGCTAAAAAGAAATGTATTGTTATCAAAAATACTGATATAGAGAAGGCAATAAGACCAGGAAATTACTAGAACTAAAGTTTCCTCATGCATATTAATGTTGGAAATATTACTATAATATTAATACCTTATGTCAGTGAATGTAGAGGTTCTGAAAAGTAAACCATAATATAAAATAAAATTGAATGAATTTCTTTTACAGGTAGCTCTAGTACATATAAACAAAAATTTGAGTAAAAAATGGAACAAAGTGTTTAAAATAAATGTGAAGGAATTTCAGCTTGTTGATTGTGTATGCATACACAAGTAAAAGCAAGTATTTTACTATAATAAAAAGTAATAGCAACCACAGAATTTGAATGAGCCAGGGAGAACCATGGCTAAATAACAACTAAATGTAAATAAGTTTTGGTCTTCCTTAAAACCTGGCAATAATTATTAATAAAGCCAAGTAAGGTGCATATTCAAAACTAGAAAGCCATCATCACAGCCCAAATCTGTTTCTGTTCATTGCTGGCATTCTCTGGATTAGAAACGTAGTCATCTTTAAAATTCTGCTCTAAACTCCAGTTACCATGCTCTGAACATTAAGCTATTGCATTACAGTTAAACCTAATGCCTTTTTTGCTTCTGAGCCATGAGTTACAGGAATGATGAATTTATATCTCAAATTTTGAGGTATTAATTTAAATTTTACTTCTAGATCACCTGTATAGTCTATGGCTTGTTGTTGATGTGATGTGAAATTTTGCTATGAGTCTTTTCCCAACACTTTGCAATTAGGGGTAGATAACAATTTATTTGTGCTCATTGTTGAGTAATTGCTAACGCAAGCCTCTAGTCCGTATCCTTCTCTACTGACCTCTTGTCTGTAATATGGGCATATTGAGTACAAGGTAATTTTTGGATGCTTTTAAAGGAAGCTGGTAAATTATGGCACATTTCCTTTGGTAGTATTAATGTGGTGCATAAAAGCTGTTGAGGTTGGCATGCCTATGCTACTGTTTGCAACTCTCATTACTTTTCTTTCTCTTCATCCAAAATGATTATTTGAAGTGCATTTAGATCTTTTAGCTTCATTTGGCTTAAAAGTTTCTCTCATTAGCCTAAAACAATGCATTTCTTGTACCAGTTGGATCATAAATGGAAAAACAATCAAGAAATTGCACAGCAGTACCTGTTTGTAGGAGGGATAATTTAGATGAGTCTGACACTAATAAAATCCCCTATGTGGGGCCCGAGACTCCTCTGACATAAAGACTTTCTTCTCATGGGAAGCAGAAGTGAGTAATATCCTGTGATCGTGGTCTATTTTTCTTAAACAACACACGCAAAAGTTTTATGACCTTCCAGGGAAAAGTCCTGTGTAATGTCTGCGTATCTGCATAATTTATGTATCTTGCTTGTTTGCTTTTTTTTATTTTAAAATAGAATGAGGGAAATTAAAGAGGTAACCCAAAAGAGGTAAGGGTTGTTACTGGATATATTCATGGACCAGAAATTCCCAAAGTTTCTGACTTTGGGAATCAATTAAGTGGTTCAGAATTTTATTTCTGGCAGAAGTAGTACAAGAAATACCCACCTGTTTCTTGACATTCCCTTTGATAGGAAATATAGAGAGTGTGAAGCCCTTCTGTTGATGTGTGTCCTTTGATTTTTTACAGTTTCCTTCTTACAGGTTACCAAGAATTTGGATTGGAGGGTAAATTTGCTCTATATACACAATTAGGTTATCAAGCGCATCTCATCTGTTACTAGGGAAAGGTATGGTTTCCTTAGTCCAGAAAAGGTACAGTTCTCAGGATTGTTTTTTCCTTTTGGCAACTCAGCCAATATCAACAATTTTATTTTAGAGAGTTCAGCAAAAGTTCAGCATGGGCAGTGAACCTGGAGCTCTTCAGGGCACATCTCAGTCATTTATGCCATTGTTCCTTTCACATTTCCCCCTTTTGCTCATAATTTTTCCTGGAGAAAATATCACCAGGGCAACTTTTAGTCCCACATAGCTGGAGTGGCTTGGTTGCCTGTTCTGGATTCATCATGTTCCTCAGAGTGGGGGTTGGGTGTAAGAGTCAATAAATGGATCAGGAAAATCATTGGCGGCATCATGATATTGTGCTGCCTCAAGCATAGTGGTCTGTGTGAGCCTTAACCAAGCAGAAGAATGGTTAAGTATAGAAGTAATCAATTTAAGCAAGGACTTTATCAACATAAAGAAGCTAACAGCTATTAAGAGCAATAACCCAGTTTGCAGAACAGTTCTGAACCAAGATCCAATGTTTGAGGGTAAACAGCTGAACAAACATTAGGGGAGTGTTAAGGGTATCAGAATGAAGCCAAGCGGGTTTCTTTTGTAGGATCTCAGTTTGAGTTTCTACTATACCAGAAGTATTTATCCAAGTACCGCAGGTGGCATTTAAGATGGCACAGATACCTCCATGTTCTGCCAGAAGGTAGTCTAAGACAAGTCAGTTATGTAATACAACATGAGTAAGTGAGTTTAGGGAGTTAACTTGGTCACTTAATGCTATGACTATGGCATTAGCTATGTCTGCTATGGTGGCAGATTTCGAACCAATTTGTCAAGGGTTCCAATCCTCCACTTGGGGAATATAATTCTTAGATATTTCTGAAATCCCTTAGAAGAGATTTCTCAGCAGAGGAAGGAAGTAGAGCATGTGTGCTATTTGGAAATTTCTGGAGAATTTAACACAGTCAAAGGGGCCATTAAAAATCCTAGGGGACATTGAGAACCTGGGGCTAGGGGGTCATCTTCCAGCCACAAAGATATAGCAGATGGAGCACAAAGAAAGGAGTTGTCAAGGTGAAATTAAACCATGGGTCAGTTATATTTGAGCAGCCTAGAAGCCTTCCTTGTTGGAATATGTGGGGGGTCATCATGAGGACATATTCTGTTGCACAGCAAGGTAAAGATGAGAGCCAATGTTTCTGGGTAACCGCAGGGTACTGTTGGAACAAATTGTTCCTAAGAACTATTGGGGTTTTTGTCTGATTCTATTGACCAAACAGGAAAAAGGAGCTGTGAATTCAAGTAGGCAAACATGGTATGCTGGGAGAATAGATGAATTCTGAACAGGACATGGTGGAGGGATATTAGTAAGTTTGGAGATAGCTAAGGCAAGGTGATCCCAGTGTTTGGTAAATGATTTGGGGTGCCAATGGCATAGCCAACAATCTTAGATTTCCTCCAGTGGCTAGACTTTGGGAAATGCAAACTAGGGCATTACTCTTCCAGGCATAAGGGTTCTGGATGGATTTTAAGCAAGAATAATAACAGAAGTCTAATGAAAGAACTATCCAAGTAAAATCAGCCATTTTAATATAAAGAGGAGAAAGGGTGGCTCATGGCCTTGGTTAAAGAAAGAATCCTAAGCTGAATAGATTAGTTGAATGGCCAAGAATTGGAGCCAGAGGCTTCTTCCCAGGAGAGTTCTGGCAAGATATATGGTTTTCATAGAATTACCGCCAAAGGAGGATGCCCACTGTATGTAGTAGGGCTAAGAACATTAATAAACCTGAAACCAAAAGGAGGAGTCTCAGAAGTTCAATTCTCCAGTCCTTCATAGTCAAACTTAAGGGACCAAAGGACCTGGGTCATTTCCTTTAAACTTTTATTCCAAGCACACACCCGTGCATGAAAATTTTCACTCCTTGAGAATGTGTCTATAAGGAGTATAAGAAGGAGAGTGGCAAGTTGATACATCATCAATTATTACATATCGAAGGAGACATAGCAACTCTGTGATAATGGCAATTAGAACAAAGGTAAGAAGAGAGATTTCATTAATGGTGATCATGGAGTCTTGGGAGAGTTGTCTATATCAGGTGTCATTTGCTTCACTTTTGGGTCAGTTTCAGCTTTAGGTCTCCCAACTGTTTCAGAGGCCCATTCAGGTGAGGAAGCCTTTTTTAAACGAGAAACGTGAATCTAAGAATCAATGCCTTTATTGGCACAGAGGTTGGTTAAGAGTACCTGATAGGGTCCCTTCCACCTGGGCTGCAAGGAATCCTTTAAAAGATGTCTTTTCCAATAAACATAGTCCCCTGGTTGTAAATTGTGATGTTCTAGGTCTTCATATCCCAGGAGCGCTTTACTGTGTAAAGGTTTTTCAACCAGGTGCTCATTTTTCTTTAGTCTTAATGAGACTTTGGCAATAATGTAAAAGATCTCCCTTGACTAGAAGGGGCTCGTATAGCCCTGAGTCAAGAATCCTAAGTGTTCCAGTAATTATTTCAAATGGTGACAACTTGTGTTTTCCAAAGGGTGTAGATCTTAAGTTTAATAAAACTGTGGGTAGTAATTTAGACCAAGGAAGACTGATAGCCTCAGAGAGTTCTGCCAATTGTGTTTTGATTATCCTATTGGTTCTTTACACTAGACCAGAGGACTGAGGATCATGGGCACAGTAGAAATGTTGTAGTATAGGCCAGATTTCACAAACAGCATTTAGAATTTGTCCAGTGAAATGGCTACTTTTATCACTACGTAATTCCAAGGGAATTCCCCAAGTAGGACTAATCCTTTCCAACAATATTTTGGCCACTGCAAGGGTGGTTGCTCGTCTGCAAGGAAAGGCTTCCACTCAATGGGAATACATACAAACCATCACAAGAACATATTTGTATCTCTGAGAGAGAGACAGCTAGATAAAATCCAGTTGCCAGATAGCAAAGGAACCAAGAGATAAAGGAAAGTGGCCTTGAGAATATGAATAGGTTTTCCTGGGTCATATTTCGGATGATCTGATACCTTTGACATATTTCAGTCGCTACAATGGGAGGTTTCCAAAAGTATTTTTTTCCCCAGGCTATCGTTTTATCAGTTCTTTAATCAGTCATTTCATGTATTAATTTTAAGATGGTTTGTTGAGTGACACCAGAAAGAGCAGGGTAACTGTTTGGCCCATACCAAAGCCCAGGATGCTGGTCAAATATGCATCCTTCAGAAACCCACCTCTGCTGTTCCTTAGCTGTAGCATTCACTTGCCCATCTCTGATAATATCTTTTTTTTTTTTTTAATTTGAGTATAGTTGCCTTACAATGTTGTGTTTCTGCTGTACAACGAAGTGACTCAGCTATATGTATACATATATCCCCTCCCTTGTAGACCTCCCTCCCACTCCACCCCATCCCACCAATCTAGGTCATCACAGAGCACCAAGCTGAGCTCCCTGTGCTGTACAGCATGTTCCCACTAGCTAATGATTTTACACATGGTAATGTGTATATGTCAATCCTAATCTCCCAGTTCGTCCCACCCCACTTACGCCCACCCCAGGCCCACACATTCGTTTTCTGTGTCTGCGTCTCTATTCCTGCCCTCCAAATAGGTTCATCTGTACCATTTTTCTAGATTGCACATATATGTGTTAATGCACAATATTTGTTTTTTTCTTTCTGACTTATTTCACTCTGTATGACAGACTCTAGGTCCATCCACATCTCTATAAATGACCCAATTTCGTTCCTTTTTATGGCTAAGTAATATTCCATTGTATATGTGTACCATATCTTCTTTATCCATTCTTCTGTTGATGGACATTTAGATTGCTTCCATGTCCTGGCTGTTGTAAATAGTGCTGCAATGAACATTGGGGTACATGTGTCTTTTTGAATTATGGTTTTCTCAGGGTATACACCCAGTAGTGAGATTGCTGGGTCATATGGTAGTTCTATTTTTAGTTTTTTAAGGAATCTCCATACTGTTCCCCATAGTGGCTATATCAGTTTACATTCCCACCAACAGTGCAAGAGGGTTCCCTTTTCTCCACACCCTCTCTGGCATTTATTGTTTGTAGATTTTTTAATGATGACCATTCTGACAGGTGTGAGATGATAACTCATTGTAGTTTTGATTTGCATTTCTCTACTAGTTAATGATGTAGAGCATCTTTTCATGTGCCTCTTGGCCATCTGTATGTCTATTTAGGTCTTCAGCCCATTTTTGGAGAAATGTCTATTTAGGTCTTCTGCCCATTTTTTGATTGGGTTGTTTGTTTTTTTAATTTTGAGCTGAATGAGCTGTTTGTATATTTTGGAGATTAATCCTTTGTCAGTTGCTTTGTTTGCAAATATTTTCTCCCATTCTGAGGGTTGTCTTTTCATCTTGTTTATGGTTTCCTTTGCTGTGCAAAAGTTTTTAAGTTTAATTAGGTCCCATTTGTTTATCTTTGTTTTTATTTTCATTACTCTAAGGAGTGGGTCAAAAAAGATCTTGCTGCGATTTATGTCAAAGAGTGTTTTTCCTTCTTTTTCCTCTAAGAGTTTTATAGTGTCTGGTCTTACATTTAGGCCTTTAATCCATTTTGAGTTGATAATATCTTTTAAATGTTGGGTGTCCTTCCAAGAAGTATATAGTTAACTTGGTGTGAATAGAGTGACCAATGGGAGGAGGTTTCTTTATGAAGCCTGAATCTTGTAATGCTGCGGCCTTAGCAACTCTGTCGGCCAGTCAGTTTCCCTTTCCTTCCTCAGTGTTGTCTTTGGAATGCCCTGCAACTTATTGCCAATTGTTGTGCAGCAAGATTGCATCCAGCAAAGCCTTAACAAAGGGGCCGTTTTCAATTTCATTTCCCCCTGAGCTCAAGAAACCTCTCTGTTTCCAAAGCATTCCAAAATCCGGAGCTACTCCAAAGACATACCTGCTATTAGTGTAAATGTTAGCACATTTGCCAGAGGGCAAAGTGCAGGTGCAAATAGTGTGTATGGTTCAGCTTGTTGGGTTGAAGAAACTGAGGGGCAGAGCACTGGATTCTGTTATAGTGAAGGGAGTAGTGATAGCATATCCAGATTTCAGTTGTCCAGCAGTATTTCATAGATAAACCAAGAAATGTCAAAGTTGTCTAAAGGTGTTTCTTGCAATCTGGATGCGGACTAGTCAAAAGATCAGTTGTGGTTATGTAATCATGTGAGATTTTATCTGTTGCTGATGGTAAGAGGGTAGCAGGATTTAGGGAGTTACAATGTGACAAAGTGACATTTGGAGAGGAAAGCAAGATTTCATAGGACGTCAGTCAGCTAGCAGATAAGTGCGTGTGATGTGACTTCAGGAGTGCCTCAGTAGAGTGAGGGACAAACACCTGTAAGGGAGACCCCATAACTGTCTCTTCTGCAGCCTGCAGAAGGGCAGCAGTGGCTGCTATTGCTTGGAGGCAAGGTGGAAGATCTCGATCTATAGGGTCCAACTGGCTCTAAAACCCAGTAGGTCTCTGTTTGCCCCCATGGGCTGAATGAGCACTCCAAGGGTGTTTCCTGCTAACTTCATGAATGAATAGAAAGTGAAGAGAATAATTAGGGTGTCCTAAAGCAGGGGCTGTGGCCAACCGAGTGTCTAAAGTTTGAAAAGCTGATTCAGCCTCATTATTCCAAACAAGAGGATCAGGCCTCTGTCATTTAGAAGGGAAAAAGGAGTTGTGCATACAGGAAGAAATTAGGAACCCAACTCTGCAATACCCTGTTAGCCCAAAAAAAAGCATCTCACTGGCACTTGGTGGCATGAAGCGGGAAACTGAGATATGCCCTGGACACATGTAGGATCCAGTGTTAGCCCTTGAGGGGTTAGCAAATGACCCAAGTATCTTACCTGGGTTTGAACAGATTGGAGCTTTTTCCTTGAGACCTTATGCCTTTGTGTGCCGGCTGAGTGAGGAGGTATAGGCTGTCCTTGAGGCTTGCTTCCTCAGTAGGGGAACATAACAAAAGGTTATCAACATATTGAAGTAAAGTAGAGCCCTGGGCAAAATTCACATTGGCCAAGTCTTGTCTCAATATCTGTGAAGAGTAAGTAGGGTTTTCTGTGTAGCCCTGAGGCATAGTGGTCCAAGTATATTGATGTCCTTCCCAAGTAAAGACAAACAGGTATTGGCTATCTGGATGGACAGGAATGTTGAAGAAAGCACTACGTAAATCTATGACTGTAAAGAACTGTGTGCTCAGAGGGATTAAATTGAGGGTGGTGTGAGGGTTGGGGACTATGGGGTAATGTGATATGACTCTACTGTTTACAGATTAGAGATTTTGAACAAAATACCAACCTTGGCCATGAGATTTGCCCATGGGAAGGATTGGTGCGCTACAGGGACTGGTGCATGGGATTACGGGGCCCTTCTGGAAATGTGCCTTGACAGTGGGACGAATTCATTCTAGGGCCTCAGGCCTGAGACCTGTTGAGGTGAGGCAAAGGTTTATTAGGATCTACCTGGATCCTAATTGATAGCACCTAATGAATGTGTTCTATGTCATTTGAAGAGGTAGACCATAAGGTAGAAGGAACAGAATCTAACAAATCCTTGTGATTGGGAATTGACAAGACAGAAGCAAGGAGGGGAATCTCAATATCAGGACTAGAGCTGGAAGTAGACCTTGAGGAGTCAATTGCAAGTGTATTTCTCCTTTTTGGGAAAAGGAAATATTAGCTTGTAATTTTTCCAGGAGATCTTGGCCCAAAATGTGTACTGGGACAGAAGGAACAAGAAGGAACTGATGAGTTCCCTGCAAAGAACCTATCTCAAAAGGCAAGGCGGGGGGACTTCCCTGGTGGCACAGTGGTTAAGAATCCATCTGCCAATGCAGAGGACACGGGTTCGAGCCCTGGTCCAGGAAGATCCCACATGCCGCAGAGCAGCTAAGCCTGTGCACCACAACTACTGAACCTGCGCTCTAGAGCCCACGAGCCACAGCTACTGAAGCCCGTGCTCCGCAACAAGAGGAGCCACCACAATGTAGCCCCCATGTGCCACAACTAGAGAAAAACTGCACAGACCCAAGGCAGCCAAAAAAAAAAAAAAAGGCAAGGGGGCCAACTTGCTTACCTTCATAACCGTGTTGGGAACTCACACCATTTGGACCATTTCAGTATTCTGAGGAAGAGCGCCTTGAGGCTGGTGGGGTTCAAGACAGACAAAGTTGTTCCTGTGTCCACAAGAGTGGTAATAGCCTCAGATCCTATTAAAAAAAAAAAAGGTCCAATTCTCCCAACGGTGTTACTGGAAGTACCGGGAAGATCCCAACACTTTCCTCGGAGCACCATGTGTCTACAAAAGGGAGGTGCTTCTCAAATTTCTCAGAAAGTTCATGAAAAGGGTCAGAGTGAGTGGCTTTGGGCTGCGAATAGGGCCTTCTTTTTAACTTTGGGCAATTCTTCCAGTGGCCAGGCCACTTATGATAGTGGCAGGGACCTGGGCTTAGAAGGAACCCTGAAGAGAATTTTGGTCTTTCCGTTGAGGTAGCTGCTGAGTGGCAGTGGTCGGATGCTGCAGCTGCAAATTCACGATTTTAGTGGTCTTGCATTTCTCTGTGTGTTTGTTTTAGACAGCTTATTAGCCAAATTGACCAAATCAGGAGTGGCCATTGCTTTAAATCAACCTAAAGTGCATTTTTATTTTTAACACCTTTTTTTTAAACCTTTTTCCTTATGCATGATTGATTATGAAACTATACCCCCCTATTTGAGGAGTGGGTTAACCTTAAAAATATTCTTTACTAAAATATATATGTAGCTATGTTAAAACCACATGGAAGTCTTGTTTTTTATTTGATGGACTCTCCTCGTTATTGAATTTTATTCAGCTTTGTTGTCCCAGCCATTCACGGAAATAGGTAGATCTAAATTTACCTTTTTAGCTATATATGCATCATTAGATAACTAAATTTAGGTAACAGTTATGTTTTCAAGTAAATTATAGTAATACCTGAATTTATTTTTTGTCATAGTAATACAGTACAACTTATACTACAACGTGAAAGAGAGAAAGATTTGGCATGTTGCTTTGTTGTCCATTTTAGTTGATCTATGACAGTCTGGAAATAATGACAAAAATGTCAATGCCCAAAATAAAACCATTAGAATTTCTATGCTTTTCTGTTGCTATGAGTTGTTTGTTTGCAAAAGACTGCTCTTCAATTGCATATTTGTGTTAAAAAATAACTCTTCTTAGGAAATACTTCTGGTTCATGCTGGAATGTGACTTGCATTTTGAATTTTCAGTAAACTAAGAAATGTATTTGTAAACCATGAAAATAAGTTCTGCCTCCGCAGTGAAAATTGTAATTTGATATATAATTGCCATTTTGCAAAATAAAATCATGCATTTATAAACATTCCACTAATTTTTAACGATAAAAGCTGTTGACTACCCTTCTTGCCAGTAAAAGGAAAGGGATTTTTGAATACATGTAATGTAGAACTGTCTTGTTTATGAAAGCCAATTCATGAAGGCTTTAACAATTGGTTCTTTATTTCTCTTTTCAACTTATGCAGTTTTTGCTGCTTTGGATTGTCTCAACCCCATGCTAATGTCACTAGACAGCACTTGTGAACCTTGGCAACAAGCTAGTTTGATTTTATTACCAGAATACACATTGTGAATTTCCATCCAATTAAAAAAAATATAGATGACTTTCAAATAATCAACTTTTGTTTTTAAGGTTTTCAGTTTGGTTTTTAGGTTATCACAGTCATATGCGGGATAGAAAGTGTACAAAAATACTAAGCAGAGAGTAAGGAAAAAGAACTTTTGCACAGGAGAGAAAGGAAGAATTAAGGTTGTATGGGTGTTGGGCTTGCTGTTGCCACGCTGAATAGAAGATATGCCGGGCCATAACTCTGGGGAGCATTTATGAATTTGCCTGGCATGAAAATGGAATCTAGGGTATCGAATGAAGCCCCTCCTCCACGGCCAAAAGAATGTATTTTATTTTTGACCTCTACAACTAGTGAAAATTGCCTGAAAACGCTCATACTAAAACTACAATTAAAGACCATTTACATGGAAATGTTCCAACTAGAGTAATGCAATAATCATTGTAATCATGACTTTTTAATTTGGTTGAACACTGGGAAAAATCTGAAAAGTCTGAAATGTTCCCTCTTACACACACACACACACACACACCCTAAACAGATAATAAATTATTCCTCACATTTGTTAAAAATGGAAGCTTGCTAGCCCTCTGCTCCCCTTCAGGTCTCACTTAACTTTTTCTACAGTTACATATACTTAAGTACTTCAGACAGGTGTAAAAGCAAAATTCGCCTTTGAGGTCTTATTTCAAGGGTATTTTGACTAGACTGTCATCCACATGAGAAATGGAATAAGTAGCATGAGCCGTTCATTAAAAAATATATTTTCAGCAACCACATCTCGTCACAAGCCTTTGAAGCACACTACGCAGCCGTTCTCATTTCACAGTGCAGAAACCAAAGTCTGGGAGGTGACTGCCCAGGATGCAGCTGGTGAGCGGCTGAGCCAAGATCCAGAAGCCAGGTTCCCGGTACAGGTACGAGGCATGACGTCACTGGTGGTGCCAGTCTGCGAGCTCGGGACGCGGGCCGGGCCGTAAACTGTACTGCAGAAAGCCCCGCCCCGTCCCGTCCCGCCCCGCAGGAGCCGGGAGTTGTGCAGTCCAGGCGGTGCTCAGCCGAGCCCCGGGAGCTGAGCCGGGTGGGCGGGGGCGCCAGAGGCCCCGCCCCTCGGGCCTGCCCCACCCCCAGGTCCGCCCCGCCCCGCCTCGCCCCGCCTCGCCTCGCCTCGCCTCTCCCCGTCCCGTCCCTCCAGCCGTGGCTTGGCGGGGCTCGGCGCTAGGTGGGCGCTGCCGGTGAGTCCCACTTCCTGACAGCGGGTTCGGTCCGCGCCTGGGCGGGGACGCGGAGAATGGAAGCGGGCTTATCGGCCATTACTTTGTATCTCGCCAGCGCCAGCAGTCCTGTGGTGGCGACAACGATGGACCGGAAGCCAGTGAGCCTTGCGGAGGGAGGAGAAGCAGGGGCTGCCTCGGGAGCTGCGGCCACCGCTCCGTTCAGGGAATCGGCACAGCAGGTAGGTGCGGCCGCCGAGGCTGAGGCCGGGAGAGCCCAGCTTCCTGTCTGCCTTGCCTGCCGCCTGCTCTTTTGGCCTGCCCGGCCTTCCTTCGAGCAGGCCGCCCGCCGGAGGTGCGTCCCGGGGCTCCTCTTCGCGGTGTCCCCGGCTCCGAGCGTCGTCTTGAGGGAAGGGGCGGACGAACCGCAGTCGGAGCGCCGCTGGGCATCGCCTCCTCTGACAGCGCCGCAGACTCCGGGGCGGCCTAGGATTTCGAGGGGTGAGGTTGCAGCTTCGGGTCTGCGAGCGCGAGAAGGAAGGCGTGTCCCCGAAAGGCTGTTCTTGGAGTAGCTGGAAGCCAGGTGACGCCGGCTGCGATCACTTCTCAGTCTCTCCTTGTGGGAGTGCCTGACTTGGCATCTGCCCTTTGGTTAGCAAATAGCAACTGGGTGCTATGCGTTTACAGGCTTTTTACCACCACTTAATCCTTATAACTTCTGCATGAGGTGTGAGTTATCCCCATTTCACCAGGGAGGTAACTAAGGCTCAGAGCTGCGCTGTCCAATGGACATATAATGCCAGCCGCATTTTAAATTGTACATTTTCTCGTAGCCACATTAAAAAACTAAAAAGAAACCGGTGAAATTAATTTTAATATTCTATTTTATTTAACTCAATTTATCAAAACATTTCAACATGTAGTTAATATGAATTGAAATTAATTATAATATTCTATTTTATTTAACCCAATTTTGTCAAAAACCATTTTAACATGCAATTAATATGAAAGTTATCACTGAGATATTTCACAGTCTTTCTGTGGTACTAGTCTTTGAAATCCTTTGTGTATTTCAGCACATCTCAGCTTGAACTGGCCACATTTCAAGTGAGCATTAGCCACATGTGGTTACTCTATTGGACAGCGTAAGTTTAGAGCATTAGGTAAGGTTTGGAGGTTTGTTTTGTTTGGGATTTGGTAGTCTGAAGTAGTAGTGTAGGATCTTTGGCCAAGTAAAACTAATGAAGAAATGGCTTTACCTGAAACCGGCTCAGGAGTATACAGTTTTGATGTTAAAAACCTGAGTTGCTTCTGTGTAGAAATCTTCCCACCCTCAGTGAGAACAAAGCTTTTCAGTGGCTTCATTTTTGAGACTAACTACCTGAATGTTAGTAAGACATTTCCCCCAAACTACAGATTCCTAGAGAATGGTGCCCGAATGTGAGTATAGTTCTAATATTATAAGAGGTAGTTTGCATTAACAAAAGCTTTTTCTCAGGCTAGTCTTTATATGGAATTGTTTTTTCTCCTACTTTAGAAGGGGGAAGGTAACCTGCAAAAAGGAATCCAGGGAAAACGCTAATTGATTAGGAAGCCCACTTATTATGTTCAGTTGAGTCGAGACCTGTTGTTGACAGGTGTACTTGAACTGAACCTTTTTAGTCCACAGTGTTTGATGTATTTTCCATTTGATTTTTCCTTCTGTTACTATAATTGTTTTCATCACTACTTCAGCTTTCAATCTTTCTAATAGCAAAGTAAACCTGTACTGATATACCAGATAAATGTTGTTTGAAGAGAGGCTCTTTATTGTGGCTTAGTGCTAATATGTTATTTTCACACTCTTGGTTAAAAAATAATAAAATAAATAAAACGTAAAGAAGGCCATAGAGCAAAAAGTAAAAAGTCATAGGAATACTCCCATCACCCGTTTCTCAAATTCACATTCCCCAAAAGTAACTGTTAAGTTTCTGGTGTATTCTTTCTGGGATTGCCTATGCATATATAATCTTTCCTGTTAAACACAAATGGGTTCATACTATACAAACAGTTTTCTAACTTTCCCTTTGTGCTCTCTTATTCACATTCCTGAAGCAGAGACATTTCCGGGAACCCCAAATCTATGCCTACTTGACCACAGTCAGAGGGGAGAGGCCAGTGAGGTGGAGACTTGGGTGGCAGGAGAGGCTGCCATCCTGTACTCCTTCATCGGTTTGTCCGAACTGAGAAATCCCAAGTGTCATGTAGGGAAGGGAGTAAGAGTTAGGAGCTTGGGTCTGTGTTCAGAATTAGGCCTCAAACCAGGACATTCAGCAGCTTATCTGACTAGACTTTTGACCAGAATCTCAGCTTCAATATTATTAAAGGAGTTAAAATTTCAGTACTACTTGTTCATTTATTTATTTAGCACCCCTGCTACCAAGCACTTACGATGTGCCAGGAGCTGTAAGCTAAAGGATATAGCAGTGAAGGATACACACTGTGCCTACTCCCATTTTGCCGATCACCTATTTGGGGAAGGTGACGCAGAATAAATTCCAAGTGTAATACCTGTTTTTATAAAGTTCTGTGTGCTATGGGAGTATGTGAAAAGAAAATTGCCACTATAAACAGGCCCCAAGGAACAAGATAAGCAGATTTACAATACTGTTAGCCATAAAATGTAATAAAATGTTAATTGACATTGCATCTCATAATTTCCTGCTGTTAGGAAATTGTCTTTTCAGATCTTTGGAGTTTGTATAATTGACAGTGAAAATTTTCTGACCTGCAGGTTGACTATTTATCTGTAAAAATGAAATGTTTGCAAATTCAGAGAATAACTTTCATTTATAATTGTTGGAAATTTTGAATCAAATTATTTTCTGGTTGGTTTTACCCATCAATACCTCCCTTAACTAACCCCACACTCACCTCTTTGCCAAGTAGAGGTTGGGATCATATGGCATAGATTCTTTCACAGATTTTTTTACTTGACAATCTGGTTCTTTAAGATGAGGGGTTGACAAACTAGAGCCTATGGGCCAGATCCCACCCGCCACTGATTTGTATAAAATTTTATTGGAATATAGCCCATTCATTATGTATTGTCCATGGCTGCTTTTGCAGAGTTCAGTAGTTGTGACAGAGACTACATGGCCCTCAAAGCCTAAAATATTTACTATCTGTCCTTTATGGGAAAAGTTACTCACTCCTGCTTAAGATGATAAACCTAAAACTTGGGTTTTACTGTATCAAAAATTAATATTAAAATTTTAAAAGAGAGCTTTTAAATGTCTCTTTAATAAAAATCTTTATATGAAATGTGATGATTAGAACAAATAAAATACCATTTACGTATTATGTATAGAGAATATTACTCAAAGGTCTGTTTATACTTGACTGACTTTGGTATTAGAATGAAAAATATGAATCACCTTTGAGCCTTCACCTTTGTAGATTTTTTTTTTACCTTTTGGAAAAACTATAGCCAAGAGTCAGTTAATGGAGTTAGTAGATAAGTTTAGTCCTGTTATTATAACCCAGCCAGAATGTTTTTATTTATTAAAGTTGTCTAAGGAAGACAAAGTAGTGAAGCCAATGAGAGACACCCCTTCTCCTTTGCCTGTGTCTTAGAAAAGACAAATTAAGCCAGTGAGAGATTGGTAGAGGGAGAATGAGAAGCTGCTTGCTCTGATGGGGGTGGGGTGGGGGTGGAATAAGGCAGGGTGATGTACTGTGAAAGGGCTCAACTCTGTCCATTGACTGGGACTGTTGCTTTCACATCAGATCCATCCAGTTAGTATGATAACTGGAGATCTAACCCAGCTCCTCTGACTTTTCCTTGCCTATAAAGTCATGGTCCAAAAGGAGACATTGGTGTCAGGACAATCATAAACCAAATCTCATATGAGGGAAAATGAGATTGGGTAGGAACGGCTCACTATGCTTAGGGACTGGTGATAGAAGAAAGATGGCCTGGGTGGACCATTTGTTGTTCATCTTATTTATGGACACAATGAATGGGCTGATGTTCCTTTATTAAGGGCTGGGATATGTTTGAAACCTCAGGACAGGCTAGGGAGAATTGTGGTTTTTGTTTTTTCTGGTTAATACATAGGTAGCCCATGCTGTCAAGGTTTTCATGGTCTCAGTTTGCTCTACAGCAATTATAGTTGCTGTCAGTGATGTTCATGTGTGTCATGGAACAATGCGTGTGTTCTTTGGGTTGGGTATACCTGGATTCAAATCCTGGCTAATGACTAAACTTACCTTTGGGAAGTGAAGGACAGAGAACAGCCATATCAGTTTTCTAAGAAGAACCTTAGAGGATTAAGAGGAAACAATGCATAAAAATAAAGTTACATATACTTGCATAACTGGGCAATTCTAGTCCACTATTTTTATCAGTACAATTCCATCTCTGCAAAAGCAGTTCAAAGAACTTTTCTAGGGTTGAACAACAATCATGGGTTTAAATTATGTGTGGTCATATCTACAAGTGTAAGAATCCTTATATATAGAGGATGAAATTTTTGAACTCTGGACTGTCTTGGACAATCCCACTGATATGGACTCTAATCATGGCAGTCCTGTAGTCCTGTATCATTTTGCTTTGGTTTAGTTTTAAAATTGTACCAGAGCATATTCTCATCATGGAAGTAAAACAACAACAAAATACAAAAAGAATAAAAAGCCCCCTTGACCACTCCTTTACCTGTACCTCCTCCCCCATCTTTGTACCTAACCCCAAGGGTAACCACTGTTGCCAGATTTTTCTTTACAATTACTTGCACTGTGCTTTTTGAAATCTTCTAGTAAGAAGGTACAACAAAGACTTTCTTAGGAATTTAAACTTGAGGCAAAAAGACAAGGAAAAGCTCTTCATCCTCTCCCTCAAAATGCATTTACAGTGAGTTTGGAACATTGGCTATATGTGTGAGGTAAAATTAGTATTTCCCTTGGAATGAAATTTAGATGTAATTGGAATTCCATAGACTATTATAGTTTTAAAATTTGTGA
Source organism: Balaenoptera musculus (assembly GCF_009873245.2). Taxonomy (NCBI): domain Eukaryota; kingdom Metazoa; phylum Chordata; class Mammalia; order Artiodactyla; family Balaenopteridae; genus Balaenoptera; species Balaenoptera musculus. Next base: position 112,434,126 of record NC_045786.1, read on the forward strand.
AATCTTTTTACTAGCAGGAAAACTGTGTTGTCATCTATATATTAGTGACTGAGAAATGTAGAAGTTCAGATATAGAATACTGATGCCCTGCTTTCCAGATCTGGTTTACAAATGAGTTTTATTTGGTCTGCACAGTGCTTTAAATTTTTTTGAATTTTAATGTCTTTGGTTGCAGCATGCTTTTCTTCAAAGGTCTACTTTTAATCTATAGCAGTATTTACTCATTTTTGGTACCTGCTTGGACCTAAAAGGCATCTTACTTCGGGACTCCCATTTTGGAAAAGGAGAGGTTCAGAATTAAGCTGAACTGGTTTTGGTTTGCCCACATGTAACTAAGCTCAAATTCAAAGACTTAGCAGGGTTACCTTATACAAACATTTTATGTTACGCATCTAACATATGTACATGCATCTATATGATTTTCCTTTGATATATCAACACATTAATCCCTCCGTAATTAGCATTGTTCTTTAAAATTATTGATGTCCAGCATGTCTACGACATTGGAATTGCTATGACTTGAAGTGTGTTGCTTGATTTCTTAGCTTTTGACTTAAAAAGTTTAATTGGTGAAGTTCTGTTTTTTAACCTGGGCAGTGAGTATGCAGAGGTTTGCTTTACTATTCATTAAACTCTTCGTTTATGCTGTTGATACGCTTTTCTGTGTACGATCTGTTTTATTGTTTAAAAACGGTTTAAGGATTGGCTTATATTTCTTTATTCCCTAAAATAAAGCAACCGAAAAATTTTTTTTGTTATATGAAAGAAAATTAATCTCACTTGAAACTCTTCTTTTCTTAATTTATTATTGACATTAGATGAGTAATGAAAGAGGCTTTGAAAATGTAGAACTGGGAGTCATAGGAAAAAAGAAGAAAGTCCCAAGGAGAGTCATCCACTTTGTTAGTGGTGAAACAATGGAAGAATACAGCACGGATGAAGATGAAGTTGATGGCCTGGAGAAGAAAGATGTTTTGCCTACTGTTGATCCGGTAGGTTTGATGCTGATGTTCCTTTTGTCAGTGGGTTTTGTTTTGACTGATTTGTTTCCCTTAAACATTTAAAAAAAAAAATATATATATATATATTTATTTATTTATATTTTTGGCTGCGTCGGGTCTTAGTTGCGCGGGATCTTCGTTGTGGAACTCTGGCTTCTCTCTAGTTGCAATGCGCGGGCTTAGTTGCCCTTAGGCACGTGGGATCTTAGTTCCCCAACCAGGGATGGAACCCGTGTACCCTGCATTGGAAGGCAGATTCTTAACCACTGGACCACAAGGGAAGTCCCTGTTTCCCTTAAACATTGAATAGAAGGGACCTTTGAGGTTTAAATAAACTGTATTCTGATTATAAAATTATACATTATGATTTTGGTGGAAAACAATATTTTTACAAAATAAGGATGGAAGTATTTTCTGTATTTCAGTAGCCTGAATAGTTTATTTTTGAGTGTCAGAGTTCTTTTGTCAGTGTGGATAGGTTTCTTTAAGATTTATTTCACTAAACGGCATAGTTGAATTCCAGTCCTTTTGTATTAAAGACTGTACCACCATGATGGTTTCCATTTAAAGCTTAGAAGTTGTCAGTTCTTTTTTATATTGCCTCAAGTTTTGATTAGAAGATAGGAGTGTACAGTTCTTAACTTTATGTTCCTCACCAGCTAAATTTAAGAATTTCTAAGTTATAAATGATGTGACTGGGGACTTTACTGGTGGCGCAGTGGTTAAGGATCCGCCTGCCAATGCAGGGAACACGGGTTCAATCCCTGGTCCAGGAAGATCCCACATGCCGCGGAGCAACTAAGCCTGTGCACCACAACTACTGAAGCCCACGTGTCACAACTACTGAAGCCTGCGTGCCACAGCTACTGAAGCCCATGTGCCTAGAGCCCGTGCTCTGCAGCAAGAGAAGCCACTGCAATAAGAAGCCTGTGCACCACAGCGAAGAGTAGCTGCTGCTTGCCGCAACTAGAGAAAGCCCGTGCACAGCAGCAAAGACCCAACGCAGCCAAAAAGAAATTAAAAAACAAAAACAAAAACAAAACAAAACAAAAAGATGTAACTGTAAAATTATAAGACTAGCTGTACATTTTTTTAAAAGAAGTGTTGCCTTTCTAAGTAGTCATTTTGAGAGTTCAGTTGATCAAATATTTATGGACTTTCTAGGTGCTGGTGATACGGCAATGGGCAGTATAAATTTCTGCTCTTATATGCTAGTGGGCAGAAAGGCAATAAGCAAGTATATACTATAATTATCAGACTATGGAAAGTGCTATGAAGAAAATAAAGCAAAGTAGCAGAATAGAGAATTATTAATTTAGATTTGGCTTAAAAAATGTTATTACTAATTTTTCATCAGATTTGGTTCTAAATAAATTCTAGTTATTAAAAAAATATCAGATCCAGATTCTCTGCTATAGACAGTATTCAAAGGACTGTGCAGTATACTCTGAAGGCAATTCCAAATGCATGCAGAATATTGTAGAAGTGTTTCATGCAGTGGAAGAATTGTTGAAATAAATGTCTTTCTTCTAAATTACTTTGAAGGGGTTTTTATTTGTCTGTATAAATTTGTGTATATATGTATGGTTTAAAAAGTCTTTGTCTCAAAAATTGTCCTCTATTTACATAGGAATCGGTAATAAAGACATTGCATAGAAAAAATACATCCTTACTACTTTCCTAAAGGTTTACTCTTTAAAAAAGCTTTATTGAAATGCAGTCCACGTAGCATACATTCATCAATTTAAAATTTGCAGCATTCACTGATAGACGCAACCATTACCACAGTCAATTTTTAGTACATTTGCATCACCTCAAAAAGAAACCCAGTACCCTTTAGTTATCACTCCCTACCCTTCATCTCCCCAACCCCTGATGACCACTAATCTATTTTCTGTCTATTGATTTCCCTATTATGGACATTTCATATGAACGAACTCGTATGATATGTGATCTTTTGTGACTGGCTTCTTTCACTTAGCGTAACGTTTTCAAGGTTTATCCATGTTATAGCATGTGTCAGAACTTCATTCCTTTTTTTGATATACCATGTTTGTCAGGTCAGAGACATTTGGTTGTTTCTACCTTTTGGCTATTATGAATAATTCCGCTATGAACATTTGTGTACAGGTATTTGTGTGGACGTATGTTTTCATTTCTCTTAGGTATGTACCTATGAGTGGAATTCCTGGGTCATATGATAACTCTATACAGGTATCCCCTGCTTTTTGAAAGTTTGCTTTACACCACTTCACTTTTATGAAAAACCTACGTTAGTACCTCTTTTCGCTAACTGAAAGAAAGCCGAAGAGGATTTTCACTTTTATGAAAAAAGGTAAAAAGTAAAAATAGCGTCCAGAATTTGTTTTGCAGTGAGCCCTTGTAGAGGTGGTGGGCACCCTGAACAGTGAGAGAGGCACCTTGAAGCTCCTTCCCTGGGGAACTACGCAGCATCACAGCATCAAGCCGCCATAGCTTTGAACTGTATCTGTGAGCATTTGTGCTTTGTTTCGATTTATTTTGTTCAGCTGTTTAGTAAGATGTGTCCTATGGTAAGCACTTCTTTGCTTTACACAGTTTTGCATTATGAAAGGTTTCATAGGAATGCTCTACTTTTGGATAGCAGGGAAATCCTGTATTCAGTCATTTGAAGAACCACCAAATTGTTTTCCAAAGTGGCTGCACCATTTAAAATTCCTGCCAGCATTGAATGAGGGTTCTGATTTCTCTACATCCTTATCAACACTTGTTACTATCTTTTTTATTCTAGTTGTCCTTGTGGATGTGAAGTGGCATCTCATTATGGTTTTAATTTGCATTTCCCTGGTGGCCAGTGATATTGAGCATCTTTTCATTTGTTTATTGGCCATTTGTATATCATCTTTAGAGAAATGCCTATTCAGATCCCTTGCCTGTTTTTGTATTTTTTAAATATTTATTTATTTTTGGCTGAGGATCTTTCATTGTGGTGCATGGGCTCTTTGTTGTGGTGTGTGGGCTTCTCTCTAGTTGTGGCACACAGGCTCCAGAGCGCATGGGCTCTGTAGTTGTGGCACATGGGTTCCTTAGTTGTGGCGTGCGGGCTTAGTTGCCCCGCGGCATGTGGGATCTTAGTCTCCCGACCAGGGATTGAACCCCTGTCCCCTGCATTGGAAGGCAGATTCTCAACCACTGGACCACCAGGGAAGTCCTGCCCTTTTTTAAAAAAAATTAGTTAATTAATTAATTTATTTTTGGTTGCGTTGGGTCTTCGTTGCTGTGCGGGGGCTTCCTCTAGTTGCGGCGAGCCGGGGGCTGCTCTTTGTTGCGGTGTGCAAGCTTCTCATTGCGGTGGCTTCTCTCATTGTGGAGCATGGGTAGGCATGCGGGCTTCAGTAGTTGTGGCATGCGGGCTCAGTAGTTGTGGCTCACAGGCTCTAGAGCACAGGCTCAGTAGTTGTGGTGCATGGGCTTAGTTGCTCCGCGGCATGTGGGATCTTCCCAGACCAGGGCTCGAACCTGTGTCCCCTGCATTGGCAGGTGTATTCTTCACCACTGTGCCACCAGGGAAGTCCCCATTTGTTTTATTGTGGTTTTTTTTTTCCCATTTGTTTTTAAAATCGAGGTATAGTTGATGTACAGTATTACATTAGGTTCAGGTGTACAACATAGTGGTTCACAATTTTTAAAGGTTATATTCCACTTATAGTTATTATAAAATTTTGGCGATACTCCCTGTGTTGTACTGTATATCCTTGTAACTTATTTCTTTTATACACAGTAGTTTGTAACTCTAAATTCCTTACCCCTAAGTTATCTAATTTATTATTAAGTTATTCATAGTATTCCTTTATAATCCTTTTTATTTTCCTCTTCAGTCTAGCTAAAGGTTAATCAATATTGTTGATCTTTTCCAAGAACCAGCTTTTGGTTTCATTGATTTTTCTCTCTTTTTCTTTTCTCCATCTCATCAATGTCCATTCTAGTCTTTATTATTTCTATGCTTCTGCTTGCTTTAGGTCTCATTTGCACTTCTTTTTCCACTGTCTTGAGGTGGAAGGTTGGGTTATCTTTCTTATTTCTTAATTAGCTATGAATTTCCCTTAAGCATTGCTTTAGTTATATCTCATAAGTTTTTATATGTTACATCTTCGTTTTCATTCATCTCGAAGTATTTTCTCTTTTCCCTTTTTTTTCTTTGACTTGTTGGTAATTTGAGTATGTTGTTTACTTCTCACATATTTGTGAGTTTCCCACATTTTTTTTCTGTTATTGATTTCTAATTTCACTCCATTATGGTTTGAGAACATACTTTATATTATTTCTGTCCTTTTAAATTTATTGAGGTTTCTTTTTTCTTTTTTTAATATTTATTATTTATTTATTTGGCTGCATTGGGTCCTAGTTGTGGCACGCGGGATCTTCGTTGTGGTGTGCAGGCTTCTCTCTAGTTGTGGTGTGCGAATTTCTCTCTCTAGTCGTGGCCTGCGGGCTCCAGAGTGCTTGGGCTCTGTAGTTTGCAGCACGTGGGCTCTTTAGTTGAGGTGCAGGGGCTCAGTAGTTGTGGCGCATGGGCTTAGTTGCCCCATGGTATGTGGGATCTTAGTTCCCTGACCAGGGATCAAACCTGTGTCCACGGCATTCGAAGGCGGATTCTTTACCACTGGACCACCAGGAAAGTCCCTGAGGTTTCTTTTGTGTCCTAGCAAATGGTCTGTCTTGGAGAATGTTCCATATGTGCTTGAGACTAGTGTATATTCTGTTGTTAGGTAGAGTATTCTATAGATGTCTAATAGGTCTGGTTGGTTTATAGTGTTGTTTGTCTTCTGTTTCCTTGTTGATCTTCTACCTGGTTGCCCTATTCGTTATTGAAAATGGGGTATTGAAGTCTCCAACTATTATTGTTGAATTGTCTATTTCTCCCCTCATTTCTGTTAGTTTTTGTTCTGTTGAGCCACTCAATTGAAATTTTCATTTCAGTTATTATACTGTTTCAACACCAGAATTTCCATTTGGTTCTATTTTATGATTTCTCTTAATTGATATTCTAAATTTGATGCAACACTGTTACCATACCTTCCTGTTTTTCTTTAACTATGGTTTCCTTAATTCTTTGAACATACTTATAAAGGCTACTTTGAGTTTTTTCTGTTAAATCCAACATCTGGTCACTCTCACAAGTAGCTTCTGTTGTCTGCTTTTTTTCTAGTGTACGGGTCACGCTTTCCTGTCTTCTTTGCGTGTCTCATAATTATTTGTTTGAATAACTGGACATTTTAGATAATATATCGTAGCAACTCTGGGTGCTGCCCTCTGCTTCCCCCCTAACCCTCACCTCCCAGGGGCTTGATTTTGTTATTTGCCCATTTGTCTAGTGACGTGATGAGTTATTTTAGTGAAGTCTGTCTCCTCCCCACTTGCTGTTTTCTGCTTCAAACTAGCTGAGCTATAGTTGAACCTGTATCTTCATAGAGTCTAAGAATTTCTTCCCAAGTACCTTTTACCAAAATCTCCACTGATTTTGAGAGTACCCTTAAGCTTGGACTTTTCCACTTCTGTTGCAAATGAAGTCAGTTCACATGGGAAGAAATTAGGAGCTATCTGTCTTATGGCCTACTTTTTCCTCCTGGGCAAAATCTTTTAGCCAGATAGCTGAAATTGGGGGGTCGGGATAGTAGTGCATTTCTCTGTGACACCCCTACTTTAGCAGCCGAGCGCTCGGTTGGGGTTGGGAACAGAAGCCTTAGGTCTTGGCTCACCTCTTCTGGCATGCAACCACTGTCTTAGGAACTGGGGTAAGGGCGATCAGTGTGCCAGTATTCTCAGTGGCACCATGCTCACGGTAGAGCCTCCATTATGTTAGTGGGGGGCTGATGGAAGGAGGGAGCCCTCACCTGTCACCTGCACTCACCTGGAAGTTAGTCTCAGTAATGGGTAGCTTGTGGGCAGGTTGAGAAATGCTGATTGATGTCCTGTTCCTCCTGGGAGGAAAGCCCTCCACTTGGAAGCTGGGGGTAGAAGGAGCCCTGTGTTCTTAGCTGTACCAGTGTGGCAGTGAATTTCCACTTCACTTTGCTGGGAAGGCCAATGGTCTTGGTTCGCTTACTTCATACTCTCATTTTCTTGTCAAATTTTTATTTATTTTCTTGAATAGATGTTTTTTCATTTGTAGTATATCCTTAGGACCATTTCCAGAGGGTTTAAATGTTTATTTTAAATAATTTTCACTAGTTTCACTGGGTAGTGGGTCCACAGAGTTCCTCCTGCTGTTGTGCTGTAAGTCTATATCCACTCTTTTTTTTAGTAGTTAATTACCTTGTATATAGTATGTTGTCATTCGAATTTATTTGAATTTTTAGGCCTAGACTAAGACAAGAAACCTGGGTGATAAGAAACCTGTCTGTTTCCTTCGCTGGGAGGCAGCATACATAGTCAGAGCTGGTTTCAGTTCTGGCTTAGTCCTGGAGTAGTCACCTCCCTGTGACAAAGACTTAATCCCACTGCACTTCAGGTTTCACAACTATTAAAAAAAAGATAACCTTTGTCTCATCTACATTAAGAATTGTTTTTGAAGATTAAAAAGATAGTATATATGAATACTCATTGAAAAATGACTAAGAACTATATACATGTAAGGTAGTATTAGATAACAAAGCAAATATAGTAGGTAGCACAAGGAATCTTGCTCAAAAGGTAATTTTAGAACTCTATTGGAATTTGAAAACCCATGACTAATTTAACAATTTTCCCTACATTTCTTATTCAAGAATCATTTGAAAGTTTATGAAATTAACTTGTTTGGCTTCATTCCTGAAATATCCATTTTGAAGTTTTAAAGTTATATTTTCCTTGGTGGTAATTGTGTCTCCTAGTGATTTTTTTAGGCAATGAGTAGCTGCTATTATATACTAATACCATATATATGTGTGTGTGTGTGTGTGTGTGTGTGTGTGTGTGTGTGTGTGTGTATAAATACTGCCAATAGGAAGCTTATGTTATAAACTTAGTTGGAAGCTGAGAGCTGACATTATACTTGACTTCTAAATAAAATTTTCAGAAAAAAATCTGGTACCATTCATGAAGAATTTATAATTAGCAAATAGGACTATCTATGTTGGCTAAGTTAACCAAGACCAAAAAATAACAATTACTTAAATCTTTTGCTAAAAGAGATACAATTCATTTTTTGGATATTTTTAATTGCTGCCTGAACTCTAAATATCTTCGTTTGGTTTATTACTTATGCATGCACATGTTAATGTTAGTCATCATTTTTTTAAATGCTGTAGTCTAATGTAGACTTCTGGTCGTAAAGCAAACTTGCAGATAGTGTTTTTCCTCTTTAATGGGGACACTTAGGTTGTTTCCATATCTTGGCTACTGTAAATAATGCTGCCACTAACAAGAGAGTGGAAATACCTCTTCAAGATTTTAATTTCAGTTCTTTTGGATAAATACCCAGAAGTGGAATTGCTGGATCATTTGGTGTTTGTATTTTTTATTTTTTGAGGAACCGCCCTACTGTTTTCCATAATGGCTGCACCATTTTACATTCCCACCAACAGCGTCCAAGTGTTCTAATTTCTTTACATACTCAGCAACACTTGTCTTTTTTTAAAAACAGTAATCATCCTAGCAGCTGTTTATAACTAAAGGCAAACCTAGCATCACTTAATGTGAAAAGCAGACTTTCCAATTTCGATTTGCTTCTAATGCATCATAAATCTGATAGGACAAAGGAATTTGGAAAAGGTATTGTTGTCTATTTACATAGTAGATATGTAGAACAGACCCAATTAAAGAAAAACCCTGATATCTAAAATAAAGATTTAAGAATAATACTCCTGGGACTTCCCTGGTGGTGCAGTGGTTAAGAATCCGCCTGCCAATGCAGAGGACACGGGTTCGAGCCCTGGTCTGGGAAGATCCCACATGCAATGGAGCAACTAAGCCCGTGCACCACAACTACTGAGCCTGCGCTCTAGAACCCGCGAGCCAGAACTACTGAGCCCACGAGCCACAACTACTGAAGCTCATGCGCCTAGAGCCCATGCTCCGCAACAAGAGAAGCCACCACAATGAGAAGCCTGTGCACCACAATGAAGAGCAGCCCCCGGCTCGCCACAACTAGAGAAAGCCCACGCGCAGCAACAAAGACCCAATGCAGTCAAACATAAATAAATAAATAAATGAAAGAATAATACTCCTGGCATATGATACTTGATAGAAAGTAAGAAATGGAGACCTAGATCTTTTTACAATCTTATAATTGTTTTCCTTAGATTTTTACCTTAGATGAACGTTAAGAGTAAACATATTTCCAGTAATTCATTTAACCATTGATTTAGTTTCACTTAGGGTTCCTTAAATATGTGTATATGTGTGTATCTATCTATACATATTAAAAACTTAGATTATGCACATAACTGTTACCTATATAAATGGACTGATGCCTTTCTTAATATAGTCAGAACTCAAAATTATCTGGGCTCATTTTTGCCTATCAAATTTTTAAAAAGGAAAAGAACAATATACTGTAATGAGGGTACAAGGGAATGGACAATCTCATACATTACTGCTGAATATTTATTGGTAAATTTTCTGGTGTGAAGTTTTGCATTGTGAAGGGAGAGCTTTCCAAATGATTAAATTTTTGGCCTAGTTATTCCACCCTTAGGAATTTAAGCATTTGGGAAATATGCTTAATATTTTCAATATAGTAAATGGGAAAAACAGCAGGATAGAAAAAGTATAGCAATGTTGTAAAACACATATATGCTTAGGAAAAGACTGGGAAAAATATACTAAGATGTTAATGATAATTATCTATGGATGGTGGAAAAATGGGTGACTTAAATTTTCTTTATACTTTTTCCATTTTGTAAGTGTTTTGCAATAAATGAGCAAATATAATAATATTGCTTGCTTTTATAATTTAAAAATAAGTTGTTTCAAAACAAAAGATAGCAAGTCTTAATAGTTCTCTATTAAGGAAGAGATGGAAAATTATGCAGGAAGAAATAGATAATTAAATTTTTGAAGAAAGAGATGAATCTACTTGAGTTTGCACTCATAAATTGGAAGTCTTAAAGACTCAAGATCTTGTCCCAGTTCTGTTACTGGGATGGTGGTGGCGGTAGTGATGCTGGCAGTGGTGGCAGGGTTCCAGTGTAGACTGTGGGTCAGTGTCTGCACAAAGGGCCCTATCCATTCATTCTGTATAACTCTGTGTGATAATGATAGATGGTATTCCTGAATCCTTATCCGGTGTCTCAGCTCTGGAGCAGGTTTGACTCTTTGGTAGTCGCAGCCTGGATATTAGCAATTGTTCTCTCTAGAAACAACCCCAGGAGAATTGGTCCACTGAGAAATGCATGCTTTTCTCCAAAAGCATGCTGAGTCCTTTTCTAAGTAGTTTCTTGGCCTTATCACTTATTATGTGTTATAGAAATTGTTTCCATTCCCTATGTTTCTGTACTGTCCCATTTGCTGTTAAAAAAAAAAAAAGTAAACACTAAAGTCAGAGCATCTTAAACAGAGCCCCTAAACTAACCCTTATCCCCACCTAAGAGATGCCTCCTGCTCTGAATGTAGAAGATATAGCAGATTTTTATCAGGGAGTCAGAAATATACAGTGTTTTCTTGAATGTATTTGTTTGCTTGGACATCCATTCTTGTGTAAAGAGAGACTAAGGAGCTACCTTACTTTTGTGTCTTTTCAGAAATGTTATCACAGGAATTGATATACCTACTTTTCATTGAAAGACTATGTTACATGTTTACTCCTCTCTGCTTTAGCCCATCTGCCCAGTCTTACAGATGTTCCTTTTTTAAAAAATATTTAAAATATAGAACTTTATTTTTAAATTAATTTGCATAAGAAGTTGATAAGACAGACAGTGGCCACTCAAAATGACTTTGAAAACCCTGAGGTGAAAATTTTTCCTTAACCAGCAAGAAAGGAAATAACACCGAAATTGGCAACTTCGTTAGCTTTAGACAGCGGAGAAGGAAGATACTTCCATTTCACCAGTAGAGAAAAAAGAGTCATTTCCAGTGTCTACAGTTTTCAGTCTTACAGATACTCTTGTATTTGCTTTTTTAACGTCCTTATAATCATCAGCATATCTTATCTAAGAAGATTATGGACAGGTTTATCTTTTCCTTCTCTCCCTGGAACCAATATTCAAATAATTACTAATGTGTTTGATTGATTGTAGGCTCTATACTATGTTTTCTTTTCATAAACAAAAATATTGGTATGATGAATCATGCTCCTATTACTGATTTCATCCACAGAGGCAAACTGTCATCTATGTGGCAAGCTTCACAAAAGTATTCTATGGAATTACCAAGGTTAACTATGCAGGTGTGTAGTGTAGATTGCATTCTGCCAGTGGTCCTAGCCTACCAAATAGATACTAAACTTTTCTTGGGTTATATGCTCTAGTCCCTTTTTAATCCTTGAAGGAACAGCAACAAAAAACCTCATCTTGCCACTTACTGGTTACTTATTTTCTCACCATTAAAAGTTCATTTAATATGCCCTTAATCTGTTTAATTTCTCTGAACCTTAATTTCCCCACTAAATCATATGTGTGTTGTACTGTATGATTTCTTAGATCCCTTTCCATTGACTGTACACACTCTCTGATGTGCTTTTGAACAATGAAGACAAAAAAGCAACAAGACAGGAGAAAGGAAGGCTCTGGATAACTCATAAATAATTAAGGTTATGACTTAACCAACTCCATTTCAGTGGCTGCTGCTTTTTTTGGTTATTCTGTGGACTTAAGGTGGTGATAGTTGTATGGGTGAATGTAAAATGTCTTTGTGACATTCTCTCTACAAAGCTTTTAATTTTTTTATTGGATTGTACTCTGTTTATAGTATCATCTATAGAATATTCTAAGTGCCCACCAAGTATTTGACTACTTCTTTCTGGCCTAAATGTATAGAATGAATTTAGGTATGAATGTCACTAACCTAACCTCTTGTTGCAGACAAAACTTACCTGGGGCCCCTACTTATGGTTTTACATGCTTCGTGCTGCCACATCAACCCTCTCAGGTATTACTTTTTTGTTTGAATATTGTATAACCACTATAATATGCTCCCAGAACAGGAGCTTTGCTAAATAGGGTGTTTCAAAATAGAAGGAGAAACAATTGGGAGTTAGTCACTCCCTTCTCAGCAACTAGCTAGCTAGCTAGCTCACATTGGAAGATATTAATCTAACTTGTACTTCATCTTAAAACATTTTTTAGCTTCTGGATATGCTTTAAAAAAAGGACTAAAAAATAGCTATATTAATTTAGATACAATTTTCATGTTCTTGAAACTTTCCTGTTAGCAGTTATTTGGCTATTTTGCCATTTGATTCCCTGATATTGTTCTCATTCTAACTGCTTATTCTAAAGCCTGTAGTTATAATTCATTTATGTTTTATTTGATTAATATTTCATTTCTTAAGTTGAGATATAACTAAGTCATATTTGAAGGAAATGAATTATCAGCTTATGACTTAATCGTGCTAACTTTAAATATGCGTTTTAAATCATAAAGCTTTCCTCTGCTTCCCATTTTAACTCCCCCATAGCTTCTATTACTTTATGCCTTTCATTAGATCTAAATGTGAATAGTAATTCATTCAACAAACATTTACTGAGCACTCAATATATGCTAGACAGTCTAGTGTTATGAAAAGAACATGAGCTTTACATTCAGACCTGGATTGAATTTTGGATCTGCTTTGTCCGCTTGGGCCAGTTCTTCAACTTCTTTGAGTCTAACCTTTCATAGTGCCTGGCATGTGGCAGGCACTCAATGAGTGCTATAGTATAATCCATTCCTTTCTCCCAGCCCAGTGATATCCCAGCCCTCTGAGAGTATACATTTTTCTTGAAGAAATAGACATCTAACAGATAATTATGACACCTGGTGATAAGTGTTATAGTAAGAGGTATGAGCAGTGTTAATTGGGAGCCCAGAAGGAGCCACTAGTGCTTCTTGGGGAAATCAAGGAAGATAGACAAAGGAGATGTACTGAATGTTCATTATCTCCCCGAGGGTGGGGACTGTAACTTTTGTATTCGTACAGTGCTTTGCACATAGAAAGGGCTCAAGAAATGTTTATGGAATTATGTAAGCCATTTAACTTTTGTATTTTTAGTGTGTGACTTTCTTGGAGAAAAGATTGCATCTGTTTTGGGCATCAGCACCCCAAAATACCAGTATGCCATTGATGAGTATTACCGGATGAAGAAGGAGGTGTGTCTCCTTTTTACATTTTCTTGATTCAGTTTGGTTTGCTGTGGACTTCATGGGTTGTGTAATGAAGACACGTATCCTCTAGCTGCCCCAAAGATAGCTCCCTTATACTAGGCGTTTCATTCTTGAGTCATTAATTTCTTTATCAAATTAGCATACATTTTAGAATTTTTTAATACTGAAATTCCCCTACGATCTATGTGCACAATTAAGCTAGATTTCATGTGCTAGGTGCTGTGAGAGGTGCCTTAGATACGTTATTTAATTTAATCTTCACACACCTCTCTTTGAATTATTATTCCAAATTTAAGATGAGGAAACAAGACCTGGTCTCTGTACTTAGGACACATAGACTGGATGTGGGAGAAGTGGAATGGGTTTGCTGCACAGGAAATGACCAGTACTAGAAATGTGTAAGTGCCAGTTGTTAAGGCACAAAGATATGAGGCAATTTTGTGTGCAGATGTCATGAGGTCTTAGGATGAGGGTGAAATGAGTTTAGCTTTAAAGAGTGAGTAAGCTTTAGCATTTAAGAGTGTGGGCTCGAGAACCACGTGCTCTGCCACTTCTAACTTTGTAACCTTGGGCAAGATACTTAACCTGTATAAGCTGCAGTTTCCTCATCTTTGTAATGAGGAAAATTGCAGCATCCATGCTCAGGGTTGCTCTAAGGATTAAATGAGTTAATATGTAAAATGCTTAGGGCAGCACCGAGTATATATTGGTGAGCTTGAAATAAATATTAGAATCTTTCATTACTCTCCTTCAAGCAAACAAGGAGGGCAATTCAGGTAAAGCTACGATGTAGAGGCATGAATCTAGAAAGCTCAGCTCAGCTGACTATTTGTTATGTGGTTCCAAAAATGTTTTATAACAAATGAGTGTTTTTAACTCTACCAGCCTTGTTTAGAGCCTCATTACCTCATCTGGACTATTGTGACAGTCTCCTAAATGGTCTTTCTCCTTCACTCTCAGGCAATCTCTAGATTAATCATCCTGACAGGTTACTCACTCTGTACTGACTCACCGTACTACAGGGACCAATGCAAATGCCACCATTTCCTCCATCAATTTAGTAGTTCTGGAACTAGAAGTTATTTACTCTCTAAATCTCTATAGTGGTTATTCCTTTCTGTTTTAATACTCTTCTTAAATGTCTTAACTTCCTTCCTAGATTGTAAACTTCTTGAGGGCAGGGACTGCCTTATCTGTCTACTAGGTGCTTATGGGAACACTAATCATGCTATACCACTTAAGTGAATAGACCACCCTATTCCACTGAATAGGCTGACACCCTGTAACTGTAGTGATACAGTATTAGCTAATTTTTTATTTAGATTAGAATTAACCTGAAGAGATCCAGCCCATGTCAAAGTTAATTCAGGTCTCATCTAAGCTAAGCAGTGCTATACTGTGTTTTAAAAATAGCTTCACTACATATACTTCATACAATAGTTTTCAATTTGGAAACAGGGGAAGGGGAAGTATGTCTTGTCTTAATTGGATGAAACTGAATTGGACATGACACTAATGTTTTGGTTAAAAAAAAGGCATAAGCAGCTGAAAGTGGGAGAAAAATACTATTCCTTTTGGACATTTATATTTCAGCTATTCTTGATATTTCCTCCTTTTAGGAAGAAGAAGAAGAAGAAGAAAACAGGATGTCTGAAGAAGCAGAAAGACAATACCAGCAAAATAAGCTGCAGGCTGATTCCATTGTTCAGTCAGATCAACCAGAAACACTTGTATCCAGTTCATTTGTGAATCTTAATTTTGAAATGGAGGGAGATTGTGAAGTAATTATGGAGAGCAAACAAAATCCAGTCTCTGTCCCTCCGTAGAATGAAATGACTATCAAACTTCTAAGGTAGTTTTTATACCAGGAACTTTCACACTCTCTATTCAAAGGGACTTAATAGTTATTTATATTTTAAATTATTAAGTTATCTGGAAAGGGAAGAATGTTTCTTTATTCTTAGGCTCTGTCTAGCAAAAGCCAGATCTGAAATTTGGATATTTGTACTATGCTTTTACTATGTCAAATTAGTACTTTGGTTTTAAAATGATCTTTTAAAAAAAGTTAAGGACATTCTAGAACCCTAAGCACCAATTAAGAAGAGTTAAATTATCAAGCTTGTCTGTTATTTGTGTAAGAAAAAAAAAATAGGTAAGTTGCTGAATAAGGCTAACTGGAGCTGATATTCGTAGTCTCAGATTAAAATGAGGATTTTTCCCCTAGATCTTCTCATTATGTCTTACATTTATATATCTAACCATTCATTTCATACTAAGGATGGTTCACTGAATGTGTAATAAAAGGAGCAATATGAAAGCATTTTGAATTTTCTTTCCTTGAGAATTAACTTTATTTCATGGGAAGGTGATTGAGTTTATAACACCACCAAATATTAAGATGGGTTTCCATTTTTTAATGAAGGTTCATCTTACTTTCTCTTTCAGTAGTTATTAAAACTTAAATAACTTTGGACATAATGTTAAAAACACTAGTTATGGGATGAATTTATTAATGTATTTGTATTCAAATGGTAATACCTAGTGATTACCCACATGGCATCCTGCTTATGTCACTCTTTCAGCCCTGAATGCCTCCTATGGGTCAAGTAGCTGCTTATGTCACTCTTTCAGCCCTGAATGCCTCCTATGGGTCAAGACTGGGGGACAGATGAAGACTTAACCCTCCAGGGCTCACTGTTAAATATTGTACAATGTGCAATGGTAGCATAATGAAGTTACCTGTCATTCACCACTTCGAAGCAACAACAGTGGATGGTTTGCCTGACCCAGTTGGCCATCTCTGTACCCACTGTGCCATTAGCAGACCTTACAAAAGTATAATATGAAACTAATTTTGAAAATACTCCTATATGTGTTCAGAATCTTATATCTATATGACTTAGATTTATAACTAAATGTGGGTAAGGAGAAATATGTAGAGTATTTCAGATATGCTGCTCTTAAAAACCTATTCACAAACTTAAAGAGTTCTTAGGATTAATGGTTGTTAATAGCCTTCTAAATAGCATTAAGCTTTCAATCTTAACTATATCTGTATAGCTTCAAAGAAACAACATAGGTACAGTGGGCTTATTATGGAAGTCTGTTAGCAATGAACATGAACATCTGCCCACTAAGTTCTTCAACTGAAATTTGAAGGATTTAGGAAAGATAATTCTTCATTAGGAATCCTCAGTTACATGGATTCATGGTATGGTGGTTCATGGCACGTGATGGTGATTTTTTTGGTCATGGGTATAAACTATATAATTTAGTGCTTAAAGGATTAATTGTCAGATTATGTAATGTCATAAATTATAGTTTACCAGTAGCTCTAAAGAATGCTAATCTGATGTGTTCCCTATAATTTTTTATCTTCATTTGAGAAGATATTCAAGCTCAAATATTTATTTGGTTATCCTGTAAAGGCAAGCATATCTAAAGGCAATCTGAATCTTCTCTCCCTAGAGGCACTAGATCTAAAAGAGTTGACTCAGAAACTTTTCTGATTGTAGTAGAAGGAAGATAATGATTAATAAAGGTTTTACATTTCTTGAATTTTACTTTTTCTACTTGTCCAACAGTGGCCAGTTTGTAATGTTTATATAGTTATTCACTGTGCCTTAAATTTTTATACTTTTTATTTATGCAAACTATAAAATTTCCCATAAATGCATTAAATGGTTTTGTCTTATTTTTAAGCCTCTTTCACTTTTTCTTCCTTTTCAACCCTTTTAATAGTTACTATTCCTTCTGAATCATAGTCATGATATTCTACCCTCTTCTATTCTTTCATCTCTTAAAAATTAAACAGTATAATTGAGAATCTTTACACTTAGTTAACAAATTCTCTAACAAAAGTCCTTAACAAAATGGAGTTAAGTTTTGTAAAATGTAACCCTGGTGATGGTTAATACAGGTAGACAAATTTTTTTTTATAACAATGATTTTAATTAAAGTAAAATACTAACTTGAATACTTTTTATTGAAACATTCTATTAAAATAAACATCATGTCCAAATACTTCCCAGAAATGAAATGGCCCTACTCTGATGAATGGGGAAGTCTATAATCTTTGATATACATAATACTTTAGAATATTCAAGGTTAAATGATATAATTTAAACTATCTTTCAAGTATTCAAATTCTTAGTGACTAATGTCAGAACTATTCCATTAAAACTTCCTTTATTTTTAAAGAAAGATTATACAGATTTAAAGTGTACTCCTACCTTCACCAGATCACACTTGCCATATTTGAGCTAAGTGAAACCAGAATTTACTGACTCCTAATTTGGTCCCATTTCTTCCAGACCACTACAACCAAAATTCCAATAACCAGAACATTTGCTGTGTTCTATAGACATATGAAGTGTTTTATTTAGACCATGTCTAAGGATTCTGCTTCAAAGGTTTTACATGCAGCATTCAAGCTTATTTTAATGAATACAGTCTAGTCTTTGAGAGATCATGTATCATCAAGGTCTGCAGAGTTTTCATTATCATTTGCAACAAGGGCTTCTCTATTCTCGTACGTCCAGAAGCCATTCAGATCAATTAGAATGGTGGTGACTGTGTCTCCTTGATTACTGTTGATTAAATCCTGAAGAGAGATTTTCAAAGGATCCTTTGGTTTTACCATGTCAAAGATTTCATCCTGCAAGAGAGGAAAAAAATACAGTGAAATCTGATACCTGATTCACTTAATTTCTATCATACAGTGATCTAAAATTCAGGGCTGGCACTTGAGCTTATGTAAAATATTTTGTTCCAGTTTTTTGTTTTTCATTTAACAGGGAATCCACCTCTTCTCTATATGCACAAAATTTTTTTGGAAGATTCCTTAGGTACAGGCATACCCTTGGAGATATTGTGAGTTCAGTTCCAGACCACCACCATAAAGTGAATATTGAAATAAAGCTAGTCATGTGAAATTTTTGGTTTCCCAGTGCATATAAAAGTTATATTTACACTATACTGTAGTCTGTTAAGTGTGCAATGTCTAATAAAATATACATACCTTAATTAAAAAATACTTTATTGCTAAAAAAATGCTAACCACCATCTGAGCCTTCAACGAGTTGTAATCTTTTTGCAGTAGTAACACCGAAGATCACAGATCACCATATAACAAATGTAATAATAATAATAATAGAATATTGTGAGAATTACCAAAATGTGACACAGACACCAAGTGAACAAATGCTGTTGGAAGATGGCACCGATAGACTTGCTTGACTAGGGTTGCCACAAACCTTCAATTTATAAGAAATGCAATGAAACAAGGTATGCCTGTATGTGTCTTATAGAGAAACTGAAGCTCAGAGTTTAAGCTGCATAGCTAAT
Organism: Balaenoptera musculus; assembly: GCF_009873245.2. Classification (NCBI taxonomy): domain Eukaryota; kingdom Metazoa; phylum Chordata; class Mammalia; order Artiodactyla; family Balaenopteridae; genus Balaenoptera; species Balaenoptera musculus. Next base: position 112,452,737 of record NC_045786.1, read on the forward strand.
TAGCAGCAAAACTAATGCAGTGTTCTTTGAATATATGTTAACTAACTGCTTATATTTTTCTGTTGTCTTCTAACTGGTGGTAAAGCAAGGCCTTGATTTAAGTGCAAACTTGGCTCAAAGTAAAAACTTAAATGCTTTAGAGCCAAGACAGTGACAAAGCTTCATTTCCAATAATGATGTCAACCTTTTACTCTGGACCTGGAATGGGTGGGGGGAGCTCGGTATTAAAGAACTAGTCATCCACAGTGACACTAAATTGTGCTAAAAATGACTGGAATATATGGAAGAACCTCTTCTATATTATGAAGTGTACTATAAGATTACTTACAGGGAATTAGTACATGTTTTCTAATCTGTAGTAAAATCACTCAGTATTTAATAGCATTTAAAGAGGCAAATTGCATTTTTAAAGGTTAGAACAATTCAGGTGAACAAAATGCATGAACTTTTAATCTTGTGTGTATGTGAAACTTCCCTTTCCAGGTTGGTGGCAGTTTAAAATTACTAGTTCTTAAGTTGCCAGTTGCATAGTTTCAAATTTGTCTCACTTATATTAAACCAAAATAGCCCTTTATCTCATTATACTTGGTTAAAACTGGATGGGTTATTTTATTACATTACTTCACCTGAACCAATACTGGATACTCAAAGTGTTTCATAGCTGGTAAAAGTCTGATTACTAAAATGCTAAGTAGCAGCATGTATTTCAAATAGTGGTAGTTTTCATACTGTAAGATTGATATCTCCTTAAATACCAAAGCAAACAAGCCCTTTGAAGTAGCAGACTAAAAACGTGCCTGAACCTAAATAGCTCCCCCAAATTCAGTTTACAGTGGAATAGACTACCAAAGGATACAGGCTGTACTGATTCTCTTAGTTTTCAATCAAAATGAATGAATGCTTCCAATGAGAACATGAGACTGACAATGCTAAAATCTTATACTGCACAAATCATTAGTCCAAGTATGTTCTCAGTTTCTAATGACTTAAATATTAATTCAGAACAAATAACAGCAAATACTTCATTTGGTTCAGTATTTCATAAGTTGCTTTCAGGTAAAAACCTCATTTAATGCAAATGATTATGTGGTGTTATGTAAATTAAAGAAAAAAAGTAACCTTGACGTCTTGAAATGAAACAGGATCCTGTCCATGGATTTTCATTAGTTCTTGTATGGCCTGTATTTAGTAGAAATAAATCTTTAAATAAAAAACAAAATACGCAACATTCCCTGTCCTGTCCCATGGTCCCTTTCCAGTTCCATTTCCTATCCTATCAGACCATAGGCCTCATCGTTTTAACCACTCTTGCCAATATTCTCAAATTCCTTGACCTTGCTTCACATCTGTTGAGCAAAACCTAAACACTGGATCAGTGTAACCATCAACCTTTCTAGACCTACACCTTAGCTATGGAGAACTTCATAAAGAAAGTATACAAGAGTACAGATTACTATTGCATAGGAATGGTCTCCACCCCCAGATGGGCCTTTAACAGGCCTAGCAATTCTGTTATGACCTGCTTCTCCCATTTTCCAGGAACGCTGTTCATACCTTCACCATTCTTTAAGGCACCCAATCCACCACCTCCCCTCCCACCCTACACCTTCTCTTCTACTTGACAGAAAAAATGGAGGTAAACCTCCCTCAAACTCTTCTCTTTTATGAACTTTAACAAAAAAATACTGACTGAGAAACTACTGTGATCCAGTTGAACTAACAAATGTTTTAGGTGGGAGTCATTCACTGGAAAATGTGAAGCTTAAAATTCGTGGAAAATAATCAATATGTTCCAAGTGCCTACTCTGTAGTGCCACTGATACCAGAATGTGCACAGGGCATCTCTTTGCAGCAGATGAGAATCTGAGTACACTCGAAGCTACTAGAGCAGGAGACCTGGATGGAATGATCTACAGTGCACCATCTGGGCCCAGCTTTTATCACTGGGATACTGATGTACAAAGGCTCTAAGAACAGTCCAGGACCGCAGGGCTCAGCACCAGTAACTTTTTACCTTGGCCCATACAACCAAGCCTAAATAAACTTTGATAAAATAAAGGTATGAAATATTTTCAATGTATTTAATAAATAAAATTTAATTTTCAAAGAGTAGAGGATACTATAAAAAATCTTTATGAAAAGGGATTGTGTATTTATTCCAAAAGATATATTTACTTTGTTTTCCTAAAACTGAATTTTCTTTTAACAGGTCTGCCTAAAGTGGGGGGCATCCCTATGATGGGTGGTATTATATTCTCAGATGAGCCACTGATATAAGCCCACGTAGCACTCAATTTTTTAAAAATGCATCCTAATACTGGGATTGTAATTTATCCTTATAATAATCTGCAGTCATTACTACCTAGAAAATCATAATAGAAAGCCTTTCAGGGAATTTAACATGAAATTATGAAATATATACTCTGAAACTCAGAAATCAGATAAAGTTATTTTAAAAGTATCAAACATTTTTTAAGTGGAAAAGAAAAAGCCTCTGGGGGAAAACTTCTTATGACAAAGATGTGAAAATGTCATTTTTATTGTTTAAAAAAAATTTCTTCTTACTATCGATCTTAACCATATAAAAATCAGATGGTCTTCTGAAAACTAGCTATAGAAATGTGGCAATGGAATGGAACACTACTGTACAAAACCTTTCCATCAAGCAGAAAAGTCACCGTTCAAACTGAGGAATGATTTATCTTTTTTTTTTCTTTTTTTAACACCTTTATTGGAGTATAACTGCTTTACAATGGTGTGTTCGGATTTATCTTAAAAGGGAAGACATTCCTACATTTACACCTGCTGCAGCTGAATGCTTATCAGGTAAAATACAATCAAATTCCACTTCAGAGCTCATCATGCTATTCTCTGAGACCACCTACGGCACAGAATAAGTATTTCAGAAAATCTGTTTCACACTGAAATGCAGCCCACAATTCTAGCCAATTTTTAAATTTATATTTTTTACAGCATAGCAATTAAAAGAATCTACAGGTACCAGATGTGCAAAACTCCTGGAAAGGAGTTACCTTTTCTGTACTGTATAATTAAAGTTTCTGTAGGATTTTACATACTAGTTTTTAATCACCAAGAGCATACAATTTCTCAGGTATGTCTGTATCTCCACTGACTATCTACGACTAATCAAATCAGTACTGATTTAGCCCATTTATGTTTTTAAAAATAGAAAAAAACAAAACTAAAACCTGACTTGATATCCTTCTGAAATCTGTTAGGTAAATGCTTTTGTTAAATTTAAACATCCCAAGTTAGATAAAATTGTCATTGGGTAGGTAATTTAAACCAAACTGTATAACAAAGACACATTTACACAAATGAGACTTACCCTAAAGAAATAATTAAGGGAAAAGACATTCAGATATCCTTTGTTCTCAATGTCAAGCAATTTGAAAATATATTGCAGAGCTGCAGGTTCTTTTCGGTTTTCTAATGCAAGAACAAAATCCAGGTAGGTCTTATAGTCCTATAGAAAAGAAAATGACATTCATTAGAGGCGTTATTTGTAATTAACTTTTCAAGTGACTGATGATTTGAAGATGTTTGTAATCAAAGATGGCAAATTTTTTTAAAATATGAAACGAGAAATCCATACTTAATGTATACTTAATGTTGGTTTCTAGGAATTCTACATAGCAGTTAATCTGTACAGGACAGTTTGAGGGGGCACAGCTCATTTTCTTATGAGAGATTTGCTGTGTTAAACCATAATTTTCATTCATTAGGCTTTTGAAATGGACAGGACAGTGACTAACCTTTGCATGTTGCCACTAAATTTGTATTTTCATTTTGGTGTGGTCATTCTGAAATAGTTTTAAAATTTTAATTCAGATGATTTCCAAAAAGTCATCTTAAGAGTACCAGAGTGGCTTCCCTGGTGGCGCAGTGGTTAAGAATCTGCCTGCCAATGCAGGGGACACGGGTTCGAGCCCTGGTCTGGGAAGATCCCACATGCTGTGGAGCAACTAAGCCCGCAAGCCACAACTGCTGAAGCCCACGCGCCTAGAGCCCATGCTCCGCGACAAGAGAAGCTATCACAACGAGAAGCCCACGCACCGCAACGAAGAGTAGCCCCCGCTCGCCGCAACCAGAGAAAGCCTGCGTGCAGCAACGAGGACCCAACACAGCCAAAAATAAATAAATTTATTAAAAAAAAGAAAAGAGTGCCAGATATCCTACAGTGATCTGACACTGTTCTCATCCAAAAAGGGGGCAAGAGAGTACAAATGAAGGCTGAAAAGACATGAAAAGAACAGAAAGCTTTCTCTACGAAAAAGGGATAGTCACAGATTACTTTTTTTGCATGTTTAAAAAAAGTAAAGTACTTGGGAGATTCTCACTTGGAAAAGTTTATAATCTTGGAAAGGATTTTCTTAGGCTAAGATTAAGAATTCTTTTCTGCATAAATTGTAGTATAAAGAGCTAGAGATGCAGCCTCATCATGGTCTAAACTCCATGCCTAACTGTAGCTTCTGATTTTCTTTATTCACCAGGTTATTAGCATACTCCAAGCTCCTCACTGTTAACCGTAGGCAGCTGTGGGAGTCATGAAGCAGAGTTTTTGCGCCTTTCTCCCTTTCCCTTCGCAGTTGGCTAGCAATGGTGTTATTTAGAAAACTGCTATTAAAGCTAAATGATAAAACCTAAAACCCTGATTCTCTTCTGACAATATGACCATTTCTTAAACATCATTGGTTTGGAAAAGTTATCAGATCCTTAACACATATTTTTAATAGCAAGAATGGTGATTTAAAAATGCTATTTAGAATTTTCTTCTCAAGTATTTTGCATTGTTGTGATAAAAGGACAGGTGCATGTTAGTAAATCTTTAGCTACTAAGGTAAATCTTTAGCTACTTAGAGTAACACAACCTGATTCTTAGATTTAAATCATGGCATATGTGGTACTATATCTGACCTGGTAATTTAATGAATGAACCATCTATATGAAAATAGTCAATAGGATTTGCCTGTTTTTCAGATTTTTTTTTTTTACTAGTCCACACTCCTCTACAGTAGGTGCACCGACAATGAAATGAACAAAAATATTAAAATTTTCTGTTTGCCCTGAGTCCATGAGGGAAGTAATGTTTTTAAGCAAATTTACCTTAAGATCAAAGGCTCTGAATCTCAAATAATTTGATCAGTTCACACTTCTTCTTAAGATACTGTTATACACTGATATGAAAATAATGCTGTATCATATCAAGAAAAAGGCTTCTGTGATTAAGAAAATGGACAGAGGACCTGAAGAGTCATTCTTCTGAAGAAGACATCAGATGGCCAACAGGCAGATGAAAAGATGCTCAACATCACTGATCATCAGGGAAATGCAAATCAAAACCACAATGAGATATTACCTCATACCTGTCAGAATGGCTACCATTAAAAAGGTAACTAACAAGTATTGGCAAGGATATGCAGAAAAGGGAACCCTCATGCACTGCTGGTGGGAATGCAAACTGGTGCAGCCACTATGGAAAACATTATGGAGGTTCCTCAAAAAATTAAAAATATAACTACTATATGATCCAGCAATTCCATTCCTGGATATTTATCTGAAGAAAATGGAAACACTAATTTGAAAACATACATGCACCCCAATGTTCACAGCAGCATTATTTACATTAGCCAAGATACGGAAGCAACCTGAGTGTCCATCGAGAGATGAATGGATAAAGATGATATGGTATACATGTACAATGGCATACTACTCAGCCATAAAAAAGAATGAAATCTCTGCACAGGCAATATAGTCAATATTTTACAATAACTTTGGTATGTAATCTATAAAGACAGTGAATCACTATGTTGTATACATGAAACTAATATAACATTGTAAGTCAACTATATTTCAATTTAAAAAAAAGGCTTTTGGAAATTGTGGGAGCCTAAATTTTTAAAACTTAGAGATTGAAACTACTACCATTTCTCCATCATAAGTGAGACACTCCTGGAAAACACGGTCTAAGAAGACATTGGTCATGGTTGCCGTTCCATAGCGGGAGAGTTCTTCCTTACTGAGCATGCCATTGTGGTCCTTATCAAGATTCAGATACTGGCCTTGGGAAGAAAGATGATAAAAGGACACTTAGGACCAAAATAAAATTCTAACTAAAAGACAAAAGAATAAACACTAACAAAAAGTTATTTTTATTGGTTAATATTTTGATTTTTAAACTAATTATGTTACAGTCATGGTAGACATCTGCCATCCCTGCAATCTCTATCAGAACAACTGTTAAGCCAGAACCAGTCAAAGAAAACTCATCATAAAGGTCATGCCTTTAGGCTATTTCATTTACATCATTATTCGTTTTCAGTTTGCAACCTTTTTTTTTTTTTTGCAACCTTTTATAACTTTCCTAGGATTCTAAATTAGATGGAGGTAGGGGTCAACCAACATAAAGCACTGAAAGGCTGGCCCTTGAAAGCAGAGGTCAAGGTTGCCAAAATGAGTCAGAAGACCACCCAAAAGGACAATGTAACAGACTAATGAAATTCAAGAAAAAAAGTAAACTAGGCCCTAAAACACACCCCTCTGTGGACCCTGAGAGTAGCATTTTATCACAATGCAAGATCACAGGTGATGTTCATAATAATGTTCCTGAGTCAACAATAAAAAAATCAAACTACATTCTTTATGTTAAAGTGTTAGAAATGTACTAACTTAAATAAGAGTCACAAAATTATAAAACGCAGGTATTTAAACAAGTAAAATTTAATAATCTAGAATATAAGCTCTTAAGAAAATTAGAATACTTTGATCTTAAGGTAAATTAGGCTATGTATAAAACTGTCCTTTGAACACCAGTTAATGAAACATTAACTGAGGAGCGGATAATTCAAATTATAGCATTATGATAGGAACATACCATACACCCGTAGGGCAGAAGGAGCAGAAAACCAATTTGTTTCTTGACTCTCCTTGGACAGTTCCTCATCCCTTAACTATATGAGCATAGAGACATAATTAGAAGATAGCAACTGTGAAGTGATATAATTAAGTAGTTTAAAAACATATTTACCTCCAATAAATCATCTAGGAAGCTGCATGCTAAAATATCTTGTATTTTTATCTTCCCTTTAAAGAACATAAACACAATTACTTAATTTTAAAAACAACAGCAACTCAATTTTATAAAGGTATTATTTTAGAAAAGCAATCGCACAACTGATATTTTAAACTTTCCTAGCTCTCATGCTCCAAAGTCCTTACTATGCATTTCTGTGAAAAGGGAAATCTGCAGGGAATATTTAATAAAATCTCATATAGGTATGTCTACCTATATACCCCCAACTGTATACATCCAATCGAGAAATTCCAAAATTACATTGATACCAGATTCCAAAAAAAGTTGTGTTAATTTTTTTGTGGTAATGGATATGATACTGTCAGTAGTCAAATAAAGAGACTGTTTCAGTTTTCCTTTGCAGGTTCTGGAATAGAAAGCAATATAGAAGCGTGGTTAAGAGTAGAGAGATGGGATTTAAATGCCACTTCTAGACATGCAATCCTTCTAAGTCTTAGTTGCTTCACACATAAAATGTGGGTAATAATACCTTCCTAATGGAGTTATGAGAAGAAAATGAAAGAATCTATGTAAAATGCTTAGCACAGTACTTAGTACATAATAAACAGTCAAAACTGTTGGCTATTATTATTGCGTAAATTTCCAAGGAAAAAGATGTGTGTGTGCCTATAATGGAGGCGTTTAAAAAAACTGACAGCTACCCCGTTCTGTGATGGACTCACAGCTGCATTTTCAAGGACAGAAGGAGTATCAGGGGCTTTGATTTGGGCCTCTGTCCCAGACACATGTATTTAAGCCTAGCAGGTTAGAATAGTTGATAAATGTACTGTTAATGAGGCAAAATTTACAAATCTGATCCTCATATAGGATAGTTAACTTGAAAATGAGAAAAACACATCATGGCTAAATGGTCCTCCTATCTCCCAATTCATATTTTTGATCAAAAAGAATAATGCTCCAGTATATTACCTATCAGGGATAGCAAATTATATCAGAATACCTGGCTTCTTAGAACTGGAAAGAATATACTTTATTTTAGAGATGAAAACATTGTAAAAGGTTAGGTGATATTCCCACTGTCACACAGCTGATTATGGTTGGCACAAGTAAATCAAAAGATCTACATATCAAAAGATTTATATATTAATGGCAATAACATGTTAGGAAAATAAATAACATTTTAAAGACTTTTCTCTAGTTATTGAGATTTAGAAGTAATGATAATCTCATAATATCTAAGTTAGATAAGATTTTCTTTTACCTGTTCTTAGAGGGTCTAAAAAGAAGAAGAACTTCCTAACTGCTGTACAAACATAAAAGGAGTAAAAAGATTTTTCCAGCCCATCTAATTGTGGCAAAGTAGGGATAAGTTCCAATATGTAGTTTTCTAAATCCTGAAAGAACAAAACAAAATAAAACTTTAAAGGGTTAAATGTCTGATCTTGTTTCTTCATGAGATACTGGAATATAATTTCAGTCCTAAAAATTATTCAGTATTAAAACTATATGAATGATGAAATAAATTCATTTGTGACTGAGTTTCAGATATTTTTCTTGGCTTGTTGTTTTCTTTTAACTTTGTTTATGATGGTCTTTGTTCTCAGATTTTTAAAAATTTAGCTGAACTCATTGCTTTTTAGACTTCTGAGCTTTGTCATACTTAGAAAGGCTTTCCCTATTCCAAGATTATATATTTAAAAGCCTCTCATGGTTTCTTATATTTATTTTAATAATTTCATTACTTTTGCTTTGTCCATTGTAAAGTATAATGTTTCTAGTTCATTTGAGACACTTTATAATTTAAGTTGTAGAACAGATGGCATCTCAAACATGGTGTGTCCAAAATTGGACTCTAATTATCCCCAACCCTGGTCCTCACCCATTTTCCCCTATTCCACCATTTATTCAAAGTAAAAAAGTTAAACTTGGTTCCTACCTTTTCTTCACCAAGGCCCCCACCCCTTACCCCCAAAATCTAATCTAGCAACAAATTTTTGTCATTGTTGGGGTGTGTGTGTCCAAAATATATACTGAATTAATCTATTACTGGCTTCTACAGACATCACCCTGGTCTGGGCCACTATCATCTCTCACCTGGACAACCACAGTAATTTCCTAATTATTCCTTCTTTGACTCTAGGCTCCTTAGAATTCATTCTCCACACATCCAGTGATTTTTTAAAATGTAAACCAGGGAGTTCACTGGTGGTCTAGTGGTTAGGAGCCCGGAATTTCACTGCCGTGGCCAGGGTTCAATCCCTGGTTGGGGAACTGAGATCCCACAAGCCACATGGCCAAAAAATAAATAAATAAAATAAAATGTAAACCATATCCTGACAGATTCAGCTTAAAAATTCTGATGGCTCCCCATTAGTCTCAATATAAAATCCAAACTCTTTATCATAGTCTAACAACCCAATATGTGGCCCTGCCTACTTCTCCAACTTCACCTCCTGTCACTCTAACCCTCGCTCATATGCTCCAGCCACACTGGCTTCCTTCTGCTCCTAGAACAGGTCAGGTTTAACTGTGCCTTGGGGACACTGAACTTGCTGTTCTCTCTGTATTACGTTTTCATAAGGCTGGCTTCTTTCTCATCCTTCATGGCTAAAACTCAATCACTATCTCAAAGAGGCACCTCTTCCATCTTATCTAAAATAGTTCCCCAACCCCAGTCATACACTTTCCTAGTACCCTATTTTCTCCTTAGAACTTGTCACTTTTTGAAATCATGTTGCTGATAATTTAGTGTCTGCCTCCCCACTCTGCTAGGAAAAAAGCACCATAAGAGTAAGGCTTAGCAATGTACCTGGCACAAATAAGTGTTTGGTAATCGCTTATTTAATAAGATTTAATAAGTGAATGAGAGTTTGCCTATACTACTCAAATTACAGATGTTGGCTCTGGAAATTACTGTCTTTTAAATAAGGAAGACACAAAATCTGGTTTCAAAAGGCAAAGTGCCAAGGTTAGGAGAGTTATTTCTTTTCTTTGAGAGAAATGTTTTCTTTCATTGAGAGAAGGGAACATTACTCCCTTTTAAACACAACTACAGAGATATTCTGTTGCTTTTCTCTCTCCTCCTCCCATTCCTCTTTCAATTTTTGTTTCCATTCATGGGAAGAGCCAAGAAAAGTTTGTTTTGTAAACCAACTAATGGCTGACAAGAATTCTCAGAGCTATAGAAGTACTCCAATATCTGACCTGAGTAAGTATCAACCAGTGTTTAATACATCTTCCTTGCTAGAGATAGATGGATAGAAGCAAGAACCTTTTACTGTCAAGCTGATCTGAACCTTAAAGGACAAGAATTATAGTGTGGCCCTAGAAAGGTTTTTAAGTGTAAATATCCAGTATGAGCTAACAGATTCTATCTATAGGAATCTGGTTAAAACAGAGTGCAACAAATTATAACAGGAAACATAAACTATAACAGGGAATTTACATCTCTTTTAAGTTTTATATCTGAATATTTATTTAAGTGATTAATTAACCTGGTTCATATTTATGCATAACTCCCTTTCCCCTTCGTATATATTTGGGAAAAAAAGCCTGAGCTGAAAAGATAGATAGATTGATTGATTTACTTATTTATTTATTTGCTTGCTTGCCACGCTGTGCAGCATGTGGGATCTTAGTTCCCCGACCAGGGATCGAACCTGGGCCCCCTGCCTTGGAAGCTCGGAGTCTTAACCACTGGACCACCAGGGAAGTCCCCATATAACTGAGATACCCACACTTACAAGAAGAATAGTGATTTGGATCATGAGGCTATAACATAATTCTCTGTTGATAACCTGTTGATAACTACATTAGTGCCTAATGGGAAATAAATAGCCTCTTGGTAACTGACCTTACAACCCAAACCTGCAGGTGGGACTACAGTCACATTATTTTTCTTGTATTTCCTAAAAAAGGAAAAACTACTGCCCCTTACATTTTAAAACAGTCATACACTGATAACACTCATGAATAACCAAAAGTTTTTCACTGTTTCTTCAATGATTTTTAATCCAGTTAAAACATTACATTCTTTTCTTCTCCTTTAAAAGGCTTTTTTTTCTTTAAAGGTTGGAGAAAAAGAATTTAGAAAGAATTTTTGTGACCAATATACACTTAAAAAGTTCTTTAGTAACACATGTTATTTGTAAAAACAAACAAAGCAGAGAAACAAAAACAAAATAAGAATTATCTGTAATCTCAACACCCAGTGATAACTACTGTTTAGCATTTTGGTGTCTAGAGCATTCTGGTGTCTAGCATTTATTAAAGTAGGTTAATACTTACAGATTCCCGAAGATACCCTTGTCCAGCAACATCATATAAACTGAGGCCTATTCTTGTTTGATGAAGCCAAACTGACAATAAACAAGAAAATGAAATATAATTATTAAGATCTATCCTTTAGTATATATATATGCATAAAAGGAGATAGATTAGAGAGACAAGCTAATTTAATGACTCTATAAACATATTTTTCTCACGTGTATTACTTATCTCATTAATCCAAAAATTGTTTGAAACAAAATAAATATACCATAGAATTAACTGCAGATATCAACAATTCTACCATGCCTAAAGTGACGATAAAGTTGATGCCCTTGAGAATACTGGTGTGCCACCAAAACAGGAGTTCTGATATTATGCCTTTAATGAAGCAGCTTTTATTCTACTGAGGTTAATTACCACAACCAAATATTAAAGATGGTACACACAGGACTTGACAGGTCATTATGGAACTTATAGGAATCATAACAATTCCAACTTGTTTAATAAATACTCCTTGAGATGATGCTACAGTTGTGAGTTTGAAACTAACCTCTCAGGCAACTCAACCTGTAATATATTGGCGAAATAAAATTACCAGTGAATTAAAGTATTTCAAATAACCATCCATTAAAACTCTTGGTTCAGCTTTTGATATATCTAGTTAGCTAGTATCTTCAAGATACATGAGGCTTTTGTTTTGTTTGTTTTTTATAATAATGAACCCAAATGTATGGTAGAACCCAAATGTATGGTAGAAGCTCTAGTAAGTTCCAAGAGAGAATCATAATAATAGGAAAACAAATCTTGGTCAAAAGACAAGAATTCTGTTATTCAAATTTACTAAGAGTTGTTTGACATGGAAGGGATACTATAAAAGCACTGACTGGAAACCTACTTGATTCCCAGATAGAAGGAGTTCAAGTACAATGAAAATGAAGTCACCTTTTCTCATGACATAATTAAAGAACTGCATGATGGAAATTCTTCCATAAGAATCTGTATGAAGGAGTTTAGCAAAGACTTTCGCTGTGAAAAATTGCCTAAGGAATGGAAATAAAGATTAAATCATCTGTCAATATAATATAAAAATGACTTCTGTATGATTTAGCAGACAACAGCATAAATTCAAACAATTAAAAATCAAAGTGGTGGGAAAAAAATCAAAGTGAGAACTATAGTTCAAAACTTAAAATATTAAGCCATACATCTTTAATTCTATTAAGAATGAGGACCTATAATGCTGTAAATAAGCTATATTATTTCTTTTAATAACTTTATACCAACGTAATTTTCTTGACTGTAAATAATTTTATTAAACTTTATTAGTTTAATGAAAAGCTGACTCAAATTATCATATTATTGACTTAAATTTTCATTAACATTTACTTGAGGCATTTAAAATGCTTAACATAACATACTCCTTTGTTAATTATATTATTCTTACTTGCACTTTGGTCCAGCTTTTTCACCAACCGTTAAAAAATTTTCATAATTAATCATTGCTTCCTCTCCAATCATGGGTGGTGTCTGGTGCTTGTCCAGCAAAAACCATAAGTTCTTAGGAGAATTGCAGAAATTAAGATGTTATAATCAACTGAACAAAATTTAAAAACGTAGTTAAATGTGTTATTTCCATTAAAGTGATAGACTACTGTAGGGTCAAAATGCAAGGGTTTAAATCCCAGCCCTGCTCTGTGATCTTGGACAGTAGACTTAAAGTTTCTGTTTCAATTCTCATCTGTAAAGTAAGGATAACAGTGTCTACGTCATATAGTTACACAGATTAAAGAGGAACTGTATATGAAAATTTCAGAACTTAGTAAACACTCAATAAATGCTAGCTATTTTTTTTTTTTTTTGCCGTGCCACATGGCATGTGGAACTTCCCTGTCCAGGGATCGAACCCACGCCCCCAGCATTGGAAGCGTGGAATCTTAACTACTGGACCAGGGAAGTCTAACGCTAGCTATTTTTATCATGTTATGAGTAATCAAAAGGATAATAGGAGATGATAGTCTTCTTAATATTACTCCCTACAGTAGTGGTTCTCAACTTTGGCTGCACATTAAAATCACCTATGGACTTTAAAAAACAATACAACACTATCCTTGGGACACACAAGCTTTGCAGCTGATTCTGGTGGGAACCATCGCTACAGAGCCTGTGCTTTCAGTCACTCTGCACTACTGGCTCCATTTAGGCACCCCAAGATCCCACATGACACATGTAGTACAAATAAGAAATGGCGAACCTCCAAAGCAAACTTTTATTCCATTCTTACCTGTAATTCTTCATTATCTAACAGTTCCCTGCTTTTCCTTTGCAGAAAGACAGCTCTGGATTCTTCTCTTAATTTCTGTAGTAAGACTTCATCTTCAGCTGGCAGCTAAAAATACACTGTAGAGTTAATTTCTACACTTAAATTCTAGACTATTGGGTTATGTAAAATGTATTTGGCCTCATAAAAAACTACATATGCTACTGTCTCAAAATTACTTTTTGTATCTCAATCTTGCTTAATTTCAGATCATCATTTATTTTAAAAGTTCATTTAATAAAAAGAGATCCACAGAGAATTCAGTGATCAGTGAGGCCAGTTCTGCCTGGAAAAGGCTAACCGTCTAGCCCAAGTTTCTTTATTTAGATCCGTACAGGTTTACTTAAAAACTAAACACAACATTTAGTATGTGCCCACAATATATCAGGCATCAATACACATGTTCTAATTTAATCCTACTAGCCCTGTGAGATGTATTTCATCATACTCAATTTAGAGGTGAGGAAATCAAGAGATGGATGACTTTATCAAGAACACATATGCAGTTAGCCAGTCCCAGACTAAAGATTTAAATCTTCAGAGTCCAAGTCTGTTTTAATTTCTTATGAGTTGTTTGGTTTGGTTCCCTGTACTCCTCTGTCCCCTCAATTTCACACCTAATGTTAATGACTTGCCCAAAGTTGTGCAACTAAAGTAACAAAATTTGAATCCAGGTCTTCTGACATCAGGGATTTAGTGTATTTTCTCTTCTCCATCTCATTTCCATTACTGGGTAGTTAGGTACCTCTCCCAATTAAGTAGACTTTAATGCTATTTCCTAGTGACTGCTAGGAGTAAAGTACTATGACAGATGTTCAACGTAGGGTAACCATCCCCAAACTAAATGTGTCAGAATGTCATGCTCTTATTTTACTTTATGACCACCATTTTTTCTATTTTCTCAATGTAGTTCAAGTTTCATTTTATATTTGTAGAGCACTGTTCCCATTGTAACCTTAGACTAATATAGAACTGAATCAGGATTGGCTGAAGAGCAACAGTTTTAGCCAAATATGCTTTCTGAGACTGGGTCATCTTACTTCTTGGAGATAATTAAGCCAATGTCTACTAGTTGGCCTCCAAAGCAGAGGTTCGTCCTCCTGTGGTGATTTCCTTAAGCAGGGCTTTAAAATGACTCATTCTAACAACTTCAAACAATTTGCTTTGAGGATTTCTTCTTACTTTTCTGTAACTTTGCCCCATTAAATGTAGCTAAGTAACCCACAGTCCAAATTGGGGGCTATGGTTTTCACTTTTTATTTCTAAGAACTAAGATGCCATCCCTCCCATCAAAAGGGATGGAGAAGGAATATGCATTAGGAGGTGAGGCTGGGGCTGAGACTGGGATTGTGCTCCAGTGGCTAGTCAACCAGCTAACCAGCCAAGGAGAGAAGTGGTGACCAAAGATGACAGGTGGTTTCTCTAAAGCAGTGGACTAGAAGTAGAGGAAGAAGAAACAAGGGAACGAACATCCCACAAATCCACATCTGCAGACCAGAAACCATCTGGGATCTGGAAGAGGTCAGAAAAGAGACGGAAATGGGGGAAAAGGGGATTCCCTCAGAAAACACAAGGGGACGGTTGGTACTAGAAATACAGGAAAGTTGAGTCCTGGGAATGGAGTAATGTCAGCATCTGAGGGCTGTTCCTGGGTTAGTAAGATACACTTTCACAATCCTGATTACATGAAATAATGAATATAAAATGCTCTGAAGTACGTAGACACTCAATAAATGGCAGTCCCCTTCCCACTCCCCCAGACTATAAAAAATTCTCAGTTGTCTAACTGCCTCTGATTAAGAAAGTGTGAAATGCAAAAAAGCAACAGCAGTATGTATGATGTGACCCCATTTTTGTTAAACACACACACACACACACACACACATATATAGAAATATGTAGAAGGATTCATGTAAAAATGTTTATTTACATCTCTGGGCAATGTTATTATGGGAAAATATCAACTTTACCTGTTTTTTCTCTTTTCCATGACAAACGTGGATTAGTCATATAATTCTTAAAAGGCTGGGAGACATATAGTACTACAAAAAAGTTTCCAATAAAATGGTTCACATGTACACAAGTACAAAAAAGTTTGTACTTGAAGAAATAAGTTAAAATTATCTGGATAATCTACCTCACTCCTTGATGCAAGCAAAACAAAATATTTACTTTCTTTGCAAATAATGTTGTAATTAATTGAGTTTAGGAGGTAACAGGTTTAAGAGATATTCAGCTAAAATTCCAAAGTTAACTTTTCTATAGTAGTTACATTTCCCATAATACCAAATAGGACTTATTCTTTTCAGTAGCCTTCAATTTCAGCTGTAAATATCTTTCTTAAAGTCTTACTGTTTTATCTATAACCCTCCTCAAAGCCTTCTTTACCATTTTGGCACAAGGAAACACATAATTAAGTATAACTCTTAAAGTTTTCCACTCTCAATCTATTTTTCAGTTTAGCCTTGAGCAAAACATTTTACACCTTATGAGTAAAAGACAAAGTTAAAAATTGTGATTAGCCAAGTAAATCTAAGTCTTATAGAAAGCCTGGCAACATAATCCAAAAGAATACCTACTACTAACATCCATAATAAAAATTAGGAGGAAGGAAAAAGCCTACAGTTCAAAAAAAGTGGCAAATAACAACTTTGTGTTCTTATACCTACTTATATGAAAAACCAAGATTTAATCAGGTCAAAAATAATAAGGTCAACTAGAATGAAACAATAAATATACAAAATTTAAAATATAATCAATTTGTTTATTTATAAAATATAAGACTTTTAATCCCATTTGAAAAATTACATTTCATTTACAAACTCTGCAAGACATTTGCTTAGATACCACTTACCCTATAATAAAACCGGGGAATGGTCTTATAGAATTCATTTGTGTTTTTTCTACCTCCTTTCCATTCTGAGTAATACTTGGTAAATAAATCCATTTCTTCATCTTTTAATTCTTGTTCACTTTTTTTTTCTGGTAACAAAACACGTTAAGGAGGGGAAAGCACTTTTAAAATCAAACAATGTTTTTTTCAAGACATCTATACACTATGGTGTAATTACAGTACAAAAAAGGCCTTCACAATTGTACTTAGACACTAAGCATCTATATTAACTTTCTTGAAATACCAAGAATCACTATCTTCAACTGAAACAGCCTCCTCTACATCTTCAACCAGTTCTCAGATGCTCCCTCCACTTATTTTTATCACTATACTTGTCTCTTTCTCAAGTCATTGCCTCTCTTATAGACCTGACATGTTCTAATTCATTCAATCAAAAGTTCTCACTGAGCACCTACTCCAAACAGAGCACTGCACTAGACATTGGGGTTAGAGCAGCGAGAAAATAGGCACAGCCCTTGACCTCATCGAGTTTCAGTGTCATAGTCACTGTTCCTCTACCTACAGCAGACGCCTTCCATCTGAAGCTCACACCTCAGGGTGCTATTACCCAACCCGCTTGCTGCTGGCAGATGGCCATCTCATTTAGCCATTCTTCCATCATGAACCATGAGACTGGTGCACAGCTTTCTTCACCTGCAATCATTAAGGAAGAATAAACATTTATGTGGGTGAAGGTGCCCCCTCAACTCTGAAGGCGTTCACCTCTACTGTACTCTGTTCATTCAGCAAGACCACAGATCTTACCTGCTCCTGTTCTGAAATCTTAAACTCTAATATACTCTCAAAAATTTTCTCTCCTCTGGTTGTTATTCAAAACCTCACTGCACTGGCACAAAAACAGACATACAGATCAATGGAACAGGATAGAAAGCCCAGAAATAAACCCATGCACCTATGGTCAATAAATCTATGACAAAGGAAGCAAGAATATACAATGGAGAAAAGACAGTCTCTTCCATGAGTGGTGCTGGGAAACCTGGACAGCTACATGTAAAAGAATGAAATTAGAACATTCTCTAACACCATATTCAAAAATAAACTCAAAATGGATTAAAGACCTAAATGTAAGACCACATACTATAAAACTACTAGAAGAAAACATAGAACACTCTGACATAAATCGCAGCAATATCTTTTTGGATTCATCTCCTAGAGTAATGGAAATAAAAACAAAAGGGACCTAATTAAACTTAAAAGCTTTTGTACAGCAAAGGAAACCATAAACAAAATGAAAAGACAACCTACACAATGGGAGAATATATTTGCAAAGAATGAGACCAACAAGGGATTAACTTCCAAAATATACAAACAGTTCATACAACTCAATACCAAAAAAAACCCCAAAAAAACCCAACAAAACCAAACATTCCAATCAAAAAATGAGCAGAAGATCTAAATAGACATTTCTCCAAAGAAGACATACAGATGGCCAACAGGCACATGAAAAGATGCTCAATATTGCTAATTATTAGAGAAATACAAATCAAAACTACAATGAGGTATCACCTCACTCCAGTCAGAATAGCCATCATCAAAAAGCCTACAAATAATAAATGCTGGAGAGGGTGTGGAGAAAAGGGAACCCTCTTGCACTGTTGGTGGGAATTTAAATTGATACAGCCACTATAGAGAACAGTATTGAGGTTCCTTAAAAGACTAAAAATAGAGTTACCATATGATCCTATAATCCCATTCCTGGGCATATATATATGGAGAAAACTATAATTTGAAAAGATACATGCACCCCAATGTTCACTATTGGAGCACTATTAACAATAGCCAAGACATGGAAGCAACCTAGACGTCCATCAACAGATGAATTGATAAAGAAAATGTGGTATATATATACAATGGAATATTAATCCATCATAAGAATGAAATAATGCCATTTGCAGCAATATGGATGGACCTAGAGATTATCAAACTAAGTGAAGTCAGACAAATATCATATGATATCACTTATATGTGGAATATTAAAAAAAAAGATACAAATGAACTTATTTACAAAACATAAACTCAGACATAGAAAACAAGCTTATGGTTACCAAAACCTCACTGCACCTCAGCCTCATTGAGATCTTCAATTCTGTGATCTGTTTTCTCAAAAGTTTTTCCTCTTCCTGGTCTCACTTCCTTCTCAACATGCGTGTAGTTGTTCCCGAAACTCCTGCCTGCATTTCTGCCATATCTGCCTTGTTGATTTTTAACCTTGGACCAATTTTACAATCTGTTTACTAATGCTCAACGGTGCTGGAGAAAACTGCCAAATTATGCAAATATTTGGTCCCACAAATTTATTTCACAGTTACTAATAACTCAGCCTCCCCAAACCACCAATACATATTTTATTTGCGCTTGATGTCCTCTTGGTGACTGACTGCTCCAGACTTTCACTACATTCCTCAAGCCCCCTGTGTTCACCCTCAACAGATGAGAATCCCACCCAGTTCACCAACAACTGAGTCTACTGGGCATGGATACCCACAAACATCTGAGTGGGAGGACAGGAAGGTATCAAATCTGCATCTTACTTTCTTCCTGCCAGTTTCAGGGGAAGACGTAGCTCTTCTCTCACCCAAGGCTAACCCCTCATTCTCCCATCTCCTCCCCAAAACTCCTTCCTTTCTACCTGTTGCCACACATAATTCCTTCTTCCTCATCCACTTTCTCAAATGAAAGGCCTGTGTTGGCGATCTCTACTTTCTCACCTCTCACTATCTCTTTATGCAATCCTGCCACTCTACGGAGACTGCCAGGGCAACATGTGACCTAATTGTTTAGTTTAATGGACACACCTGTCCTTGATTTCTCTGTTAAATTTGATACTGTCAATGAGTCTAAACTTTTTGTGGCTTTTATGAGACCACACTCTGTTGATTCTCCTATTTTCTGGCTATTTCTTCTTTTTTCTTTTTCTTTTTTTATTTAACTGATCTACTTGTCTGTCTTTATTTATTCCAATTTTTATTGGAGTACAGTTGATTTACAATGTTGTGTTAGTTTCTGCTGTATAGCAATGTGAATCAGTTATATATATACATATATCCACTTTTTAATTTTATTTATTATTATTATTTTTTAAAAAATAAATTTATTTATTTTTGGCCATGTTGGGTCTTCGTTGCTGCACGGGCTTTCTCTAGTTGCGGCGAGCGGGGGCTACTCTTCGTTGTGGTGCGCGGGCTTCTCATTGTGGTGGCTTCTCTTGTTGTGGAGTATGGGCTCTAGGCGTGCGGGCTTCAGTAGTTGTGGCACGTGGGCTCAGTAGTTGTGGCTCGCGGGCTCTAGAGCACAGGCTCAGTAGTTGTGGCGCACGGGCTTAGTTGCTCCGCGGCATGTGGGATCTTCCCGGACCAGGGATCGAACCCGTGTCCCCCGCATTGGCAGGCAGATTCTTAACCACTGCACCACCAGGGAAGTCCCCTCTTCTTTTTTCTTAATCCTCTTCCTCTATCATTTCAACTTTCATAGTTTAACCTCTAAGCCCCAAACCTATGTCACTAACCCAGACACTGCTCTTGAACACTAAACTCACGCATTCAAAACAAAATATTTTCATTCTCATGCTCCAACATACCCAGAATAACTTTCTCTATCCCTCACCTTACTACTCTTCTTCGAATTCCATATTTCCATCTCAGTAAGTGGTACCACTATCATCCAATCACCTGAGCCCAAATCCCAAGAGTCACTTTCATTACATCATTCAACTATTCTAGGGATACACAAGTATATGTGTGAGTGGATGAGTGCATACACACATGCAGCTTTCAACAGTGTCAGGGATACTGACTCTCTCACTGAGATAAAATTGACCAAAAAAAAAAAAAAAAAAAAAAATTGAAGGTGAGGAAGCTGCCTATCCAGATATCCAGGGGGAACTGCATTCCAGGAAGAAGAAACAGCCAGTGCCAACGCACGAAAATGGGAGTGTCCCTGGTGTGTGCAGGGAAGAGGGAGGTGTCCAGTGCAGTTACAGCAGAATGAGCCAGAGGGAATAGCAGGAGATGAGGGACACCAGATAATGGGGGGGGCGGGCAGGCCACTAGGCCTTTGGAAAGACCTTGGCTTTCATTCTGATGAGGGAGAGAGCCACCAGAAGGAATTAAAAGGCTAATGCAGTAATCCAGGTGACAGATGGCGGTGGTGTGGGCCAGGGTGGCTGCAATGGAGGTGGTTAGGAGTAAATTTATTCTGGATATATTTTCTTTTTAGTCCCAGGATTTGCTGACACACTGGATGTGGGTATTGGAGAAAGAGAGCAGTCAAAGATGTCTCCAAAGGTTTTGACCTGAGTAGACGCGATTGCTGGCAACTAAGATGGGGAAAACTATGAGTGAGCAAGTTAGGAAGGAGAGCGGGAGTTCAATTTCAGACAAGATTAACATATCTATTAGATCCAAGTGGCCATGTCAGGTAGACAATTATTGATAGATATATGAACCTGGAATTTGGGATGAGGTCCAGGCTAGAGGTATACATTTAGGAGACATTAGAAAATAGACATCATTTAAAATCGTAAGAAGGTGAGTGTAGACAGAGAATAGACGCTGGCCAAGGCCTCAGCCTTGGGCCCTCAAATGTTAAGTTCTTGGGAAGAAGAGGAAGAAAAAGCAAAGACTGAGAAGGGATGACTGGTGAGGTAGTAGGAAAACTAAGAGAGTGTGTCTCCCAGAAACCAAGAGAAGAAAGTATGTGTAGGAGGAGTGAGTGAACTACTATATTCCTGGCAGGGGCTGCTGGCTGGTCAAGTAAAATAAGGACAACTGAGCACTGGAACAATGTGGAGATCACTGACGATCATGACAAGCAGGAATCAGAGACAAGGACAGATTCAACCAACAACTCTTTTAACAAGTGTTGCTATAACGAGGCATAGCTACAGGTGGAAGTTAAGAAAGTTTCTCTAAGGTGGGAGAAATACCACCATGTTCATATGCTGATGGGAGTGAATGAGAAAGAAAATCTCATGATGCAGGAGAGAGAGGATGACTGTAGGAGTACACCCTTGAGGAGGCAAAAATGGGATCTAGCACACTGATGAAAGAAATAGCCTTCAACAGAAGTACAACCTATATGATTTACTTACTATTTTATCATCTCTGCCAACACCAAATTGTAAGTTCTACAAGGACAAGGATTTCTGTTTACTGCTATAGCCTAGGTTATCCAGATAACAGACATGCGATGGAGTGGGTTTAGGAGTGAAGGGGAGGAGAAAGCACAAGTACAGGTCAATTTTCTTAGAAGTTTTCCTATAAGGGGTGCAGAGAAATGTAGCAAAAGCTGGAGGGGGATGTGAGATCAAATGATTTTTTTTTTAAATGATGGGGGATATTACAGCATGTTTGTCAGAGCTGATGAAAATGAACCAGTAGAGAAAGAAAATCTGATGGTGCATAAAGGAGAGGATAAGGCCAGAGTGAAGTCAGTGAATAAAAGAAAGAAACGCGATCTAGCGTTGGAGTACAGGGACTGTTGGCCAGTTCACCATTTTAACAGTGAAGGCAGAGTGCACGGTCGCCTGTAGGGGGTGGGGAGTGGGGGGCGCTGACAGAAATGGTAAATGGGAACAGGTGAGATTCTTCTTTGATTGCTTCTACTTTCTCAAATATATATACTAGTTCATCAGCTAAAGGTAAGGAGTAGATAGGACCTACTGGAGGATTGGAGGTTTGGGAGATGAGAAGGAACTGCTTTAGAGTGTGGGAGAGTGAATGTCTAGGGAAACGCGGAAGAAGTGTAAATGAATGACTGAAACACCTACTTTAGGTTAGTGGACATGAATTAAAAGTGAGGAAATTCACCAAGGTTCCGTTTTTCTCTAACCACTTTCAGCTGTCCTGGATGCAGTTGTGAAATAGTAAAGACAGTTTTAACCAGGTTGATTAACAAACGTGAAGTAGAGGGAAAGAGATAAGGAAAAATGGATTATTAAGTCTAAAATGGATAAGGAGGGAAGTGAAAAGTGTGACAATAAAAAGGCGGTTGGGGTAATGGTAGGTTCTGGTAGGATCAAAGGGTTGATGGCGCCAGGACTCTCAATTATCCCCCACAAGTCTAGGTCAGGACCATGCAAGTGCGTGGCTAAGGTAGCTTTTCATTCCCGCAAATCCCTTCCCAGGGAAGTGTGGGTCAAAACTCTCTGGATCCCTAAACCACATCCCAGTCAGCCTCTTTTGTCAGGAGAGGTTTTACCGAAGCGAAAGGCACGGCTCCCAGGTGCTGCTCCTCCTCCCCATCCATCCTCCCCCCACCTCCCGCGGTTTAGGGCCTGGCTCTCTCTGCGGGCGGCCCCTCCCAAACTCACTGTTTGGACCGTTGTTGGGCGTCGCTATCCGCCGGCGAAGAATTTCTTTCCAGTCCATGGCTGACTCCGGCCCAGCAGTTCCCGCATTTGCTGTTTACTAACCGCTCCACCCCCTGCCAGCTCCCGCGTCAACACTGCCCAGCCCCGTAAAGGTTATGAAGGCCGCTTAATCGCCATCTTGGACGCGGGCGGAAGTCGGCTAACCCGGCCAAATCGATCACCGTAACCACCGCGGAGAATACGGCGATCACGCTAACAGCAGGGAGAGCAGACGTGAAAGAAACGGAGAGGGAGCCTCCTTAAGGCAGCTTTCCAGCTTCACCACGTCGTATTTTAAAGGCGCAGAAGGGAGCCCGCGCTTTTATTTCATCTTGGCCCTTTGGCACTTGTGCACCACGTGACCCCGGAAGTCCTTTGGCTCTTCCGGTTCGAGGGACAAGCTTTCTAATTTCACAATTTCTTTTCATTGTTCATGGCGGATATCTGGAAGCCCTAAAGTCTCTCTGAATGTAGTAGGCTCCTTCAGCAGCCGCTTGTGCCCCCTCCTGCCAGTAAAAGATTCAGAGTCGCCTTTTTCTCGCCGCCAGGCCGGTCGGAAGGCCTGCTTCCAGCTCAGCCAGGCCTCCGCGGCTGCGCCGTCGCGGTGCATTGTGGGCGGGGTAGTTTCCGCCGCGTTTATGGTTGCGTGGTGCGTGGTACGTGAGTGCTGCGGTGAGTGGTTGAATCAAGTGAACTTCGTTTGTGATAGA
Source organism: Balaenoptera musculus (assembly GCF_009873245.2). Taxonomy (NCBI): domain Eukaryota; kingdom Metazoa; phylum Chordata; class Mammalia; order Artiodactyla; family Balaenopteridae; genus Balaenoptera; species Balaenoptera musculus. The sequence continues at coordinate 112,476,350 of NC_045786.1, forward strand.
TCCGTACACAGTAGGTGGTCCCCTCGTGGACCTCCCTTCCTTACTTGTATCTTTGGCTCGGCTCAGCTCTTTGCCCCTTCCCCACCCCCATTTCCTTATTTGACGAGTTTGGCGGCCAGGGCCCCTAGACTCGGGCTTTCGCCTCTGCCCTGGCTGCCGGTGGGTCTGGGGTAGGGGCTTCCGACTTTTCGCCCCTTCTGCAGCCTGGCTCCCGTGGGATCCGGCCCCTTTTCAAGGACAGTTGTGATCCACGTGAGTCAACTGGCCGGTCTTCTTTGTGCATTTTCCTCAGGTTCGCGGACTGGAATATAACAGGCAACAGAGGGTTCCTTCTCTGTCCCCTCGTCCTGGAACTTGCGACCAAGGTTGGATGTCCCCATATCCTTGTTTAATGGAGAGAACTCAACCAAGCTTCGTTGCTGCTAGCCCCAGAAGCATTTGATTTGTCTGTGAGAAGCTGAAAATCATCTTTTAGAAAGTTGCGCTTCGAATCTCCGCCCCCTACCCCCAAATCCCTTAAATATGCTATAGAAGTTGGGGCTTTTTGAACATCTCTCTCACAATCTGGTGCTGATTTAACTGCATAATGACTTTCTATTTCACTGGTATTCGAAGCTTTCCTAAACTTTGGAAGAGCAACCCATACCTTGGGCTAGGCCCAGGTCACTCTTCTCTCTCTCTCTTTCTCAAAGACTGTTATGGCATCAGGAACCAAGAGAAGTGGTTTTCTCTTAAAACCGTGTCTCCACAAAATGCCAAAGCAATGAATCTGCTGATTGCCAAAGCCAGATATGTCAGGAAAAAAGATGAGGGCAGTAATAAGCAAGTTTCTGCTGATTCTCCTCACATGTTTGCAGCTGGAGCGGCTAAGAAGAGATCGCAGATGAATCCTCCGAGTAAAGAGCACGTCTTGCCACCTGTGAAGAACATTTTTCAACTCCCGACAAAACCTTTGAATTCAGAGGAGTGGGATAAACTTAAGGAAGATTTCAAAGAAAAGGCTAACTTTGAAAATTGTATCATTTCACAGATGGTTAAATGCCATAGCTCTGTCGATGTGGCCAAATCTGTGCTGGCCTGGGTAGCTGCAAAAAACAATGGTATTATAGGCTATGATTTGCTGGTCAAGTATTTGTATCTCTGCGTTTTTCATAAGCAGACATCAGAAATTACTGATGTCTATGAAATCATGAAAGCCAGATACAAGCGTTTAGAATCTGGAGCGTACACTCTTCTCATCCGGGGATTAATCCATACAGACAGATGGAGAGAGGCCTTGCTGCTGTTAGAGGACATCAAAAAAGTCATGATTCCTTCAAAAAAGAACTATAGTGACTGTATCCAGGGAGCCCTCTTTCATCAAGATGTAAATGTAGCTTGGAATTTGTATCAGGAGTTGTTAGGTCATGATATTGTTCCTATGTTGGAAACATTAAAAGCCTTCTTTGATTTTGGAAAAGACATGAAAGATGATCAGTATTCAAACAAACTGCAAGACATTCTTTTGTATCTAAGAAATAATCAGCTATATCCTGGGGAGTCATTTGCACACAGTATAAAAACATGGTTTGAAAGGTAATTTTGATTTTTGTTTATATGTATATTTTTATTTTAATACCGTTACCTAAAACTAGCCTCCTCCTTTTTTTTTTATTAGTTGCTGAGAATTACTCTAGTCAGATTATACTTTTTTCTGTCTCTTAGTAAGATTGTTTCCCCTTTAAGACAAAGTTTTCTTTCTCTTTAAAAAAGTAGCAGCGTAAATAAGTTGTGCTAATCTCTACTCATCACATAAAAAGGAAATTGAACACTTGTTTTTATGTATTTTTTCCTTTTAGAAGGATAATTTATTTTGTTTTCTGAGGTGTCTAGTATGATGTGAATATTTTCAAATAGCACTTGTGGCTGGAGTTCATAGCAAGAAAACTGGAGCTGTCTTTGGGTCATATTAGTATTTTCAGAAGTTCTTCTGAAAACTAGTAACTGGTATGATGTGCACATACATATTCTGTTTAATCTATGCATTTCACCAACTTGAGTAGTTAGAGGGGAGAGAGGAATCCTGCTCAAACCTGATATGTGTTAAAGAAGAAAATCTTCATCCTTCCTGTTTTTGATCATACCATCATTTGAGTGCTCTCTCCAAGGCTCTCCTTTGCTTTCCCTTTGCTTTTATTCATGTTACTGGCTGTGTGCGTGCTGATTTATTTCTTCAGTCTTTTGTTCTCTTATTTCTTTACCACTAATTGGCTTCAGGCTCTTTCCTACAGATTCATTCCTTTTGTCTCTGTTTTTCTCTTGCTTTTCTACTATATGTTACCTTTACAGAGCTTTGAAGTAGCAATCATGCTTAATTATCTTTCTTAACACATTTATTGAATATCCACAGAGGAGCTAGGTTGTGAAAATCTTGGAATGCGAAGGATTTTGGATTTTAATATGTTATCAAGAGTGCTGGTCTTGGAGTAGTTTTTAAAAAGTAACTGCCAAAACAGTGAGAAAATAAGATTGGAGAGGAATTAAGATTTGAAGCAGGGAGATCTGTTTGGAGGCAATTGTAGGTTTGAATGAGGGATGATGAGATCTTGAATTAAGAACTGGGAAAGGAGAGAAGGCAGTAGAATCAATAGGAATGGATGGTATTATCTGTAAGAGGAAAGAAGAAAGGATAAGTTGATTGAGCAAATAAATCAATAAGTAGTTTTGAATGCCTCCAATTTTAGACTTAGCACTGTGCATGTTCTGTGATGTAAGATCTATTATAATGGCATTCATGACCTAATTGGGAATACAATAGTAGACAGTTATCTCAGAGTGGTGTATAAAATGATAGTGTAAGAGAAGAAATTACTCTGGGCCAGGAACAATCTCTGGCAGCTTTTTGGAGAAAGTTAGAGTAAAATTTTTTTTTTGGCTGGGCAGTGCGTCATGCGGGATCACGACCCGTGCCCCCTGCATTGGGAGGGCAGAGTCTTAACCTCTGGACCGCCAGGGAAGTCCCTAGAGTTGAGTTTTGATTTAGAGGTCTGGGCTGCTTTCTGGGCAGGTCCTGTGAAGACAGATTTCGAGTTAAAGATGAGGGTCAGATGACGAGAGAAGCAAAGGGAAGGAGATCCAGAGTAGAGTACCATCAGTTACTTAGCCCCATCACAGTGTAAGCAACCACTCTTCTAATTGAACCGTTCTAGGGAAGTATCCTGAACTTCTCAGAGCTCTTTCCTACGGAGTTTCTAAATACAATGAATATCTTTCTGTTCAGTAGGGATTTGACCCTCTGGTGATTTGGTTTTGCAATCTTTTTTGTAGTGTTCCTGGAGAACAATGGAAAGGACAGTTCACCACAGTCCAGCAAAGGTAAAGGCCAATGTTTTATTTTTAATTTGTTCAATTCAGGTTTAGTAGGTTGTTGTTACTTATTTTTAAAAAATTTAAGAATACCTTAGAAACAGGATAATTAAGTTAGTTAGGATAGCCAAGAAAAAAGTCACATTTTGCATTTGGAGAATTTGTAGTGCTCAAAATGTTTCTTTCAGTAGGTGCTGTGAGCCTAGTGTGACGCCTCAGAAATGTTTTTCCCTAGAGATTTGGGACCCAGTTGTGTTTTAGGAATGACTTTAAAAACTTTATCTGGGTGCCAGCCATCTACTCTTTTGGGTATTCTGGCACACTATTTTGTTACATTATCTGGATTACAAAAAGTGAGATGTGTATGATGATCACAGAGGTTATAATGTTCTTTTTTTAAACTACCTTCCAATTTCCTCATGTCCTAGAATTATTCATTGTAGAAAAAGTCCTTTTCCAGGACATTATTTAACACATTTAATTGTAATTACAGTGGTCAGTGTTTGGGCTGTGGAAAAACTGTAGAGTCTATTCACCTGAGTTCAGAAGAGTATGAATTTCTCAAGGAAAAAATCATGAGGGATGTGATAGATGGAGGTGACCAATACAAAAAGACGACACCTCAGGTGAGTCTGGAACAGGTCTTGTTGATTCCTGGATTGCTTGTCTTGGGCAGGGGTCGACAATTTTTTTCTGTAAAAGGCCAGATAGTAAGTATTTTAGACTTTGTGGTACGTAACGTCTCTGTTGCAGCTTTTCTACTCTGCTGTTGTAGTGAAAACAGCCACAAAAAATACATAAATGAATACAGTAAAACTGTATTCATGAAAATAAGTTGCGGGCTGGATTTGGCACACTGGCCATGGTTGCCAACCTTTAGGAGAGATTGCTTTCGCCTTTCATAGAATAATTGGGTTAGACTGTCATCCATTTATTGAAGTCAATCCTATTTTGTCTGCACACAAGTGCACTTAAGCCAAAAAGATAGATGCTTATTCTTTGTCTAGGTGCTTCCAGAAAACTGTTCAGTAAACTCCCATGAAAACATTATGGTTTCACACAAGTTTTCTAGTCAAGAGAGTTTAAGGTAACTTGACAAAATTATTTGCAAGTCTTCTTTTTATCGAATTTGATTCTCGAAGTCATTCTTAATAGCTTTATTTTGCTAATCTTCAGTACTTTATGCGGCTTTACTAAGATTAAGTTGAAGTAAAATGCTTTTACCTTGGGGAAAGGTTATCCTTGAGGAAAGGCTGCCTATCGTCTCACTGAATGCTTTTTCTTCAAGATACCAAATAAAAACGAGAAGCGAAAATTGTTCTGCCTTCTCACGTTGACTTAAAATTATCAGAAAATGCCCCTAATATGAAGACTTTTAATCCTCAGAATAAAGTCAGAATCTGGTCCATGAAAACATTATCTTCATTTTATGGAATACCTTTTAGCTGACTTTATTGATAAAATTATAGTTAACATTTATTAAATGATCCTAAGAGCTTTATATTCATTATCTTATATCTTATTTAACCCTTACACTACCCTATAAGATACTATTTTATTTCTGTATTACGGATAGAGTGATTGAGACTTCAGGAGGTTAAATATACCGTAGGACGCTCCACTAGTAAAATCAAGGTCAGACTGACCCCAAAACTTTTGCCTTTATACTCTGCTGCCTCTCACTGAATGAAAATTCAATTCGTAGTTCTGTATGTACTTGACAGCTGACTGGCTGTAGCAGCTCTTAATGCCTTAGGAATTTCTGCCCGCTAAAATGATTTCAACAAATTTCCTTTCTCTCATCCAATATCTGCTGAACACTTAATGTTTATCTTTGGAAGCAGGTGTTAAGATAGATGCAGGGTTGTGTAAATCACGCTGTTTGCTACCAAAGACTTTACATTTCTTTTGTGGGCTAATTGAACATTCTTCCCATCTTCCAACTTTTTATCTAATAAAATTTTCAACCTAAAGAAAAAGTTAAAAAATAGCACAAGGGATAGCTACATACTCTTTGTCACAGTAACCAGTTATTATTCCACATATGCTTTCTGTCTCTATGTGTATTTTTATGAACCATTTAAAAGTGAGTTGGTAGACATGTTACCTTAAATATCTCAGCATGTATCTTCTTTTTTTGTTTGTTTTTGGCCATGCCACCCATCTTGCGAGATCTCAGTTCCCCGACCAGGGATTGAACCCAGGCCACAGCAGTGAAAGCCTGGAGTCCTAACCACTGGACCACCAGGGAACTCCCTGTATCTAAGAATAAGAACATTCTATGTAATTAAATGCTATTATCACATTTAAGACCCTTCACATTAATTCAGTGTCATTTAATAAAAACTGCACATTCAAAAATTCCCAGTTGTTCCCCCAAAATCTATTTTATAACTTTTTTCTTCTGACCCAGGATTGAATCAAGAGTCACTCGTTGCTTTTGGTTGTTATATCTCTCTAAATCCAGAGCAGCGCCTCCCCCCCAACCCTGCCTGTTTTTGTTTTTATGACATTGATTTTTTTTGAAAAGTCTGGGTGGTTTGTCTTGTTCAGGGCTTCTCAAACTTTGTAACTCAGAGTCACTTGAGTATCTGTTTAAAATGCAAATTGTGACTCACTTGTCCAGAGTGGGGTCTGAGATTCTGTATTTCGAACAAGCTCCCAGGTGATGGGATTCTGGTCTTTGGACCACTTTTGAGTAGCAAGACTGTGGACTAATTGTCTGATGGCTTTCTCTTCATTAATTCAGTGTAAAAGCTTTTGGGGTATGTTACACAGGCAATGCTGTGTGCTTCTTACTGCATCAGAGCAGTCACATATCAGGTTGCTCTCTGTTGCTGATGCTAAGTTTGATCACTTGATTAAGAGGGTGATTGCCAGATGTCTCCACTGTAAAGGTGCAGTTTTTCCCTTTATAATTTCGCTTTGTAATTTTTGTAATTAAAAATTAAGTAATCTGTGGAGTAATACTTCAAGACTATGCAGATATCCTGTCACCCATTAACTCTTCACCCAGTGTTTTTCACATGACGGAGATGAACTCTGCCTTCAGGATGGTGCAAAGTGATGATTTTCTAGTTCTTTTTTTTTTTTTTTTTTAAGATGAACTGTGTTAGACTCCATTACCATCATTATTCTTTTTGATGCTCGAATTGTCCCAAATTTGGCCTGTGGGAACCCCTGCCAAGCCAGCTCCTGTGTGTCTTTGACATCCTCCTAGCAAACCCGCCCCCCAATCAGTTTTTGAGCATTTCTGTGCTTTCTGGCACAAGATGTCCCAGGTTTTCACCTTGAATTGCTCCTGCCCCAGTCGTGGAATCACTAGTTGAATACTTTTGTTTAAGACTCTTAACGGCTAAACATTGCCATAATTTCTTCTTAATGATTCCTTCTGACTGTAATTCTAGACTAATAGAAGGAAGATTTGTTAGTTTTCTCTGCTGACAAAGATTTAGAACCCAGAGCAAACCTTCCCCTCGGAGAATGTTATACTGCAGGAGGAGTTTCAGGCTCCAGACTGGTGAGAATAGCAAAGAGTAGTCATACATTTAATTACCATAATTCACAAAGCAACTGAATATATTCACAGAAGGATTGGGACATTTTATGACAAGGGAAATTGTCTCCTTTTCTCTTTCCAGGTGTTCTCCCCTTTCCTCGCTGCAGCTCCCCAATTCTGTATCCCATTTTTGTGTCATCTGCCTTTCACCTTTAAGCTATAGATTTAACATAATAATAACATTGCGACCATTTATGGAATGATTACCCTATGTCAGGCACTTCTAGGCCTGTTACACTCACAGCACTCAACAGTCTTGAAAGGATATCACCAATTTGAAGATGGGGAAGCTCAGGATGAGAACCATATCCATGGTTAACAGGCAGTGAAAGAAGGCATATGGCTGGATTGGTTCAGGGTTTAGCTTTGGTAATATTGGTGAAGCAGAAGGGGCAGAGATGGATCCAGAGCATTTCTGGTAGATTGAAGTAGAACCAACTCTTTTTGGAACTAGAGGAAACAAATTAAGAATAGTGGATAAGTTAAGTGTGTAGGGTACAGCAAAGAGTTTTTCTCTGAAGAGCCGGAGAATTTTCAAATTGGTCATTTGAAAGTGAGAGAATGTTTGATAGTCTGAGAGCGCTTAAGGACAATTTTAAGCCTTGGAAGTTTGGGTTATTTGTGGGAGAACTGAAGAGAGTATCGCTGGGTGGTGCTGAAGTCCCAACAACTACACTTGTAAGGGCATTGATCTGTGAGCCATTTTCAGCAGTCCTGGGCCATCTAGGTAGAGAGAAGGCAGCTGGATGGGATGGGATGAGATTTTGCTAGGGTGGTACCGTCGAGGGAAAAGGGAAGACAGGAGTTGAGGGTGTAGGTGAGAGGGTGGCTTAATTAACGGACCATGAGATCAAGGTTGGTAGAAGGAAGTAAAGATGAGTGGGAGCTCACAGATTAGGAGACAAGGGAGATAAAAGTGGACCGGAATCTCACTGAGGTTGGAGAGCAAGCATAAAGGGAGTGAGAGTGATTAGTGTCTATTAGCGATTTGATTTGAGAGACGGAGGGCTCTGGAGTGGTGACAAAATCCAGGGTATGAGAGTTAAGCAGATGAAGAAACTGAGAGCCTAAATTGCTAGGTGGTCATCCACAGAGCTAATTAGAGTGTCCATATGATAATTTTTAAAAATAATAACTGCAACCACATTATGGAATGCTTACCAACTGCTGGGCTGGTGATGAAGTCTGTGAGTCCGGTGCCAAATTCTTAATAAACGTACAGATGCCTGGGACAACACAAGGTGATAGCAAAGAGGAGTCAGCAAACTATGGCCCACAGACCAAGTCCACCCTTCCACTTTTTAAAAAAAAAAAATTTTATTTATTTATTTATTTAGGCTGTGCCGGGTCTTAGCTGCAGCATGTGGGATCTTTGTTGCAACATGCGGGATCTTTTAGTTGCAGCATGTGGACTTCTTAGTTGTGGCATATGGGCTCTTAGTTGCGGTGTGCATGCAGGATCTAGTTCACCGACCAGGGATCGTACCCGGGCCCCCTGCATTGGGAGCGTGGAGTCTTACCTGCTGGACCACCAGGGAAGTCCCTCTACCAATTGTTTTTGTAAATAAAGTTTTATTGGAACACAGCTGCAGTCACTCATTTATATTCGGGCATGCCTCGTTTTATTGCACTTTGCTTTATTGCGTTTTTTAAGAAATTGAAGGTTTGTGGCAGCAATGCGTTGAGCAAGTCTATTGGCGCCATTTTTCCAACAGCATTTGCTCACTTTGTGTCTCTGACACATTTTGGTAATTCATGCAATATTTCAAACTTTTTCATTATTATGGTATTTGTTATGGTCATTCATGATCAGTGGTCTTCGATGTTACTATTGCAAAAAGATGATGACCCACTGAAGGCTTAGATGATGGTTAGGATTTTTAAACTAAGGTATGTACATTTTTTAAAGATATAATGCTATTGCACACTTAATAGACTGCAGTATAATGTAAACATAACTTTTAAAACAATTTTTATTGGAGTATAGTTGATATACAGTGTTGTGTTACTTTCTGCTGTACAGCAAAGTGGATCAGTTATACATATACATATATCCACTCTTTTTTAGATTCTTTTCCCATATAGGTCATTACAGAGTATTGGTTTTTGTTTTGTTTTTTTCTTTTTGACCACACTGCGCAGCATGCGGGATCTTAGTTCTCCGACCAGGGATCGAACCCATGCCCCCTGCGGTGGAGCGTGGAGTCTTAACTACTGGACTGCCAGGGAAGTCCCATTACAGAGTATTGAGTAGAGTTCGCTGTGCTATATAGTAGGTCCTTATTAGTTATCTATTTTATATATAGTAGTGTATATATGTCGATTCCAATCTCCCAATTTATCCCTCTCTCCCTTTCCCCCTGGTAACCATAAGATTGTTTTCTACATCTGTAACTCTATTTCTGTTTTGTAAATAAGTTCATTTGTACCATTTTTTTAGATTCCACTAACATAACTTTTTACATGCACTGGGAAACCAAAAAATTTGTATGACTCGCTTTATTGTGATATTTGCTTTATTGTGGTGGTCTGGAACTGAACCAAACATGTATGCCTGTCTTGTTTGTGGCTTCTTTTGCCCCCGCAGAGTTGGGTAGGTACAAAAGAGACCATGGGCCTGCAAAACCTAAACTATTTACCATCTGGCCCTTTACAGAAAACAATTTGCTGACCCCTGGTATATATGAACATCATAAGCCTCAGTTGAGGTGGAGAAGTAGCAACTTTGAAGGCGCAGTGGGGACTAGGAAAGGGTCTCTCCTTTCCCCTCAGTCCTATAGCATGCTTTGAGAGAATGAGCAGATACCACTTCAGAACTAAGTAAGGAGACTTCCCTGGTGGTCCAGTGGTAAAGGATCTGCCTTACAATGCAGGGGATGCAGATTCGATCCCTGGTCAGGGAACTAAGATCCCACATGCTGTGGGGCAACTGAGCTCGCATGCCTCAACTAGAGAGCCTGCGTGCTGCAAACTACAGAGCCCACATGCTCTGGAACTCGCACGCCACAACTACAGAGCCCATGTGCCCTGGTGCCTGCGCGCCACAACCAGAGAGAGAAAACCCGCATGCCACAACTAGAGAGGAGCCCACGCACACGCCGCAACGAAAGATCCCTCCTGCCTCAAGGAAGATCCTGTGTGCTGCAACTAAGATGTGACGCAGCCAAAAATAAATAAAATAAATAAATAATAAATAAATCTTAAAAAAAAAAAAGAACAAAGTAAGGGGTCATTGATGATCTTAGGAAGAGCAGTGTCAATAGTACACCAAGGGCCAAAGCCAGCCAGGTTATAACAACTGAGTGAACACACATTGAGGTTAAACTCTCCTTTTGAGAAGTTTAGATGAAAACAGGAAGAAGGCAATGGGATAGTGGTGGCTAGAGTTTGGTAGAGGTCAAGGGACGGTTTAGGGAGATGGGAGAGATGTGCATGTTCATAAGATGAAGAAAGGGTTGTCAGTAAAGATAAAAACATTGAGTAAGCAGGACAAGTAGAGAGAATGCGTTACTGATGAGCAAGGTTCAAAAGTAGGAGGGGTTGCCAAAAAGAGCACAGATGGGGAAGTTAGAAATGAAAGAAACCTCTCTGAGACTAGAATAGAAAGAAGATGGGTGTGGATACAGATATATAGATAGGAGGCAAGAAGGCTGAGGGTAATGACATGTGCTGTGTTCAGTGGGATGCAAGGTGAGAGATGGGCATCAGTGGAGGACTAGAGAGAGTGAAGAAGGCTTGGGATGGTGCTTGAGAGGAATGGCAGAGACGCTAACTCAAGCAGAAGGATGTGGCAGGGAGTGGGGTACTGAGACTTGAATCATTGAAGTTGTAGGCATCACTCTCCGTGAATACGTGCTTTAATATTTTTCCAACAGAGCATGGCTCACCCAGAGTAGTAGTGAAGACAAAATGTAGCATTGGTTCAGATTTTGGGTTTTGTTGGTTAGATGTGGCAACGTAATAGGGAGCAGAGGAAGGTAGTTCTGATAGAATAGTTAACACAATCACCATGGGGCCCAAACTAGATAGGGAAGGAAATAAGGCCAGAGAGCACTTGTCTGGGAGGGCTCAGGGCCTCGTAGTCTCACTGTGGAGTAAAAGAGAAGGTACAGTGACAATAAGGGAATGAAAACTGGAAGGCTGAGGTCAGAGAGCAGGTGACTAAAAATTTGAGACTAAGATTTCAGAGGACAAGCCATTCCGGGCCCTGTCCAGATCCAGGGTAGGGCTCTCAGGGTGTGGCATGTGCCCCAGGGTAAAGTTCAGCTCCAGAGTGTCATTTCCCCCAAATTTTTCATCTTGTGTTTTTTTTGCTTACTATGTGTGTTAATTTGCTAGGGCGGCCATAACAAAATACCACAGATGGAATAAACAACAGAAAATTATTTTTGCACAGTTCCAGCATCAAAGTATAGGCAGGTTTGGTTTCTCCTGAGGTTTTTTTTCTCTCCTTGACTTGCAGATGGCCCCCCTCTTGGTTTGTCCTCACAAGGACTTCCCCTGTGCTCAGGCATCTGCAGGTGTCTCTTTGTGTGTCCAAATTTCTTTTTCACATGAGAACACCAGTCAGATTGGATTAGGGCCCATCCTTATAATCTCATTTTACCTTAATCACCTCTTTAAAGGCCTTATCTTCAAATACAGTCACATTGAGAGGTACTAAGGGTTAGGACTTCAACATACACATTCTGAGGAGGCCACAGTTCAGTCTATAACACCATTCATTGCAAATATGTATTAAAACTATATTGTGTTCAGCATTTTAAGTTATTTTGTACTGGGAACAAACAGTTGGAACTTCTTTCAATATTACTTTTTAAAGCTTGTTTATAATTTGGGAATGTGAGGTATAAACCAAGGAGTAAGTACTAATCCATGTTGAGTTTGTCTACTTAAGAAAAATGTATGATTTCAGCTCACCTCCATAAGCATCTAAAAAGAGCATTATCAGAATTGTTTCAGGCTTATATGTTTTTACCAAGTAGTATGCTTTTGTTCAAAACAAAATAAATGAGATGGCACCCTTTAATGAAATGGTTCTCAACCTCAGCTGCTTGTTATAATAGTTCAGGGGATGTTTAAAAATTACTGATGCTCAGACCCCACCCCCTAGAGATTTTGGTTTTAAGTGTACAGTTCAGTGGTATTAAATACATTCACATTATTGTGCAGCCGTCACCACCATCCATCCCCATAACTCTTTTCATCTTGTAAAACTGAAACTCTATTAAACAATAACTCCTCATTCTCCCCTCCTCCCATCCTCTGGCAACCACCATTGCACTTTCTGTCATTATGGTTTTGACTACAAGTACCTCATGTGAGTGGAATCATACAGTATTTGTCTTTTTGACTGACTTATTTCATTTAGCATAAGGTCCTCAAGGGTCATCCATGTTGTAGCATATTACAGAATTCTCTTCCTTTTTAAGACTGAATAATATTCCATAGTATGCTTATACCATATTTTGTGTATCCATTCTTCCATCAATGGACGCTTGGGTTGCTTCCACATTTTAGCTATTGTGAATAATGCTGTTATGAACATGGGTCTTTGAGACCCTGCTTGCAATTCTTTTGGATATATACTGAGAAGTGGAATTGCTGAGTCATATGCTACGTCTATTTTTAATATTTTGAGGAACCTCCATACTGTGTTCCACAGTGGCTGTATTATTTTACATTCACACCAATAGTGGGCAAGTGTTCCAATTTCTCCACATCCTTGCTAACACTAGTTGTTTTCCTTTTCTTTTTGGTAGTAGCTATCCTAATGGGTGTGAGGTGGTGTCTCATTGTAGTTTTGATTTGCATTTCTCTAATGATTAGTGATGTTGAGCATCTTTTCGTGTGCTTATTGGCCATTTGGCTGTCTTCTTTGGAGAAATGTCCATTCAAGTCCTTTGCCCATTTCTGAATGGGGCTTGGGGTTTTTGTTGTTGAGTTTTAGGTTTTTGTTGTTGAGTTTTCTCTATATTTCGACTATTTTTCCCTATATATGATTTGCAAATATTTTCTCCCATGCTGTGGGTTGCCTTTTTATTCTGTTAATAGTGTCTTTTGATGCACAAAATTATCATGAAGTCCAATTTGTTTATTTTTTCTTTTGTTTCCTATGCCTTTGGCATCATATCTAAGAAAATCATTGCCAAATCCAACGTTGTGAAGCTTTTGTTCTGTTTTTGTCTCTAAGAGTTTAATTGTTTTAGATCTTACATTTAGGTCCTGGCTCCATTTTGAGTTAATTTTTGTATATGGTATTAGGTAAGGGTCAAACTTCATTTTTTTGTGAGTAGATATCCAGTTTTCTCAGCACCATTTGTTGAAAAGACTGTCCTTTCCCAATTGAATGGTCTTGGCACTCTTGTTAAAAGTCATTTTTAAAATATATGAGAGGGTCTGGATTTATTTCTGTTCCATTGGTCTATACGTCTATTTTTATGCCAATACCACACTGTTTTAATTACTGTAGCTTGATAGTAAGTTTTGAACTCATTAAGGGTGGCTCCCCCAGTTTTGTTTTTGATTTTCCAAGATTGTTTTGGCTATTCAGGGTCCCTTGAGATTCCATTTGAATTTTGGGATGGGTTTTTCTATTTCTGCCACACACACACACACAGAAAGTCATTGGGATTTTGATAAGGATTGTATTGATTCTGTAGATTGCTTTGGGTAATGTTGACATTTTAACAGTATTGAGTCTTCTGATTCATGAACATGGGATTTATTTCCATTTACTTTCAGCAGTGTTTTGTAGTTTTCATTGTACAGGTTTTTCACCTCCTTGGTTAAGTTTATTCCTAGGTATTCTTTTTGATGCTATTATAAATAGAATTGCTTCTGTAATTTTCTTTTCAGATTGTTCATTATTAGTCTATAGAAATGCAACTGATTTTTGTGTGTTGACTTTATATCCTGCTACTTTGCTGAATTGATTTATTACTTCTGACAGTTTGTGTGTGTGTGTGTGTGTGTGTGTACTTTTATGGTTTTCTCTATATAAGATCATATCATCTGCAAACAAAGACAATTTTACTTCTTTTCCAATTTGGATGCCTTTTGTTATTATTTTTTTTTCCCCTTGCTTAAGTGCTCTGGCTAGAACTTCCAGTACTGTGTTAAGTAGAAGTGGTGCAAGGGGGCATCCTTGCCTTGGTCCTGATCTAGTCCTGAGGAAAAGCTTTCAGTCTTTCACCATTGAGTATGATGTTGGCTGTCGGTTTTTATATATGGCTTTTATGTTGAGTTAGTTTCCTTCTATTCCTAGTTTGTCAAGTATTTTTTGTTTGTTTTTTTGTTTGCTTTTTTAATGAAAGAGTGTCAAATGTTGTTAAATGCTTTTTCTGCATTGAGATGATCATGTGTTATTTTCCTTGTTCTGTTTATGTGGTGTATTATATTGATCAATTTTCATATATGGAATATCCTTGCATTCCAGGAATAAAGCCCACTTGGTAATGGTGAATAGTCCTTTTCATATGCTGCTGAATTTTGCTTGCTAGTATTTCGTTGAAGATTTTTACATCAGTATTTATAGTTTTCCTTTCTTGTAGTTTAAAGACACTTTAGTATCAAGTTAACGCTGGCCTCGAAGAATGAGTTGAGAAGTGTTCCCTCCTCTTTAATTTTTTGGAAAAGTTTAAGAAGGATTGGTATTTGTTCTTCTTTAAACGTTTAGTAGAATTCACCTGTGAACCATCAGGTCCAGGATTTCTTTTTGTTGGGAGATTTTTAAATTACCAATTCCCTCTCCTTACTAGTTACAGGTATATTCAAATTTTCTTCTTCTTGATGATTATACCTCTTTGTCTGCATCTCTGTGATCAGAAGCAGTGGTCTGCAATCAGAGCACAAATCCCCAATATTTGGAGGACAGGGTCCTTTTTGACCACCCTGGCTCCCATAAGCTGTGAGCAGACTGCTTCAGGAACATGTGTACAGCTGCCTGCCATTTGGCTTGGGATGAGAGGTGGGTAGCTATTGCTGTTCTAAGAGCTAAAACTGATTAAATTAACCACTGTTCATCATTTAAGGTTTCCCCTGGAAGTTGCAAGCCTTCAACAGACTTCAGAGTTGCAAATTGTTACAAGATCAGACAGATTCTGTCAGTGCACTGTTGTCTAGTCTGTCTAGGGAGATTGATTCCTGGGGCACTTTTCTCTGCCATCTTCCCCTCAAATTGATGAGTTTTGACACGTGTATACACCTGTGGAACTGTCAGTGCTGTCAAGATAATGAATATATCTATCAACGTCAAAAGTTTCCTGCCACTTTATAATGACTCCCTCTTGTACCCACATACCACTCACTCTTGCCACCTCAGATAAACACCATGGGAATCATATAATATATAGTCTTTTTTTGTCTGACTTCTTTAATTCATAATTATTTTGAGAATTCACTTATGTTTTGTGTCTCATTCATTCATTTTTATTGCTGAGTAGTATTCCATTGTGTGGCTATATCACAGCTGTAAATTCATTCACCTGTTAATGGATGTTTGGGTTATTTCCAGTTTGGGGCTATTACAAATAAAGCTAATAACATTTTGTACAAGTCTTTGTACTTTGTGCTTTTGTATTTGTTTCCTAGGGCTGCTGTAACAAAGTACTTCAGCCTGGGTGGCTTAAAATGACAGACATTTATTCTCTCACATTTCTGGAGGCTAGAAGTCTGAAATCAGGGTGTTGGCAGGACCGGTCTCCTGATGACTCTGGGGAGATTCTTCCCTTTTCCTAGCTTCAGAAACTCCCAGCTTCTGGCAGTGCTTGGTGTTTCTTGGCTTTTAACTGCATCACTCCACTCCTCCTCCTCTTCTCTATGTGTCATCTCTTCTTTTTTTTTTAATTTATTTTTTATTTTTGGCTACTTTGGGTCTTTGTTGCTACGCATGGGCTTTCTCTAGTTGCAGCGAGCGGGGGTATGTGAGCGGGCTTCTCATTGCGGTGGCTTCTCTTGTTGCAGAGCACGGGCTCTGGGAGCATGGGCTTCAGTAGTTGTGGCACGTGGGCTCAGTAGTTGTGGCTCGCGGGCTCTAGAGTGCAGGCTCAGTAATTGTGGCTCACGGGCCTAGCTGCTCCGCGGCTTGTGGGATCCTCCCAGACCAGGGCTCGAACCCGTGTCCCCTGCATTGGCAGGAGGATTCTTAACTACTGCGCCACCAGGGAAGCCCCGTCATCTCTTCTTATAAGGACATCAGCCATTTGATTTAGGGCCCACTCTATCCCAGTATGACCTCATCTTAACTAATAACATTTGTGAAGATCCCCTTTTGGATAAGGTCACATTCCAGGTAGACATGAATTTTAGAGGGGACACTATTTAACCCACTACAACTTCTCTTTCTGTTGGGTACACATCTAGGAGCGGAATGGCCGGGTCTTACGGTAGGTATGTGTGTGGCTTTTTAAGAAACTGCCAAACTGTTTTCCAAAGTGGTTGTCCCATTTTACATTTCTACCAGCAGTGTGAGGGGGTTATAGTTGCTCCACATCCTGGCCAGCACTTAACATGAAGGTCAGTCTCTTCACTTATAGCCATGCTAATGGATGTGAAGTGGTATCTCATTGTGGTCTTAATGTACATTTTACTAATAACTAACAATGTTGAGCATCTTTTCATGTACTGAATTGCTATCCATATATCTTCTTTGGTGAGGTGGTGTTTAGATCTTTCGCCCATTTAGAAAATTTGGTTGTTTTCTTATTACCGAGTTGTAAGAGTGACTCTAGGTGCAAGTCCTGTGTCAGATATAGCTTTTGCAAATATTTTGTCTCAGTCTGGCTTGCCTTTCATTTTCACAAAATAGAGATTCTGATTTAATTGCTCTGGTTTGGGGCCCAGGCATCAGGGCTTTCAAAAACTCCCAGATGATTTTAAAGTGCAGTGGGGTCAGAACCACTGCTTCTAATGTGAGATTTTGAAGAACCCTAATATGTGTATGACAGCTTCTTTTCTACAGGATAATTTTGGGTGAAAACCATAGTCATAGGTAAATTGTTAGTTTTTCTGTTTTAAAACCTTAATTTACTGTGCTTAGACATCACAACCAGCAGATGGCAATAGTGTAACATGTAAAAGATTATTCTAGGTTGTAGCCAGGTCAGTCAGGTTAAAGGATTTGATGAGCTTCTTTATCTTTCTTAAACGGAAAGATATCTGTGTAATTTTTGTTTGTCGAGTTAGTTATAGTAGATAAAGAGGGGAGCTGTATATGTAAATTTTAAGTGAGTGAAGCAGAACTCCAAATAATATCTGTGTACTACTGATTCAACTACATGAAACTCATTGACATCAATGAAGATAAAAAAGGTGAATTTGGAGCTATGTGGACAGTGTTAGTTTAATATCAGTAAGATTTTTTTTCCTCTCATTTTCCTTCATTCTAACAATAACATTAAATTACAGCCTTTTTTTTCATATTCAGCTGTTCAGGTATGAATTTGTCTTTATTTAATCTTCTTGTTAGGGAAAATTTGAAACATGCAAAAGTAGAGAGACTAGAATAACAAAATCCTAGCTCAATGATTTTTTTTTAATTAATTTATTTAATTTATTTATTTTTGGCTGCGTTGGGTCTTTGTTGCTGCATGTGGGTTTTTTTCTAGTTGCGGCGAGTGGGGGCTACTCTTCGTTGCGCACGGGCTTCTCATTGCAGTGGCTTCTCTTGTTGCAGAGCATGGGCTCTACGCGTGTGGGCTTCAGTAGTTGTGGCACTCAGGCTCAGTAGTTGTGGCTCACAGGCTCTAGAGCTCAGGCTCAGTAGTTGTGGCGCACGGGCTTAGTTGCTCCGTGGCATGCGGGATCTTCCTGGACCAGGGGTTGAACCTGTGTTCCCTGCATTGGCAGGCGGATTCTTAACCACTGCGCCACCAGGGAAGTCCCAAGCTCAGTGATTATTAACTCACGGCCACTCGTATTTCATTTATACTCCCACCGTTCCTCCCTTGCCACTCAGATAATTGTAAAGCAAATCTGAGCTTAATCATTTGTCCTATAAATTGTAAATTCATTTTTTTTTTTAATTAATAGCTACTTTATTTATTTATTTATTTATTTTTAGCTGTGTTGGGTCTTCGTTTCTGTGCGAGGGCTTTCTCTAGTTGCGGCAAGCGGGGGCCACTCTTCATCGCGGTGCGCGGGCCTCTCACTATCGTGGCCTCTCCCGTTGCGGGTCACAGGCTCCAGACGCGCAGGCTCAGCAGTTGTGGCTCACGGCCCCAGTTGCTCCGCGGCATGTGGGATCCTCCCAGACCAGGGCTCGAACCCATGTCCCCTGCATTGGCAGGCAGACTCCCAACCACTGCGCCACCAGGGAAGCCCGTAAATTCATTTTTAAGCAACTTTCTTTGTATCTCTTATCTTAAGAAATACTCCTTTGTAGAGTGATATTTTTCTTATAGAGTAGGAAATCCTTTAGAATAGCAATTCTCAAACGTTTTGGTCCCAAGACCCTTTTACATTCTTAAAATTAAGGACTCCTGAGAGCTTTTGTTCATGTGGGATTGTACCGTGTGATAATTACGGGATTAGAAATTAAAACTGAGAGCCTTAAAAATATATATATATTTTAAAATTAATTAATTAATTTATTTTTGGTTGCGTTGGGTCTTCGCTGCTGTGCGCGGGCTTTCTCTAGTTGTGTCGAGTGGGGGCTACTCTTCGTTGCAGTGCGCGGGCTTCTCATTGCGGTGGCTCCTCCTGCTGCAGAGCACGGGCTCCAGGCACGCAGGCTTCAGTAGTTGTGGCACATGGGCTCAGTAGTTGTGGCTTGCGGGCTCTAGAGCACAGGCTCAGTAGTTGTGGTGCATGGGCTTAATTGCTCCGAGCATGTGGGATCCTCCCAGACCAGGGCTCGAACCCGTGTCCCCTGCATTGGCAGGCAGATTCTCAACCACTGTGCCACCAGGGAAGCCCTAAAAATATTTTTAATTTAAAATAACTATATAAAAACTATTACGTGTGAACATAAGTAATATCTTTTCTCAATAATAATTCTGTCATCTAAACAAAAGCAGTATGTGAGAAGAGAGGCATTGTCTTACATATTTGTAAATCTTTTTAATTATCTGGCTCAATAGAAGACAGCTGAATTTTTATATTGGCTTCTGTATTCAGTCTGTTGTGGTTTGTTATTTTGGTGGAAGCATATGAAGAAAATGGAGGCTCATAGAGATAGGTAGTCTAAAAGGGTGAAAGTATTTTATTGGCATTTTCAGATAATTGTTGTTATTCTTCTCTGATATTATACGAAATCTCCACTGCACACTTGTGAGCAAATGAGCATGAAAAAGGCAGATAATATCTTAGTATTATTATAAAAATAGTTTTTAACTTTACAGATCCCTTGAAAAGGTCTTAAAGATGCCCAGGGGTCCTCACACCAGAGTTGAAGAACCACTGCTCTAGAAATACTCTGGTTTAGGTGTAGTTTCCTTTTTCTTTCTATTTGAAAAGTTTAAGTAAAATTTATTTTCCTCAATTTTATTATACAAACATATTAACAAAGGAAGTTAAAACAAAAACAAAACAAAGAAAGCAATCTTACTCAGCATATCTTGTATTTAGTTTCTTTTATCCTCTTTTAGTTCTTATTCGTATTTCATCATCTTCTTTCACTTTCCAAAATGGAAAATAAAAATAATATTTATTAATTATAAAAAATTTTCCGTTGAAATAGACAACTGAAAAGAAAGAAATAGTAGCCCACCAGGGTCCTCTCATTTTGAACTTTTAGTGGAGTTCTTTTTTTGGGTAACTTTTAATGAAACTTTAATCATGATAGCAGTCCCCCATAATCCTGTGATTTAGAACTTCTTAAATAAAACTTTAATGACTTGGGATTCTGTTTTCTAGAAAAGAAATTGTAGGAAGGCAAATTGCCTGTAGTACATTTAATTGAGTTTTTAGGGTTAAGTTTAAATCAAACCATTTGTTCTGCTTGATAATATCTCTTCAGTTAATTGACAAAAGGGAGGCCTTCTGGTGTTTCTCTTAACTACAGATTTAAGACAGTACATGTGACCCAAATGAAATGTCAGTATAAAAACTGATCTAATGTAGGTTTTTTGTTTTGTTTTTTTTAATTTGAGAGTGGCAGCTGCAAACTATGAAAGATGTGAACCAGCTGAGCTCTTCATCACAATCTTCAGAACCTTCCACTCTCATCTTCTGTGGGTTTGAAGACTTGGTTATCTCTAAGATGCATATGAGGTTTTCCCCCAGATTTAAAAAAAAAATGTTGAGTGGTAAATGGCAAACTTTGGGGATTTGGTAGTTAAAAAAAAACTGAGAAATTTAACGATTTGCAAAGTGTAGTTTTAAAACCATGTGTTCTGACGTCTGTTTATAGAAAGCCCATTAATGGATAAATGGTCCTCAACTTGCGAACATTTTACCCAGTACGTGCTTAATTAATCACTAATGCTCTTCCCCGCTTCCTCTTCTTCAGCTCCACAATTAAAAACTAGAAAACAGGCATGTGATCTCTGGATCATCCAGGTGTATTGGTGCAAGAATTGTGGCCAAAAATGTGAAACTTCTAGAAAAATCAGTGATTTCAGAAGCCCAGGAAGGGTAAAAATGTGAAAAGAGAAGCAGGCTGACTCCTTGCAGTGGCCTTCTTAACATCAAACATTTCCATTTCTTCATCCTTCATTTGCTCTAAGATAGCACTTGCTGAAATTTTACCACTTGGGATCCAATCATTTTTATGAGAATTAGCTTGAAGCAGTGCATTTCCTCCTGATGGCTAGCTGAGTTCTGCTTTACAAGGGAAGGAGAATTGTGTGTGGGTGTGGTTGGTTGCTGCTGTTTTAGATTTGGGTGGGTGATTTTTAGACATGGAGACCATTTACGGGGGGGCAGCTCTGGGGAGGATGCTCGAGTGGGAGGTCTCATGTAGATTACAGTGCTGGAGGCAGAGGGACAGAAGCACCTTTAGTTGAGGAAGTTTGAACAGGGGAGGAGTGTGCTAGGAGAAACTTATTTTTTTCTTAGGCCAAGGGCAAGAAAGCCTGGTCTTTTTTACACCCTGTGATCTTTTCTCCCTCAGATGCAGGCTACTACTATTATTATTATTTTTTAAAATAAATTTATTTATTTATTTTTGGCTGCGTTGGGTCTTCGTTGCTGCGCGCGGGCTTTCTCTAGTTGCGGTGAGCGGGGGCTTCTCTTCGTTGTGGTGGGCGGGCTTCTCATTGCAGTGGCTTCTCTTGTTTCGGAGCTTGGGCTCTAGGCGCGCGGGCTTCAGTACTTGCAGCATGTGGGCTCAGTAGTTGTGGCTCGCCGGCTCTAGAGCGCAAGCTCGGTAGTTGTGGCGCATAGGCTTAGCTGCTCCGCAGCATGTGGGATCTTCCTGGACCAGGGATCGAATCCGTGTCACCTGCATTGGCAGGTGGATTCTTAACCACTGCGCCACCAGGAAAGCGCAAGGCTACTACTATTATTGTTATATTGTAGTCCCATGATATAGTTTGGCACGGAAACCAAATCATTTTTTATAAATTTGTATTTATGGGAAAAAGTATTTTGAGTTCTAAGTAACCGTTTTGTAAATGAATTTTTTTTTTTTTTTTGCTTAGAAAATGCTTCCTCAGATTTCTGATTCAGTTTTTGTTTCACTGTTGACTAAAGGTATCAATTTTTATTGCCTTTTCATTTGTTCTCCCTAGAGGATAGAATAGTATAAATAAGACAGAAGATTAGAAACGATAGCACATGGGTAGTGAAGGCTGACAGCTTACTTCTGAGGGAAGAGAAAACTGCCAATGTGAAAGAGCAGCTGCTGAGATGTTGAGAATAATGACAAAGGCCTCCTCCATTCTCTACAGCACCAGACGCCTGATCTTTATACAGATGCCCCTCTTGCATTCTTTCTTATCTCAGTAAATAGAACTTTCTTCTTCTGGTTATTCAGATATCAAAAATGGCAGTCAACCTTGACTCCCCTCTTTCCTTCATACCCCACCGCCAATCTACCAGAAAATCCTGTTGATTTACTTCAGGGTGTATCTGACCACTTCTCATCACCTTTACTACTACCACTTTGTGATCCAAGGCACCATAATTTCTAGACAAGACAACTGCAGTAGCCTCCTAACTGTTCTCCCTGTTTCCCATCACCCTGTTATCAGCCAGAGTGATCCTTTTCAGTCCATGTCAGATCATGTCACTCCCTTGCTTAAAACTCTCCAGTAGCTTTCCATCTCAGGCTGAAACACAGAATCTTTACAGTGACCTGTAAGGCCCTTCACAATCCTACCCCTGTTAGCCTCTTGGATCGTACTGCGTTCAGCCATACTGGACTCCTTGGTGTTTCTTGGTCCTACCAGATATGCTCGTGCCTCAGGACCTTTGCACTAGCTATTTCCTTTCCTCCAGATAGCTGTGTGATTATTCGTCTACCTGCTTCAGCTCTTTTCTTAAATATTTCATTCTTAGAATGGTTCTTCCTGACCACCCTATTTAAAATTGCATGTATACCCTCACCCAAGCACTCTCTGTTTTCTGTCCCTGATTTATTTTTCTCCATAGCACTTACCACCATCTGACAAACTGTATATTTTATATGCTTTTATTATCTTGTCTCCATATTAGAATAGAAGCTCCATGAGAGTAGGAATTTTTGTCTGTTTGAACCCTGCAGTATTCCTATAATTTAGAACAGTGCTTGGCATAAAATGCTCAATTTGTTCAATTAATGAATAATAGTTGCCACTTATTAAATGCTTGCTATGTGTCAGGCAGTGTGCTAGGGTCTTTGTTATTTCTGATCCTTTTGTTAATCCTACAAGGAAGGCAGAATCTTTTTTTTGCTAGGCCTCAGAGAGGTTAAGTGGCTTTGTCGAGCCAAATTGGTTAGTAGCAGAGCTAAGATTAGAACCCAAGTCTGTCTGTCTCCAAAATCTGAGTTCTGTTCGTTAAACTTCCCTATGTTCATAATGAAATACTGGGTCCCTAAGAAATGTAGTAAGATATCGTTTAGCGGTCTTCATTTGATAAAGTATGCAATGCATTTCTAACAGTTTCCATTTTGGATTATCTTCACTTTAAAAGATTAAAATGAAATAAAATTAGATGTCTAAAGGAACATGCCTTAGTTATCTGGAATGTTTACTTGTATGTAAAACACATTATTCCTCCAAAGTACAAGGTAGAAGGGAGTATACTTGTATTCTTGAAGAAGTCTAAGAGATCTTTTCAAATATTACTTCTGCTTCTTAATTTGTTTTAATGCTTTTTTTTCTAAAGCAAACATTTATATAAGGCTTATTATATGCTAGTCACTACTATAAGTACCTTACAACTATTAACTCATTTAACATCATCTTTATAGTAACCATGGGAAAGTTGCTTCAAGACTCTTGTTCTGACTGTTGCCAGGCAACCTAGTTATGTGTTAAGAAAAGTCAGATAAGGTCATCTTTTCCTAATGGGGGCAGAGATGAGGGCAGAGCCCTGAAGACAGTGCAGGGTAGAAGAGGAGGCTGTGATTTAGGTGACTGAAAGTGCAGAATCTGTATCTAGCACAGTGTCAGTCTGGGAAGGAGGAAAGGGACATCAAATCATTGCTGACGTTTTGATAGTATGAAGCTGTTTAGACTACCTCAGTGCCTTTCCTTAATATCTTTTTTTAAATTAATTTTTACTGGAGTATAGTTGATTTACAATGTTGTGTTAGTTTCTGCTGTACAGCAAAGTGAATCAGTTATACATATACATATACGTATATCCACTCTTTTTTGGATTCTGTTCCCATATAGGTCATTACAGAGTATAAGTTGGTAGGTCTCAAGCAGAGCCCATGACACCTCCTTATTATCCAGCACTACTTGTTAGCTATAGGTTGAAGCTTAGCAAGTGGTTCTTCTCCCTCAGGGTTTCAAGAAATAGGAAATAGAAGAGTTAAGAATTTGGTACATGAAAATATCAAACTTGAATCTGATCACCATCTAAAGCCAACTACTAATTTACAGGAAATATATGGGACATATCCAATATTACACCTCAAAGATACAATCATCAAATCCAAGCTAGGAAACTATAAGATAAACAACCTAGTTTTTCCCAATAAATCAATAGCAAGCAGAGAGAAAGAGAGCCAGAGAGAGGGAGAGGGAGAGGGAAAAGACCTATAGATCAAAAGCAATTTATGATTCATCAATCATTTGCAGTGTATGGACTGTATTGGGCCATTAATTCCTCATCTGAACAGTCAAAGAAATCTGAACATCAGTTGTTGGAGATGTTAAGAAATTATTGTTGGGACTTCCCTGGTGGCGCAGTGGTGAAGGATCTGCCTTCCAATGCAGGGGACGTGGGTTCGATCCCTGGTCAGGAACTAGATCCCACGTGCATGCTGCAACTAAGAGTTCTCATGTCGCAACTAAGGAGCCTGCTGGCTGCAACTAAGGAGCCCGCCTGCTGCATCTAAGACCTGGCACAACCAAAAATAAATTTTTTAAAAAAAGAAAAGAAATTATTGTTGTTTTTTTTTAGGTGTAATAATGCCAGTGAGTTGTGGGTTTTTTTTTGGCCGTGTTGGGTCTTCGTTGCTGTGCACGGGTTTTCTCTAGTTGTGGCGAGTGGGGGCTACTCTTGGTTGCGGTGCGTGGGGTGGGCTTCTCATTGCGGTGGCTTCTCTTGTTGTGGAGCACAGGCTCTAGGCGCACGGGCTTCAGTAGTTTCAGCACTCGGGCTCAGAAGTTGCGGCACGTGGGCCCTAGAATGCACAGGCTTCAGTAGTTGTGGCATGTGGGCTCAGTAGTTGTGGCTCATGAGCTCTAGATCGCAGGCTCAGTAGTTGTGGCTCACGGGCTTGGTTGCTCCATGGCATGTGGGATCTTCCCGGACCAGGGATTGACCCCGTGTCACCTGCATTGGCAGGTAGATTCTTAACCACTGTGCCACCAGGGAAGTCCCGAGTTGTGTTTTAAAACTCTGTATTTTAGGGAATTCCCTGGCAGTCCAGTGGTTAGGACTCGGCTCTTTCACTGCCGAGGGCCAGGGTTCAATCCCTGGTCGGGGAACTAAGATCCCACAAGCCGCGTGGTGCGGCCAAAAAAAAACCCCAAAACCATAAATATTTGAGAGCTACATACTGAAATATTTATGGATGAAATGATGTGATGGGTGAGATATGCTTCAAAAATAACTGGGAAATGGGGGATGGGGTAGGTGGGGTTACATATGAAGCAAGATTGGCCATGAGCTGATGAAGTTAGTTTATGGATTCATTGAGATTTGTTATTATATTATTCTGTCTACTTTTGTATATGTTTGAAATTTCCATTGTAAAAATCTTTTTTAAAAAACTGACATGTTAAATAAATGCTTATGTACTTTCAGGATAGAAGTTATGAAGAGGGAGATTATAAAATAATGCATCCTTAGTGAATTTCATGCAGAGGCGACATCTTCCTGTAATATTTTTCCCCATACTCATTATAAAAGATGAAAGTAGTTTAGAAATGTAACCATAGAAAGTGAAAGTCCATTTCTTTAATCAAGTAGTATTTTAAAAAGACTGAAAATTGTCATGTCATTTGCACATGGTAACATATTTCTGTTTCCATTTATGAAATGTGTGAGAGAGGAAATTTAGATCAGAGCTGGAGAGAGATTTCCTACTGAACCACATTGTTTTTGCTTTGCAAAAGGGCTATTAATATTTGTTCTGGAGTTAAAAAAAAATCCTGTACATGTTATTCCATTATGTAGTGAAAACTATAGCTAAATTGGCAATCTGGAATGCTCCAGTGTGCATCTACCCCAGCCGTTAGTGCAGACAGCAGCTCCCGATTGATTCTGGGTGGTTAGGCCTTCCATGAAGGGAAATTTGAACCTGAGAGCTTATACATCCTCAGCAGTGCTAATTGGGAGATCTGGAGGAAGGGGATTTCCACTCTTTGTAATAAGCTCTCCAGGCACATTTCCTCTTTGTTTTTGCATTTTCCTCAGCTGTGCAGCAGCTGCAGGGAACTAAAATGTGATTTCCTGCACTTAGGAGTGCTGGCTTTTCTTTTGGAGACTTATAATTGAAAGAGTGGAATGTATATGGATTGAGCTACCTACACAGATGATTTCAACACTAGTTTTTTTTTTTTTTAATAAATTTATTTATTTTTTATTTTTTTATTTTTGGTTGTGCTGGGTCTTTGTTGCTGTGCGCGGGCTTTCTCTGGTTGTGGTGAGCAGGGGCTACTCTTCGTTGCGGTGCGCGGGCTTCTCGTTGCGGTGGCTTCTCTTGTTGCAGAGCATGGGCTCTGGGTGCACTGGCTCAGTAGTTGTGGCTTGCGGACTCCAGAGTGCAGGCTCAGTAGTTGAGGCGCACGGGCTTAGTTGCTCCACGGCATGTGGTATCTTCCTGGGCCAGGGCTTGAACCCGTGTCCCCTGCATTGGCAGGTGGAGTCTTAACCACTGTGCCACCAGGGAAGCCCCTAAACACTAGTTTTTAAAAAATTGGTTCCCTGCTTTTGTGCCAGTGGTAGATTTGCTCAGATGATTTGAATTAGCAGATAAACCCAGGCTTCTTCAAAGGCAGGCATCCCTCTTGATGGACCATTGCTGTAATTAGCAATGTGATTCTTTGCAAGCTGACTGAAAAATGAAGAATGGCAAAATTACATTATGCTATATTAATAAAAATACTATATTTTTTTGGCAGATTCATGCCATATAGATGCTTATGTTTTGGGTTGACCTGATTATTTAACCTGTAAAATTCTCCAAAATGAGAAAAG
Source organism: Balaenoptera musculus (assembly GCF_009873245.2). NCBI lineage: Eukaryota > Metazoa > Chordata > Mammalia > Artiodactyla > Balaenopteridae > Balaenoptera > Balaenoptera musculus. Next base: position 112,502,997 of record NC_045786.1, read on the forward strand.
TGAGCAGAAGGTATTTTTCAGGGAAATGAGATAAGGCCTCATCAGGTATGTGCCCACATGCATTGTCACTGGGAAGTGAAAAGAACTTAGTAAATGCTCAGGAGCTATTAAACATTAGGTGAAAGATGAAAGGCCTTATCATAAGTTAATACCTTTTCTGCAGTTGTTGTCAATATCTCATGACCTAATAACTGTGATTCATTTTTTCAAAATATATTTGGGGGCTTGCACTACGTTTAAAGATGGGCCAGGCCTTTGGAGATAGAAAGTGTTGAAGTGACCTCTTCCCAGGTTGCTCACTATTGTGTGGATGATACAAGGTTTCTGGGCCTGCAGAGAAACACCATATGATTATTAGAAAGCAAGAACTGAGTATTATTAATTTTAAACGTTTATAATTTTATTTTATTTTTCCAGTTTCACTGAGGTACAATGGACATATAACAGTGTATTAGTTTAAGATGTAACAACATAAATGATACGCTGTCTGTAAGGAGCTGATTATTGTTAAGTACCAAAATAACCAGACGAACCACTTCCAGAACTAGCAGAGCCGAATGATCAGATCCAAAGCACAGCGTTCATTGTCCCTGACTATTAGCAGTGTTATCAGTGAAGCTAAACTAGTATTTAAGTCCAAATGTGTTTCCTGTTACTGTGTTCCAACTCAATATTGAGTTTTACTCCAGTAAAACTTTTAAAGTAGAATACCCCTATGAGTAAAGGAACGATAATGGATTTGTGGGGGAGAGGAAAGGACCATAACTCTTCCTTTCCTTGCTTTATGATTAATCCTTGGTTTTCAGGTTTTGTTCCATGGGATTCTGAACCCCCAGAAATGTTGGTAACATTTTGTGTAAATATGCGTGCAGTGTTCCAGGTGGGTTATGGACTAGCAGGTAGATACCACACATACCTCCAGGGTAAAATTAGATAATCCCTAGTTTATATAACTAAGAATGCTGGAATGTATCAGAAAGTGGCCAGATAGAGAAGAAGCAGGTGTGGTATACTTCAGCGTGCTTTCCCTAGGCCCCTGGAGCCCCCAGTGGGGCTGACTAGACAGCAACAGTGTCCACTCAAGGTAAGCTCTCTATCTTAATTCATGTTGCATCACAGACCTTTTATACTTAGGCCGACACCACTGTTCACAAAGATTTATGCCACAATCTTTGTGCCTCTTTTATGAATATTGGGCTTTCCTGGACTCCATGTCCTCTCCTCACCAGAGGAAACCCATTTTCCTGCAGTGAGGGCGTATATTTTTCTCCTGGAAGAGGACCCAGAGCTTTTATGAGTGACTCTGATGGGATTTCTTCCTCAGCTTTAGTTCCTTCTTATCCAAGTGACTCCCAGATTGTTTTCTGCTTATGAGACATTTCTATGTGAATATGCCATTATGAATCCAAATTCAATGTGTCAGAGATCAAATTCTTCATAAATGCTTCTTTTCTAGCCTCCGATCACACACTGTTGAGTTTCCTTTTGTGACTTCCCCTTTGCCACCCAGACTGAGGAGATTAAAACTGATTTTGACTCCTCTCGTATCCTTAACCTTTGTGTCAAATCTGTTAATAACCCTATTGTGTGGCACTTCTCATATCTGCTTCTGCTCCATTCCCACTACTTCTATCTTGTCTAGGCCTTGTAGCATCTAAACCTCAATGTCTGTGTTACCTCCTAACTGGTTTTCTTGTGTCTATACTCTTCCTTTCATCTTTTTTTTTTTTTAATACTCTTGCTAAATCAATCTTTTTAAAACACTGGTTTAATCATATTATTCCCTTATCCAAAAAACTTCTGCAGTTTTCCATTCCTACCCTGAAAGTAACTCCTTCTCCACAGTTTTGCTACAACCTACTTTTCAAGCCTCATCTCTTACTACTGTTCTTTACAAACGCAGGCTTCAGCCGGAGCTGGCTACTCACTGGCTCTGGACTGCATTGCTGTTTTCTTCCTCTGCTTTTTCCCTTCATCTAAAATGTACAGGAGTACATTCCTATCCCTCTTTGAGGAACAGGGCACCCAACTTTGTATTCTCTGCAATGTTTGGCATCCAGTAGATGTGCAATAAGTATTATTTATATATTAAATCATCCAAGGTTTATATTTCTTATGTGATAGTTACTATTTATTTAATTATACCTTTTAATCATTACAAAAACTTTGAAGGAAGGAGTATTTTATATACGTTACAGAGAGGAAACTGAGGCTCAGAGAAGTTTATTAACTTGCCAAAGCCACACAGTTTAAGTCATGAAGCCAGGATTCAAACCCCGATCTTTGGATTCAGTTACACATGCTGTTTACGCTATACCAGTAATTCTACTTCCCTTTTAGTCTGGTGTATGTCTTTTGAGTATGGAAGAGTGCTTAATACTTAATACTTACTTGCTTAATTAATGGCAGAACAAGAAAAGGTGTGCAGACATGAATTAGCAGTAATTGCTAGCAGGAATAATGAAACACATGCAAACTGTGTCAAAGTTCACAGGAAAATAGAATTTCCCTTAATCTCTTTTACTACTGGTGGGATGACTCATCTTCCAGTTGTACATTGCTGTTAAGTTATTTGATATTTGTATAAGTTAGACATGGGAGGGAAAAACCACTGATGAGATGTACAAGACACGTCATTTGAGCTTGTGACTGTTCCCGGGATATCCCCAAGATTTCTACCTGTCTTCTTGCCTCTTCCATTTACTGTTTGACCCTTTCACCTTCTAAGTTTCTTTCAGAGTAAAATCACTTACCGTTTTTTTCCCTGCCCTCCATGTGGACAGCTTCCGTAGGCTACTTTCTTACTACTGCAATGCACAAAGATTTACTATATGCTTATTTAACATAAGTCAGACTTAGTATTGTTAATTTAAGCACTAGAAATTCCAGGATTTAAATTTTTTCCCTTCTCTATTCTTCCTCTTCTATTCTTGATTTTTTTTTTCTTTAAAAGAGGATGAAAAGATAGCTCAAACCATTTTCTTTTTAAATTAGCAATAAAATTGAGTATAGATGGTAGTAAATTCTGCTTCATGGCTATGAGAAAATTTTAAACTTTGGTGGCTTTTGCAGATACAACTGAAAAATTGTTGTTCCTGCTTTATAAACAAAATAAATAGCTCATTCAGCTCAAAGAAGTGATGAGTTAAATAGGAGTCAGAAATAGAGGTTGTATGTTTTTTTGTAGTCATTAACTTGGTCTTTTTTTCCCCTCTGCATCTCAGTTTTCTCACAGGATTGTTTTGAGGATCCAATCCAAAGATATATGCATGTTGTAAAGTGTAGAGTAATCTGCAAGGATGCACTATAGGCAATCCCCAGCAGAGAACACTTGATCTATGAATCATCTATACATACATGTGTACTGCAGGGGCAGTGGATCTAGCTTTTCTGAAGGGGATGGGCTGAATGGTCTCTTTGGCCTTTGAATCAGAATACATGGGAACAAGTGACATGTAGACATGCTTTTCTTACACATATGGAGGCAGTTGGGTTATTACTACTTTAGGGATTCAAACATTCTGCCACCATATGAAGACAGAAACCCATTTGTTAGTCAAGGAACAGGAAACAGGCAAAGTTATTTTCCTGGTATCCTGTTTTAAAACCCAAAGAGTTAGAGATGGTGACAAACTGTTGGTAGAACGTGTACTGTTACCTGCTTACCAAAGCACATGGGGAGGCTTTTGTAGTATAGACTATTTATAGTCAGCTCATTTAATTTTATTGAGTCCTTACAAAAGCCCTTTGAAGTAGGTAGCCCCACTTTACACCGAGGCCCAGAAAAGTGAAGTGACTTGACCAAAGTCATATCAGCTAGTGAATGGCCCAGCAGAGAATATGCAAACCCAAATCGGCTTATCACTGCCAGTCCAGGCTCCTTTAGCATCCTCACAGCTGCTTTGAGGGCTCCTGTATGTACCTGAGGAGGATAATAATAAAATTGTATCCAAAGTTATTGTTAAAGGAAACATTTTGAATTTGGTCACTTTTTCAGGGTGAACAATGAGACATCTATAAAGACTCTTCAAAAGAGCCCTGGGCAATCCTCCATAATTGCTTTTCTCTGGAAATCTTTTTGAGGAGTTTGAGTTAAGTTTTGTCTATGTATAGTGCTCAGTTTTTCTACAAGACTTTTCTCTCCCTTATTTGAAAAATAAGTGTTTACTTTCTGATTTTGGGGGGAAAAGACTTCCAGTGAATTTTATCTGTGCCATACTTTTATTTTCTTTTGTTTTGGGATCATCCAGTGAAAGGACTTAAATATTTTGCGTGTTTGCTTCCAAGGATGGGGAGAAATTAGGCACTAAGTTGGTGTTTTAGAGCCGGTTCCTGGTTGGTTGTGAAGCATAGGGGATTTCCAGGGTGTGTAAGCATGGATGAACTCCTTGAACTGAAAGCAGAATTAAAAAAAAAAAAAAAAAGTGGTTAACAGCATTTCTGGGTTTCCAGGATCCAAGCCATGTTATTGCCTTTCCTTGCCTGATTTGTTCCTTTCTAATTTTGGAGCAAGATTCTATGATGAAAAATATATTGTCTTTTTGCCTTTCTTTTAGCTCTTCTCTGTGTCTGTCAGGATATGATACGAAAGGGAAGGGGAGTGGGATTAAAAAGAATATAGCTTTTTGTTCTACCTCTTAGTTTAATTTCTAAACTATCTTTTTATTTTTTTAATTTTTATTAGAGTATAGTTGATTTACAATGTTGTGTTACTTTCAGGTATGCAGCAAAGTGCATCAGTTATACATATAATTTCTAAACTATCTTTACCTGAATAAGATCTATTTCCCCAAAGCCCAGGCAAGATTTAAGAAGTAACTTTATCCTGTGAGTAAATATATTCTGCCTGGGATATTTAGTAGGAAAATCTACTTGGAAATATACCTGGCTGCTAGAGAACATGTCTTTAACTCGTGATTCTAGATGGTTGAGAATTCTTTAGTGAAACTTTTTCAGTCTTTTATGTAATTGATACTGGGCTATCATTTTGTATTTCAAGACAAAAATAGGTTATCTTCTTCCTCCTTCCCCCTGCTCCTCTCTCCTCTGCCTCCTCTCTTTTTTCTCTTTCAAGCTGTATAGTTTTCCATCCTGTCGAATGCCCATAATTTAATTACTTGTTCAGTCTTCTGTTAATAGATATTTAGGTTGTTTCAGACTTTTACTACTACAAAAATGCAACAGTGAATCACCTTAGACATTTGTAATTTCTCACATATTCTAACACAGCTGTAAGATTCCTGCAGATTGAATTGCTAGGGCAGTGGAGATGTATCAATTTTGATTGGCCTTCATGGAAAATCTATCAGTATACACACATACTGATCAGCAAAGTATGAGAAGTCTTGTTTCTCCACACCCTTGTGTTCCAGTGTGTCATCAAACATTTTGATCTTTGCCTATCTGAAGAGAAAAATGGAACCTCGGTATAAGGTTAGTTTACCATTTTCTTAATGGGTAAGTCAGGCATCTTTCCATAGCTTTAAAAGCCACCTGTATTTCTTTTCTGCAAAGTGCTTGCTTCGGTCTTGCCCATTTTTCACTTGAGTTATTGAGGTTTTTTAACTGATTTGTAGCAGCTCTTTATTTGAAAAATTGTGATTTGAATTTCAACTTTTTGAGGCTTTTTTCCTTATGCACATTTTAAAATAGACAAATATATCAAACTTTTCTTTTATGGCTCCTGGGTTTCATACTTAGAAAGGCCTTTTCCTTTACAAGATTATTTAAGATGAGTAAACACAAATACAAGCCTCCTTTTGCCCCCTACTACTTTTGTTGTTTTTCCTTTACATTTTTGATCCACTTGGAATTTTTTCTGGTATAAATGTGGTAGGGTTCCAACTTGATTTTTTTTCTTTCCTTCAGTTAATTACCTGGTTATGTCAACACCATTTATTTAACAACCCATCTTTTCTCCCACTAGTTTGGGATGCCACTTTCATCAAATATCAAATTCCCATATATATTTGGGTCTGCTTCTGGACTTTCTATTCTCATCCATTAATCTGTGCACATGACCACACTGTATTGACTATTGTAGTTTTGTAACATGTCTTAATATGTGGTAGAGCTAATCCTTAGAACTGGGGTTTTGGCTCTTTCTTTATAAACTGTCAAGGGTAAATATTATAGACCTATGATAAAATATATTGATAATGTTCCCTGGGGCAAAATCGTGTTTTGTATATATGACAGTCCCATTACCAGTGTCTTTTAAACATTTTTGACCACAACTCAAGTACAAAATACATTCTATGTAACAACCCATTTTATAACTGACAGAAACATTTACATGCTCTTGCTACATGTGTTGGACTGCATTTTAATGTTAACTTATTTAATCATAACCTCAAAAATGCTGGTTGCAACCTATTAAATTGATTTCATGACCCAGTAATTGGTTGTGACCTGCAGTTGAAAAAATACCTCAGTCGATTTCTATTTCAGTGAAATCCCAATAGTCCTTATTAGTCTTTTTTGGAGTGGGGAGCAGGAGAAGGAGGGTTATCTCTCCCTAAATAAACTAGGGAGACTACATCAAAGCAAGTAGGATTTCTCAACAAAAGAATTCATGAACGGCATTTGCATTTCTCTCCCATTTTGCAAGTACCTTGTAAGGAAGGGCAGTATTCTTGATTGGCATGCCTTCTTAAAAACATAGGCCACAGCTTACTAATGTGTACTGTTCAGGAAAAGGAAAAACTGTTACAAGGCAGGTGCCAGGAGGTTCAGGTCCACGTGAGGACTCTTCTACCATCTTCAAACAGAGTTGTTTTGTTGTCTTCTGGCTTTTAGGGTTCCCAGCTTGGTTATTGTTGCTCTCTTCCACTATACCTCAGGTGAGAACATGGATTTCTAGTTTTCCAATCCAAGTCTACCACTTACTAGTTATGTGATTTACTTGACTTCTCTGTACTTTAGTCTCCTAATCTGTTAAGTGGGGAAAATGATAATATTGATACCATTGATAAGGAAATAAAAGAGTTAATATATGGAAAGCACTTAGAATTCTTGTTTTTCTGTATTTCTGTGATCTACATAGCACATGGAAAGCACTGTAAGTTTCTTTGTGTTATTATTATTATTTGGCCTGGATGTTTATAGGATTTTTTTCTTCAACTTCAAAATTTAAAGTTTTGTGGGAAGAGGACTAGGTGAATTTTTTCATTAAGTTTCCCGGAATCTCATGAGTCCTTAAAGACATATTTTTGTCTTAGGAAATTTTTTAAAAAATTATTAGTTCTCATCTTTTTGTTCTGATTTATTCCCGAGAACACCCTTATGAGGCTTAAGTTGGATTTCTGTTCTCTGTCCTTCATATCTATAATGTTCTTTCTTTTATCTTTTTGTTCTTTTCCTCTTCATTCTAATAGAATTTTTCTAAGTTTGTGCTGCATTTCACAAAACCCATGTTCTTGTGTATTACTTCCAATCTCTAATGCTTTCAATGAAGATTTTAATTCTGTTGCGTTTTGTTTTTTCTTGCATTTCTGTTTTATTTTTGCCAGATACCTTTGCATCTGTTGCCATTCTCTCCCTAAAGCTCATTGCTCTTTCTTTACAGATACAACTGAACTTGTCCTCTTACATTAAGAGGACAATAATACAGTTTGTCCTCTGCCTATCCCTTGAGTTTTGGGTGTTTCCCAGGGCTCTGGGTTCCCACAGCTTCCTTCCTCTTTTCCTACTCAGTCCACTCCCCCTGTTCATTTTCATCCCCTCCTCTGTATGCCTCTCTACCACCTGTATGCCAGTGACTCACAGATCTGTATAGCTCCAGTCCTCACATTCTCACTGAACCCCAAACTTCCTGTTGGGCATCTTCCTGAGTAACATTCTTTCAGTGACAGGATAAGAGTGGTAAACTATTTTATTCTTTGTCTGAAAATGTTTACTTGAATGGTAGGTTAACTATAGAGAATTTAGTATTTTCCCTCAACACTGTGAAGATAGTATTCCATTGTCTTCTGGCCTCTGTTTTAGTTACTGTTGAAAAGTTTGCTTTTGGTCCAATCTTTGTTCCATCTCCATCCACCTTGTTACTCTTAAGATTTTTTTTTTCACTTCTGTTGTTATATTATAATGGATATGTATGAATGTATTTATTTTTCCTGCTTGGGATTCACTGAGCTTCCTGAATCCAAGGTTTCATGTCTTGAATCAATTCTGAATAATTCTCAGGCCTTATATCTTCAAATATTGCTTCTCCTGAAATTCCTATTAGACTTTTGTTGGGTCCTTTCACTCTCTCCTCCATGTCACTTACTCTCTCTTTCATATATTTCATCTCTTTATCTCTCTGAATTGCATTCTGGGTAACATCTTCAGATCTATCTTCTAGTTCACTATTTCTCATCTGAGATGTGTCTGTTCTCTCTACCCATTTGTTGAGGGGTTTTCCCCTAATGTTTCAATAATTTACAGAGCATAAAATTGACCCATTTTAGGTATACAGTTCAGTGACTGAGTAAATCTATCACTTGTCTGACCATCACCACAATTCAGTTTTAAAATACCTCTGTCACCCCAAAAAGTTTCATCATGTCCTTTTGAGGTCAGTCCCTACTCCTAGTCCCAACTCCAGTCACCACTGACCTGCTCTCTGTCTCTGTAGTTTTGCCTTTATTAAAAATTTTGTATAAATAGAATCATATAATCTGTAATTTTTTTGGTTTATCTTTCACTTAACATAATCTTTGTTTTTGCAATATATTAGATTGAGTTTTAAACATAATGTTTTTTTTTTGTATGCCCACAAAATTTTTATTTATTATTTATTTATTTATTATTTTTGGCTGTGTTGGGTCTTCGTTCTGTGCGAGGGCTTTCTCTAGTTGCAGTGGGCGGGGGCCACTCTTCATCGCGGTGTGTGGGCCTCTCACTATCACGACCTCTCTTGTTGCGGAGTACGGGCTCCAGACGCGCAGGCTCAGTAGTTGTGGCTCACGGGCCTAGTTGCTCCGTGGCATGTGGGATCTTCCCAGACCAGGGCTCAAACCCGTGTCCCCTGCATTGGCAGGCAGATTCTCAACCACTGCGCCACCAGGGAAGCCCCATTTCTGTATTTTGCTTCCTTCCTGGACAACATTAACATCAACTCTTATCCTTACCATTCTGATTTTCAGATCTGGCTTCATCTCTGGCAATTAGAGATTTATTTCACTTCCTTTCTTAAAAGTTCACCGAATATTAAGTATTTTATCCAGCCTTTTTAGATATTCCTAGGAGGAAGTGTTTTTTGTTTGTTTTTTCATCTTACTGGAATCAGAAAATTCACATAAAATTATAAGTATTTTTAAATAGGATTCTACATGATAGTAATTATAATTACTGAATGAAAAAAACCATCTAAAATATAACTTGCTATTAAATGAGTATAAACTTTCTAAAATTATTAGTTATGAAGTTGCAGTGACATTTTCCAGACCTGTGACTTCATTTTTCCCAGGCTAAGTTAAGGCAGTCATGCTAGTGTTCTTCCTATTGAGGATTTATTTGGATCCCATGGTTTAAAGAAGGCACATGAAGAAATTTGGCCATTTGATGCAAAGATGCATTTTTTTTTACTGTTGTTCCCATGTTTAGAACAGTGCTTCTAACCAAAATAACTGGTATTCCCCTGTTTTTCCATATCCACTGTGACTAAAGCCAGTTGTTTTGATATTCCGTTTCTTCTAATGTTTGGAAAATATTATCTGATGGTTCAGTACATTGGATATAATTGACATGTTAAGATCACTGCTTCTTTTATGAAATACAGTTTTGAGTATATGTTATTGTAGTCCTCCTGGTTCCCCTTAGTTGCTATTCTAGAGTAGGAAATTAAACAAAATAAATGAGAGAGATCTGTTTTTAATTTTTTGTGAAATTTGTATCAAAGTCTCAGAATAGAAGTAAACTGTCATAAACATATAGATCATCATCCCCAAAATTTGAAAAAATTTAAGCTCTTCTAAGTGGAAAGCTAAAAATGAAGTTAGTGTCTCTTTGCATATCATTTGTTGAGAAAAATCAGTTGCTTAACCTGTTTGTTTTCTCATCCATAGTGTAGAAGAAATAATAAATAGAAGAGTCAAGTTAATACTGCCACGTATGTCGTGAGAGTTATTTATAGTCATGAAGGCAGCTTTTTGACGGCAGGAGCTGGAGTCACCTCCATTCTAGATCTCATGTATCAAGTGTAGTGTGTAAGGGCCATTCTTTTATTTCTCTTTCTTGCTATTCATCTTTGGATCTTTCTGCTACTCATTTGTGATTAGGTGACAACCACAAGTCAACAAATATCAGTTCTACTTAATTGTTTCTAATAAGAGGTTGGATAAGACAGGGGTCTGCAACCCCTGGGCCATGGACCCCTGTTAGGAACTAGGCCGCGCAGCAGGAGGTGAGCGGCGGGTGAGCAAGCGAAGCTTCATCTGCTGCTCCCCATCGCTCCCATTACCGCCTGAACCATCCCTCCCCACCCCACACCCCATCCGTGGGAAAGTTGTCCTCCATGAAACCAGTCCCTGGTGCCAGAAAGGCTGGGGACTGCCGGCCGATAAGATAAAGAATTTAAACTTTTGATTAGCTGTTTTAGAATTGTTTTTACATTTATTTACTCTTTTCCATGTTGTAGCAATAAGCAAGAGTTTTTTTTTTTTTAATTTAAGCTCAAACTGTAATTACATAAAGACTTTATACTTATTTTTTGAAGTTTCTAAATTGCCTAGTTGTTAATCCTCAAACATGCCAAGCTCTTTGGTGTTTCTTTTTTTTTTTAAATAAATTTATTTATTTGTTTTTGGCTGTGTTGGGTCTTCGTTGCTGCACGCGGGCTTTTTCTAGTTGCGGTGCGTGGGCTTCTCATTGCGGTGGCTTCTCTTGTTGCGGAGCACAGGCTCTAGGAGCACGGGCCTCAGTAGTTGTGGCTCGTGGGTTCTAGAGCGCAGGCTCAGTAGTTGTGGCGCAACAGGCTTAATTGCTCTGTGGCATGTGGGATCTTCCCGGCTCAGGGCTTGAACCTGTGTCCCCTGCATTGGCAGGCAGATTCTTAACCACTGCGCCACCAGGGAAGCCCTCTTTGGTGTTTCTTAAGGGCCTTCATGGTTCTTTCCTCTGCCTAGAGGGCACTTCCTCCAGAGGGAGCATGGTTTACTCCCTCACTTTATTCAGGTCTTTGTTCAAAAGTCACCTCATTAGAAAGGCCTTCACCAAATCTAAAATAGAGAGGGACTAGGGAAGGTGATGCTAATACCCTGCCTGGCTTAATTTTTCTTCAAGGCACTTTTCTCTACATGAAATTAAGTATTTGTTACCTTGGTATTGCTTGTTTCCTTGGCTAATATAAATTCCTTGAGGGCAGGAAATGTTTTCACTTTTCTGTTCCTAGGAATAAGAACATTATTTTGCACATACATTTGGTACTTAATGAAAATCTGTTGACTCACTGACCAAGTGAAAGTATTATGAATTTGTGGCCTAAGGGTGAGATCTAGCCCATATTAGTTTTTTGTTTGAGCATCTTTGTGTTTTACGCTTTTAAAAAGTTATTTCACATGTTTCAAATGCCAGATTTTTAAATTTCTTTCAAAAATCAAATCTGCTAACCCTGGGTCTTTATTTTTGCTAACCCTGGGTCTTTATTTGTGTGTGGCAACAATTATCTGGACCGAGCACTGGGCTGTTTCCTTTATAAGGGACCTGCATTCTCCAGTTTGGTCATAGCCGTCACCTCCTTCTGTCGAATCTTGGACAATGAGATCTGAGTATTTGCTAATTATCGTTTTGCCTGCTCTTATGTTTTCTTAGACTTGGCCTATTTTACCTGTTTATATCACCTACCTGGTCCCTGTAGTCATCTGAGTTTACAACTTCTTTTGTACAGTTTTTATAATTCCTATGCAGTTAAACTTCTCAGATTTAAACTTAAAAGTATAAAATGAATTAAGACGATTGAAGTTGTGACAGTTATTGAAGGAGATATATGTTGAATTTATAAAACCTGTATGTTACGAAAATGAAGAACTCCCTTTAGACCAGTGAGCACATGAAAAGATGCTCAACATCATTAGTCATTAGGAAAATGTACATCAAAACTGCAGGGAGATACCTCTTCACACCCACAAGCATGACTATAATAAAAAAGACATAAAATAACAAGTTTTGGTTGAGGATGTGGAGAAATTGGAACCTTCATACATTGCAGTTGGGAATGTAAAATGGTGCGGCTACTTTGGAAAACAGTCTGGCAGTTCCTCAATGAGTTAAACAGAATTATCACATTTGGTAACTTGACAGTTTCATTCCTAGATATATATACCCAAGAGAAATGAAAACACACATCCATGCAGAACTTGTACACAAATGTTCATAGCAGCATTTTTCATAATAGCCCCAAGGTGGAATTAACCCAAATGTTCATCCATTAATGAATAAGTAAATAAAATATGGTATATCCATACAGTGAAATATTACTTGGCAATAAAAAAGAATGAAGTACTGATACATGCTAAACATGGTTAAACCTTGAAAATATTATGCTGAGGGAACTTCCCTGGTGGCACAGTGGATAAGACTCCATGCTCCCAATGCAGGGGACCCGGGTTCGATCCCTGGTCAGGGAACTAGATCCCACATGCATGCCACAAATAAGAGTTCTCATGCCACAACTAAGGAGCCTGCGTGCTGCAACTAAGACCCAGTGCAACCAAATAAATACATAAATAAATATTTTTTAAAAAAGAAAGAAAATATGCTGAATGAAAGAAGTCAGTCATAGAGTACCACATATTTGTACAATTCAGTTTATCTGAAATGTCCAGAATAGGTAAATCTATAGAAACAAAGTAGATTGATTAGTGGTTGCTGTGTGGTAGGTGGGGGAATGAGGATTGACTGCTAATGAGAATAGAGTTGTTTCTTTTTTTTCTGTCAATGCTGCATGGCTTGCAGGATCTTAGCTCCCCAACCAGGGGTTAAACCTGGGCCCTCGGCAGTGAAAGCGCAGAGAGTACTAACCACTGGACCTCCAGGGAATTCCTGGAGTTTTACTAGGAGGGACAGACTATTCTAAAATTAGATGATGGTGATGTGGCACAATCTGTGAATTGTACATTTCAAACTAGTGAAGTGTGTGGTATATGAATTATGTCCCCATAAAATTATTTTTTTTAAATTAGAACTTCTTTTATTAATAGCCAAGAAACAAGTGATCAAAAGGTTGGTGGATTTCATACCCCAGATCATAAGCCAGTCTGCAATCAAGTATAACTCTGGCAGTAGCCCTAGAAAGAAATAATTGTTCTTTGCTTAAATTTTACCATCCGTTAGAACAGCTAAGCCTGCATATTTGTATTGCCCTATGCCATAGTTAGTGTGCTGTCTCAGTAGGTCAACTCTTTCTTTTTCACGCCTTCTCAGCGTGGTCTATTCAAGGGCTTTGTGTGCAATGACATAAATTTGTTTAGTTCGGAAAATGAGCATCTTGGGGACCCACCGGAAGTATTACAAAGTAGTAAAAGTATTACTCCCTGACTAGTAACATATTTACTAAGCAGAGCTTTAGTAATGGGGAAAAAAACAACAACAACCCAACCTCTGGATTTTTCTGTTTGTCTATTAGAAGACCTGGATTGGGAGGATAATCTTTGGATGAGATTATATTTTACACATCCTGTGACTGCACAGAGGTTCCTGAGACTCACCTTTGAAACAAAACTTCTCCAGTATACCCTCTTCCATTCTGTGGTTTTAAGGGATTTCCAAGAGTGGTTAACATAGAATATCAGAACTGGAAGGGGATTTTATAAGTTATCTATTTAGTTTAACTCTTCATTTTTACAGATGTCCATTTTCCCAGTAATACTGAACTACCTTAGTTTGTCATTACTCCTGAAGTGAATATAATGGGTACCAAGAGCAGCACCAAGATGATAAGTTGGAAGTATAATGGGAAATCTTTTTAACGTTAATTATTAGTGAAACCTGAATTTTAGAAATTTAATGCACTCGTTTTCCTTGGTTCGTTCAGACTGAAACAAGAAATGGTCATGTTGTATGTGAACTGTTTTAATTTCCTTGATAGTTTTATTTCCATTTATAAAAAATAGTATTCCCATTCCAACTAATATTTAGTTAGTTTTGATATGAATTGGAACTTTCTAAACATTGTATAGGAAATATATTTGAGCAGAGAAATTTTAAAACAAAGTGTTCTGCTGAGTAGAAGGGAAAGAGGATGGTTCCGCACAACTGCAGTTGGCAGGGATAGAAAAACTAAAGAAGTCAAGTGACATATGAAAGCACGTATATGGACCAATGGTTATCTTAAAGGTGAAATATTTATTACTACTAGGATTTTCTTCCTTTTGTTTTTAATCAGCTTTATTAAGGTATAATTACATATAATAAAATTTGCCAGTGTACAGTTCAGTGAGTTTTGACAAATACATGCAGTTGTGTCATAACCTCTATAATCAAGATATGGGACCAAGTATATCATCCCCCAAAAGTTCCCTTGTATTCACTGCAGTCAGTCCCCTCTCCCTCCTTCCTGGAACCATTAATCTGCTTTCCGTTTGTATAGTTTTGCCTTAAATTTCATATAAATGAAATCATACAGTATGTATTAGCCTTTTATGTCTGCCGTTTTTTTAATTTAGCATAATACTTTTGAAATCCATTCAAGTGTTTGTGTGTATCAGTAGTTTCTTTTTATTGATGAATAGTATAACATTGTCTGGATATACCACATTTTTTTCCATTCATTCACCAGTTGATGGACACTTGAATTGTTTCCAGTTTGGGACAATTACAAATAAAGCCATTATTAACATTCACATACAAGTCTCTGTGTGGATGCATGTTTTCATTTCTCTTCTTTCAATACCTAAAGGTGGAATTGTTGAGATATAGGATAAATGTATGCTTAACCTTATAAGAAACTGCCCAATTGTTTTCCATAGTGTGGTTGCATTTTGCATCCCATTAGCAATATTTAAAAGTTCCAATTGCTCCACATACTTATTATGGTCAGTCTTTTAAATTTTAATCATTCTGGTGGGTGGATAATGATTTTCTCAGTGGTTTAAATTTGCATTTCCCTAATGACTAATCATGTTGAGTGTCTGATCATGTGCTTATTGGCCTAAAGGGGGTTCTTCCTCTTGTAATTTTGATACAATGATATTATCTAATCCGCAGTTGATACTCAGTCACAATTGTCACTTGTCACAATAATGTCCTTTGTAAGTTTCTCCTTCCCCAGATCCAATCCAGGATTACACATTGGGTTTAGTTGTCATGTTTCTTTGGTCTCTTTTCATCTGCAACAAAAATCCCAGTTTTCTTTGTCTTTCTTGGACCTTGATTTTTTTTTGAAAACTATAGACCTAGTGTTTTTGTAGAATGTCTCTCCGTTTGGGTTCACCTGATATTTCCTTATGATTAGATTCAGACTATGCATTTTTGGCAAGAATATCACAAAAATGCTGTTGTATCCTTGTCAGAGGCATTGTATCAGGAGGCACACTGTGTGAATATTGGTGAGGACTGTGTTGCCCAAGAAATTGTGTCTATCCTGATGTTATGCAGAATTCTCTTTTCTTCTAGGTTTGGCTCTTAGGTTTAGATTTCATAGTTTTGGCTTTGGGTTTAGACTTATGATCTATAACAAAATAATTTTGAGTGTGATGTGAGATAGAAATGGGGGTTCATTTTTTTCTCCAACATTTTCCCTTGTTAGTTTTCTTACTTTTTCTGTTTCTCTGATTCGACTCTTATTATTATTATTACTTTCTTGAAATTGATTTGCTCTTCTTTTTCTAGCTTAAAGTGAAAACTTGGATCAGTGATTTTAGACCTTTCTTCTTTTCATGTAATCATTTAAAGCTAAGTATTGCTCTAATGCAGGCATGAATTTTGATATTTAATATTTTACTGTCACTTAATTCAAAGTATTTTCTAATTTCCTGTGTAATTTTCTTTTAACCCATAGGTTATTTAGAAGTATTATTCAGAAATACTTGGAACTTTTCTAGATATCTTACTGCTCTTGGCTTTCTGTAGTCATTGCACCAATTTACATTCCCACCAACAGTGTACAAGGGTTCACTTTGTGTGTGTGTGTGTGTATGTTAGAGTAATCAGCAAATATAGTTTTTCAGATTTTAATATTTATAAATGTATTGAGACTCATTTTATGGCCTAGAGCTGTGGTTTGTCTTGGTGTTCCATGTGTACTTAAAAGGAAGAAATATTCTGCCATTGTTGGATATATTGTCCTTTAGATATCAATCAAGTCAAAGTGGTTAATAGTAGTTTAGGTCTTCTCTATCCTTGCTGATTTTTATCTACTTGTTCTATCAATTACAGAGAGAAAAGTGTTGAAATTGCCATCTATGATTATAGACATTTATGTTCCTCCTTTCACTTCTGTCAAGTTTTGCTTCATGTATTTCGAAGCTCTGTTCTTATTTATGAATATGATTTCCCCATATATTGATTTTGTTGTCATTGCAAAGAGTACCTTTTTATTTTTTGTAATACTCGTTTTCTTAAAATCTATTTTGTCTAAAATTAATGTTGCCACTCCGACTTTCTTAAGAAGCATACTGATGCATGATATGTATTTTCTTCCTACTTTTCACTTTCAGCTTATCCATATCTTTATATTCAAAGTACATCTCTTATAAACAGCATTTTTGATAGGGTTGAATTCAAATATTTTAAACAAATGGGACTACATCTAACTAAAAAGCTTTTGCACAGCAAAGGAAACTGATGACTTAATGAAAATGCTGCCTACTGAATGGGAGAAGATATTTGCAAATGATATATCAGATAAGGGGTTAATATCCAAAATATACAAAGAACTCATACACCTTAACATTAAAAAAACAAACAACCCAATTAAAAAGTGGGCAGAGGACCTGAATAGACATTTTGCCAAAGAAGACATACAGATGTCCAACAGGCACATGAAAAGATGCTCAATGTCACTATCACCAGGGAATTGAAAACAAAAACCACAATGAGATATCACCTCGCACCTGCTGGAATGGTTATTATCGAAAAGATAACAAATAACAAGAGCTAGTGAGTATGTGGAGAAAAGTGAACCCTTCTGCACTGTTTGTGGGAATGTGAATTGGTGCAGCCACTATAGAAAACAGTGTGGAAGTTCCTCAAAAACTAAAACTAGAACTACCATATGATGCGGCATTTCCACTCCTGGGTATTTATCCAAAGAAAATGAAAACACTAATTTGAAATGATATATGCACACCAGTGTTCACTGCAGCATTATTTACAATTGCCAAGACATGGAAGCAACCTAAGTGCCCATCAACAGATGAATAGATAAAGAAGATGTGGCATGCATGTGTATATATATGTATATATCACAACAGAATATTAGTCATAAAAAAGAATGAAATTTTTTCATTTGCAACAACATGGATGTACCTAAAGGGTATTATGCTAAGTGACATAAGTCAGACAGAAAGACAAATACTCTATGATTTCACTTTTATATGGAATCTAACAAACAAAACAAATGAACAAACATAACAAAATAGAAACAGAGTCATAGATACAGAGAACAAACAGGTGGTTTCTAGAGGGGATGAGTGCGGGGGCTGAGAGGAATAGGTTGAGGGAGATTAAGAGGTACAGACTTCCCAGTTACAAAAATAAATGAGTCACGGGTATTAAAAGTACAGTGTGGGGAATGTAGTCAATAATATTGTAACATCTTTCTATGGTGGCAGATAGTAACTAGACTTATCGTGGTGATAATTTTGAAACATATAGAAATATCAAATCGCTATGTTGTGCATGAGGAACTAACATACAATTGTAGGTCAGCTGTACTTCAAAAACAAACAAGCAAACAAATTCACAGAAAAAGAGATCAGATTTGTGGTTATCAGAGGCAGGAGGTGGAGGAAGGGCAAATTGGATGACGTTAGTCCAAAGGCACAAACTTCCAGTTATTTAGATAAATAAGTACTAGAGATATGATGTATAACCTGATAAATATAATTAACCCTGCTGTGTGTCAAATTTAAGAGTTGTTAAGAGAGTAAACCCTAAGAGTTCTTGTCACAAGAGAAAATTATTTTTTTCTTTTTTAAAACATTTTGTGTATATTAAGGTGATGAATGTTCATTAAAGTTATTGTGGTAATCATTTCATAATGTATGTAAGTCAAATCATTATGCTGTACACCTTAAACTTATACAGGGCTGTATGTCAATTATATCGCAATAAAATTGAAGAAAAACAAAGTATGTCTCTTATAAACAGCATTTTGATAGGGTTGAACTTAAATATTTTATTTTGCTATTGTTTTATATTTATCCAAAAAAATTTTGTTTGGTTCCTCTGTTCCTACTTTCATGTTCTTTTGGGTTAATAAAATTTTTTTAAATTAATTAATTTATTAATTTGGCTGTATTGGGTCTTCGTTTCTGTTCGAGGGCTTTCTCTAGTTGCGGCGAGCGGGGGCCACTCTTCATCGCAGTGCGCGGGCCTCTCACTGTCGCGGCTTCTCTTGCTGCGGAGCACAGGCTCCAGACGCACAGGCTCAGTAGTTGTGGCTCACGGGCCCAGTTGCTCCGTGGCATGTGGGATCTTCCCAGACCAGGGCTCGAACCCGTGTCCCCTGCATTGGCAGGCAGACTCCCAACCACTGCGCCACCAGGGAAGCCCATGGGTTAATCAAATTTTAAAAAATATTTCATTGAATTCTTCTGTTGGCTTTTTATCTGTGCCTTTTCTGTATTATTTTTAAATATATGAGTTGGGATTATAATATGAATCTTCAACCTAGTCCACTTAGAGTTTAGGTTATACCATTTCACATAAAATGTAGGAACCTTGTAGCAGTAGAATTCCATTTACCAAACACTTCCTGGTTTTTGTGCTATTGTTGTCATATATATCACACCTGCATGTTTGATTTATCTTTGATTTATCCTGCTTTGTATTTTCTTTGTATTTATCCTGCTTTGAGTTTGCTCTGCTTCTTAGATAAGTTATATTTTTCATCAAATTTTGGCCATTATTCAGATTCCCTTTTCTATTTTCTCCTTTCCTCTCCATGACACATTTAGACTTTTTAGACTTTTAGACTCCAATGACACATATGTTGGTCTGTTTGGTATTGTTCTACAGGTTACTAAGGCTTTATTTATCTTTTTCTTTCGATCTTTTTTCCTTCAGTTGCATAATTTCTGTCGCTCCGTCATTTGTGTTCACTGACTCTTACTTTTCCCATCCCTAATCTGCTGTAATGTCCACCCTGTGAATATTTTATTCCACATGTGTGCTTTTTGGCTCTAGAATGTTCATTTTTATAGTTTCCATTTTTGGTTTTTTCCTTTCTTTCCATTCATTATAACTATATTTTCCTTTAAATTCTTAAATCTATTTATAGTAGCTACTTTAAACTTCTTGCCTGCTAACTCCAGCATCTGGACCTGGATTGATTTCTGTTGACTTTCTTTTCTCTTGACTGTGGGTCACATTTTCCTATTTCCTCTCATGTTTATTATTTTTAAGTTGTATGTTGGACATTGTGAGGGGCATGTTGCAAAGGCTCTGGATTCCATTATCTTCCTCTGGAGGTTATCGATTTTCTGCTTTACCAGACTGTTAAACTTGGTTAGACTTAGACTCCAGACTCTGCCACTCTTGCAGTGGATAATAATTGAAATCTTTGTTCGGGTCTTTTAAGTCTTTCATCTGTTGTTTTTTTTGCTGGGCTCCTTGGAGTCTCCTCCACGCATGTACAGATCAAGAGTTAGCCAAGGATTTGGGCAGATTTATACACAGATTTTTGCAGTTCCCTCTTTTCTAGCATTCTTTCTGTAACTTCCCAGCCTCTCTGGCAGCCTCAAAGTCTTCTGATTTCTCAAACCAGTCAGTCTGTGGCTTTCTGCTTGATTTCCAGCTGCCCCTGCCAACCATGCTGACTAGAGAGTGACCTCTGGCAAAAAGCCACATACAGGCAAATTTCTCCTGCTGCAGTTCACTTATTATCTGGTTATCCATAAATAGATAACAAACCACCCCAAATGTAGTGGCATTAAACAGAAACAGTCACCTATTATTATTATTATGATTATATCATCTCATGGTTCTAGGGTTTGACTAAACTGAGTTGTGTGATTTTTGCTTGGTCCTTCTACTGTTGTAATCAAATGAAGGCTAAGTTCATCTTGAAATCTCCCTCACTCTCATAGATCTGATGGTTGATGTTGGCTTTTGGCTGGGACTCAGTTCGACTGTCAGGTAGAACACCTGTACATGACCCATGACCTCTGCCTGGGTTTTTAATGATGGTTGGGTTCAAAGAGCAGGCATCCTAAGAGGGAGAGCCAGATGGAAGCTGTATTGCCTTTTAATACCCAGTCTGGGAAGCCACATAGTGTCACTTCTGCCACACTCATTCATTGAGGCAGTCACAAAGAAAAGCCTCTATTCAAGTGAAGGGAGTTAGAATCTACCTTTTGAGGGGGGAGGAGTGTCAAAGAATTTTCAGACATGTTTTAAAACCATCAAACCTTCTTTCAAATGTTGTGTGCCCTCCAATTTCTGCTTGCTTTGGTCATTCTCTAGTACCTTCAAATAGTTACTTTTTATATAGAAAATATTATCTGGTAATCCATTACAGACTACTCCGTCATTACCAGGAGTGGAACTCCCTCTCCTCCTTTTCTTCCATCCATAGCACTCATCACATTTGACATTTAATATATTAACTTGTTTATTTTGTGTCTCCTCCCATTAAAATGCAAGCTCCATTAGTTGGGGTTTTGTCTCTTTGGTAACTGCTGGGCATACAGTAGGTGCTCAACAAATTTTTTTTTCCCAGAAGTTAAATATAGCAAGTACATTGCTATTTATTCCTTCATCTTTTCTAATGTTGAAAAGCCTTGTTATATCCAATTTTTACTTATGAGCCTAGCAAAAAATATTACATGTTTCATTGTCACCACTGCAATAAAATTACAGTGATGGAAGCAAAACCTGTGTTCTCAATGTAGCCACAGTAACAATTTATGGACACCATGAACAACAGTGCCCATTTTCAGTAGAATGAGGCTTTCAACAAATGTTTGTTGAATGAATGAATGAATTTTCAACTCTTCAAAATAGCCATAAGTAACCAAATCCTCTTGATGACAAGAGAGGAGTACAAGTTATAGAGTCTTGTTTTTTCAACATGGCTGCACTGATAGACTGGCATATCAGAGATTCGCATCTCCTTGGCTTATAGAACAGGGCATAGAGATTTTGACATTTTATTCTCATCTGACTACCATGTGTGTCAGTGTAGCACACTAGATTAACTGGTTACAGATCAATGAAATACCACGTGAAGTACTTTGTGAAGTGTAAAGCGAGATTATAAGATGTATCAGATAATTACATGCAGTTGCATCTATTAGGGCTGGTCTTTTCAGATTTCATTTTGAAAGCATCTCTGTGTGTGTGTGTGTGTGTGTGTGTGTGTGTGTGTATGTGTGTGCGTGTGTGTGTGTGTATTTTAAGGGATGAATATTTTGACTTACCAGAACAATAATGAAAGTCATAGCAGTGTGTTTATGATAAGACCTTACTAGGTTCTTATTAATATTTTATCTGACTTTTTCTTTTTTAGGAACTTAAGAGATTTCAGAACTTTGTAAAATACCATCCTTCCTTTTGACATTGTCATTGATGGGCTCAATGTTGCCAAATGTTTCCTAAAGCTCGTGAATCTCAAGTTGTAAGTACAAGTTTTATTTTGTTATTCCAAATCTCTAGAAATATTTATTGTACCCATTTTGATCTTCCTTGGGTCTCTTAGTTTCCCATTTTACCTTCCTCTAAAAATAAGTTCCTAAAGTGACCAACCAGTCATCTAAGATTCAGTGTTTTCATCTCTGGCAAGTAAGTGGCTCTTACAGGCAGGGCAAGAGTGAGAGATTAAAAAGTCTGTGTAAAAAAAAACAAACAAAAAAAAAACCAAAAAGTCTACGTAATAAAGGGCCAGTTCAGCCCTTTTGTGTAACCTTTAGCTAACCTTCTCCTAGGTCTCTACTCTTTGGGGTTACTCTATCTTGTCCCTGTGGATCACATCCCTCCATTTGAAATTTATCAACATATACTATTAAGAGATATTAATCATAACTCACATTTGTGTTTTTCCAAACATACTATGTTCATAAATTAACCTAAGCAGTTCTTTTTTTTGTAAGGTAATTGTTTGTTCTGTCAATTTCTAAGTGTCCTAGTAGTTTCTAATAGGAATATCATGATTTTTTATAGCACTAGTGAGCAATTATTTTAATCCCCATTTTTACAGATTAGAAAATTAGAAAATTAAGGTCAATTTTGTACAGTAAATCCTTAGAAAGCAGTCATAACATCAAAAGTTGATTGTAGAGAGTTCCTGGGTTTCAGACTTGTGGCTCTTATTGCTGGCAATCTATGGCCGTTCATCTGTAGTTAAACTATTATTTCTTAAAAATTACTGCCAACTTAAAAGCTTTTTCTCAGAGATGCTACTAGTCCAATTTGACCATTTATACTCAAAAAAGTTTACAGGTACTAACAAAGGACAAGGTAGATTTATAGAAAATTTTTTGTATGCCTTTCCTTTACGTTTGTGCCTACATTTTTATGGTCAAGTATGTACTTTTTACTCCTTTATTTTTAAAAAACACAAAAGTAAGTTGAAAATATTTCTATCTCTTAGGTACCTGAAGGGCCCTTTGAAGCAGTAACATTGACAAAAGCAAAGCCAGAATAGGAAGCATGAAATTATTATCACTAATGCATGGTACAGCTCAGAATCAGAAGGGTTCATTCCCATCTAAACTGTGAGAATGAGAAGTTTCCTATTTGTTTACCTTCTATTTGACTTTCAGTTTCACACAAAGCACTAAAAATTGGCTTGCCAGAAATATATAGCCCAAATGGGAATAACTTATGCAGGTACCATGTTGAAGATAATGTAGTAAACACATCCCCCAGCATTGTGGGAGAAAAATGTGCACATTTTTAAAGATTTTAGCAGATTTTGGCAGAGAGGCAGAGAACAAATGATGGGCCAGGGAAATCATAGGCATCTGCCACTACTTTTAGCTTTTACTCTTAAAATAATTTAATGTAAGCCATAGTTTATGTGACAAGTAATTGTTATTACCCAGCTTTTCAGAGCACTATTATGTGTGGTAGTGCACTGGCATTATATTTGGGAAATCTCAGCTTGGAGACTCAGAGACACCACCTGAATAGCATTTAATAGCATTTTAAATAGCTTTAAAGTAGCCTTTTAGTTTAGAAATTAAGAACAGGCATTCTGGAACCAGACTTTTTATATTCAATCTACCACTTTTAATTGCTTTCATAGTTTGAGCAAGTTATCTAACCTATCTGTGCCTTAGTTTCCCAATCTGTAAAATAGGCATAATAATAGTACCCATCTCTTAAAGATGTAGTGAAGAATACTTGGCACATACTAAGTACCTAATAGGTGTAACTATTATTGTGATTACTATTCAAAGTAACTTCCCAGATGGAGCCGTAATCTTGCTTTCAGCTAACCCGTTTGGCAGTCTAAGATTTTCTCCTGTTGTGTCATCCATGTCAATGGAGCTAAAAGAAAATACAAATCTCTGCCTTAGTATTAGATTTAGTATTAGTGTTAGACTCTAGGTGAGGTACTCAAACAATACTTGATTGAGAATTGAAGCCAGTACCATCAAAAACTTAAGAAAAATTTAAAATTTGACTTTAAGAAATGTTATTTTCTTACGATTATAAAAGTAAGGCCTGTTCGTTGTAGAAAATTTGGAAGTTACAGAAAAGAAAATCATACATAATCCTAACATTCAACAATAATGTCAATGTTTTATTTCCTTGCCTATTTTTCTGTTGTTTTTTTTTTTACCTAATTGGGCTCCAACTGTGTAAATAATTATATATCTATATTTTAACTTACAGTTGTTGAAAGCTCTCAGTAAAAATGAAATTATAAAAAGAATAGGAGAAATCATGTACTTTTTAAAAATATTTGAGATGGAAGGACCTTTGAAGCATATATAAAATTCAGGAACCCTAATGGGAGGAATAGAGAAATTTGCTAGATAGTAAAAAATACTATTAACATTGTTTAAAAATAAAAACAAACTGAAAAAAATTGTTTACAACACATGTGACAAAGGGCTAATTTTGTGACTGTACCAAGGTCGCTTATAAGTCTACAAGAAAAAGATGAACCATGCAGTAGAAAAATGGCTTAACCCTATTCATAATTCTAGTTATGCAAATTAAAATGTTTATCTTCCAGACTGGCAGAGATTTAAAAGTTGGTAGTATCCAGTATTTTGAATGGTTTGGAGAGGTAGAGAAGAGGGTATCAGTACAATGTTTTTTTGGTGGGTGATTTGGCAATAACTTTGGATGCCTAAAATGTTGAAATTCTACTCTTAGAAACAAATATATTCACACTACTATATAAAGTTATGTGTCCAAATATCTCAGTTATAGCATTGTTTGTAAGCAGAAAAGTGTAATCAACCTAAATATCTGTCAACTTAGGACCTGATATATGTTGAAACATCTATTTTAAATGAATGAGGGAGATCTGTATGTACTGATGTGGGACGATACCCAAAGTAAGTGTAAGAAAAAAGTTGAAGAGCAACAAACTGAATATGGCCCCACTTGTGTTAAAAGCAAACCAAAGGATTACCCATATATAAATGTTTGTTAGGTAAGTTTGTATATGACTAGAAAATTTCTAGAAATTACACATAAAAACTTAACAATAGTTAACTTTAGGAGTTGGGGATAGAGTATAAGACAATAAGAGGATTTTAGTTTTTCATTTATGTTTTTAAAATTTTCTTTACAATGAGTATATATTACTTTAAAATTAAAAATAAAATCACCATCAGGAAAAGTAAAAAGGCATTCTTGGTAAATATTCTAAAATAACTGTATCTTATGGATTACCACAATTTTTTAATCATTTCCCTGTTGGTGGGCATATTAGATTGTTTCTCATTTTTCACCATGGTAAATAATGCTGGAAAGAAGATCTCTGTGCACGTTTCAGATGATTTCCTGTGAATAGATTCCCAGAAATAGAACTCTTGAGTCAAAGGGTAAGGATATTTTTAAAGGTCTCACTACATATTGCCAAATTGCTTTCCAAAATGATTGTATCAATTTATATGCCCACCAACAGTGTATAAAAGTGCCCAAATAGAACACATTTCTTCAAAGTTGTTTATTACATGATTGCTTCAACTATTTAGTTGCATTTGTGCCATGAATCTGCTACGTGAAAAGCGCTGGACAGTTTTAACCCAGACTTCTTAGATCAAACATTTTTAAAATTTGTAAACGAAGTTTAATAAAATAACCCAGAAAGGAAATATTCTTGACCTTCTTATTTGTCCTCTTTCTCTCTCTCTTTTTTTTAACATCTCTATTGAAGTATAATTGCTTTACAATGGTGTGTTAGTTCCTGCTGTATCACAAAGTGAATCAGCTATACGTATACATATATCCCCATATCTCCTCCGTCCTGCGTCTCCCTCCCACCCTCCCTATCCCCCCCCTCTAGGTGGTCACAAAGCACCGAGCTGATCTCCTGTGCTATGTGGCTGCTTCCCACTAGCTATCTATTTTACATTTGGTAGTGTATATATGTCCATGCCACTCTCTCATTTCGTCCCAGCTTACCCTTCCCCCTCCCCGTGTCCTCGAGTCCATTCTCTACATCTGCATCTTTATTCCTGTTCTGCCCCTAGGTTCTTCAGAACCATTTTTTTTTCCTTTTTCAGATTCCATATATATGTGTTAGCATACGGTATTTGTTTTTCTCTTTCTGACTTCACTCTTTATGACAGACTCTAGGTCCATCCATCTCACTACAAATAACTCAGTTTCGTTTCTTTTTATGGCTGAGTAATATTCCATTATATATATGTGCCACATCTTCTTTATCCATTCATCTGTCGATGGACACTTCGGTTGCTTCCATGTCTGGCTATTGTAAATAGTGCTGCAATGAACACTGGTACATGACTCTTTATGAGTTATGGTTTTTCTCAGTATATGCCCAGTAGTGGGATTGCTGGGTCGTATATGCCCAGTAGTGAGATTGCTGGGTCGTATGGTAGTTCTATTTTTAGTTTTTTTAAGGAACCTCCATACTGTTCTCCATAGTGGCTGTATCAATTTACATTCCCACCAACAGTGCAAGAGGATTCCCTTTTCTCCACACCCTCTCCAGCATTTATTGTTGGCAGACTTTTGATGATGGCCATTCTGACTGGTGTGAGGTGATACCTCACTGTAGTTTTGATTTGCATTTCTCTAATGATTAGTGATGTTGAGCATCCTTTCATATGTTTGTTGGCAATCTGTATATCTTCTTTGGAGAAATGTCTATTTAGATCTTCTGCCCATTTTGGATTGGGTTGTTTGTTTTTTTTGACATTGAGCTGCATGAGCTGCTTGTATATTTTGGAGATTAATCCTTTGTCAGTTGCTTCCTTTGCAAATATTTTCTCCCATTCTGAGGGTTGTCTTTTGTCTTGTTTATGGTTTCCTTTGCTGTGCAAAAGCTTTTAAGTATCATTAGGTCCCATTTGTTTATTTTTGTTTTTATTTCCATTTCTCTAGGAGGTGGGTCAAAAAGGATCATGCTGTGATTTATGTCATAGAGTGTTCTGCCTATGTTTTCCTCTAAGTTTTATAGTGTCTGGCTTACATTTAGGTCTTTAATCCATTTTAAGTTTATTTTTGTGTATGGTGTTAGGGAATGTTCTAATTCGTTCTTTTACATACAGCTGTCCAGTTTTCCCAGCACCACTTATTGAAGAGGCTGTCTTTTCTCCATTGTGCATTCTTGCCTCCTTTATCATAGATAAGGTGACCATATGTGCATGGGTTTATCTCTGGGCTTTCCATCCTGTTCCATTGATCTATATTTCTGTTTTTGTGTCAGTACCATACTGTCTTGTTTTACTGTAGCTTTGCAGTATAGTCTGAAGTCAGGGAGCCTGATTCCTCCAGCCTCCATTTTTCTTTCTCAAGATGCTTTGGCTATTTGGGGTCTTCTGTGTTTCCATACAAATTGTGAAACTCTTTGTTCTAGTTCTGTGAAAAATGCCATTGGTAGTTTGATAGGGATTGCACTGAATCTGTAGATTGCTTTGGGTAGTATAGTCATTTTCACAATGTTGATTCTTCCAATCCAAGAACATGGTATGTCTCTCCATCTGTTTGTATCGTCTTTAATTTCTTTCATTGGTGTCTTATAGTTTTCTGTATACAGGTCTTTTGTCTCCTTAGGTAGGTTTATTCCTAGGTATTTTATTCTTTTTGTTGCAGTGGTAAATGGGAGTGTTTCCTTAATTTCTGTTTCAGATTTTTCATCATTAGTGTATAGGAATGCAAGAGATTTCTGTGCATTATTTTGTAACCTGCTACTTTACCAAATTCATTGATTAGCTCTAGTAGTTTTCTGGTAGTATCTTTTAGGATTCTCTATGTATAGTATCATGTCATGTGCAAACAGTGACAGCTTTACTTCTTCTTTTCCAATTTGGATTCCTTTATTTCTTTTTCTTCTCTGATTGCTGTGGCTTAAAACTTCCAAAACTATGTTGAATAATAGTGTGAGAGTGGGCAACCTGTTTGTTTTTGATCTTAGTGGAAATGGTTTCAGATTTTCACCACTGAGAACGATTGCTAGCTGTGGGTTTGTCATATATGGCCTTTATTATGTTGAGGTAAGTTCCCTCTATGCCTACTTCTGGAGGGTTTTTATCATAAATGGTGTTGAATTTTGTCGAAAGCTTTTTCTGCATCTATTGAGATGATCATATGGTTTTTCTCCTTCAATTTGTTAATATGTTTTATCACATTGATTGATTTACGTATATATTGAAGAATCTTGCAATACTGGATAACCCCACTGGATCATAGTGTATGGTCCTTTTAATGTGCTGTTGGATTCTGTTTGCTAGTATTTTCTCTCTCTTAATACAGTTGCCTTTTAAGTGTGCACAAAGGAAAGATTAGGAATCTTAGTTCTAGAATTTTTCATCTTTGTGTGAAGAAGTTTCCAGGGTTTTTTCTGTGGAATAATGTACAGGTCATTTATGTTTTTTTCCATGAACGCTCTACATAATATGTGACAACTTCTCTTGGTCCTCTTCTATTAATGGTCAATTACGTATCCAGCATTGTTCTCTGTAAGTTATAATTAGAAAAGACCATTTTACATTCATTATTTAGGGAGTAGTAACACCTTGATCACATATCTTGATCTCAGAGTCTACAGTTTAGGGGTGTGATAGTGATTTAAGGAGCTAAAATAAGTTCTGGTTGTGAATTTATTTTCTCAATTTTCATATGCACCTTTTTTATATTTATTTTTTGAAGTCAGATTATGTCTTATAATTGATGTCAGTAGAAACTTGCCAGTCACCCTGTAGAGCTGAGACTTACTGGTGGTTGTCATTGCTGGGAATGTGCAAATTTAGCTGTACACAGCTATGTCTATTCATCCACTTGTGACCTCAGTTGAGTTAGTTGTATTGGCAGCTCCACACGCTGTTTAATTTTTAACCTTAATCTTAATTTTAAATATTTGCTGAGGGTTTTCTAACCATGCAGTAAAAGGTGGTGGTAATTGACACATTTCTCAGAGTAACATACAGAATTTTAAAGCAAGGAGAGGTTGTTAGAAACCGATTTTTGCAGAATGGCATACATTCATTGAAAGAAAAAGCAATAATCAAATATGAAATGCAGGTAAAGAAAGCCCCAGTATTCTTCACTCTGTTTTTGCTGTTGGTCTTAAAAGTGATACAAAAGTAAAGGTGAAGAACACAGGTTCTCAGGAGAGTAGTATGTATGTTACATGTCATAGAGCTGCTATGGCCAAAAGTAATTCAGAAGAGCCTTTAACTCAGATATGAAGATTCCTATTTAAATGTTACTTGTGATTCTGAAAAAAAAAATACAGCATGGAACTATGATTAATATATAATTTTGTTTGTTACTGAAGAAGAAAACTTTTTTTGTTTTTTGCTTAAAAGTTATTACTAAATCCATGGGTTCATCTTGTAGTTTCTGGTGTCTTAATACCATTATAGGATATACTGAATGGAACTGGAGATTGTAAAGTCCCCGACTAGATTTCACTTTTGGCACAGTTTAGGGTTTTGATCAAGTAATGTCTCATTTCTTTAGTACCTACATTG
Source organism: Balaenoptera musculus (assembly GCF_009873245.2). NCBI lineage: Eukaryota > Metazoa > Chordata > Mammalia > Artiodactyla > Balaenopteridae > Balaenoptera > Balaenoptera musculus. The sequence continues at coordinate 112,532,264 of NC_045786.1, forward strand.
AGGTATAATTCATAAGCCATAATATTCATCCTTTTAAAGTGTACAGTTCAGTGAGTTTTAGTACAGTGAGCCCTCTGAATCTGCTGGTTCTGCATCTTCAGATATGGAGGGCCAACTATGCCATTTTTATAGAAGGGACTTGAGCATCCATGGCTTTTGGTATCTACCAGGGGTTCTGGAACCAATCCCCACTGGATACTAAGGGACAACTCTATATTTACAGAGTTTTGCAATCATTATTGCTATCAAATTCCAGAATATTTTTCATTCCCCTCAAAGTAGCCCCATACCCTTTAGTGGTCACTCTCAATTCCTTTCTCCCCTTACCCTTGGTAACCACTAATCTATTTTCTGTCTTCATGGATTTGCCTATTCTAGACATTTCATATTTTACATAGCATGCTTCCAAATTTCATCCATATTGTAGCATGAATCAGTGCTTCATTACGTTTTTAAAAATATTTATTTATTTATTTATTTATTTATTTGGCTGTGTTGGTCTTAGTTGCGACACACAGGATCTTCGTTGCAGCACACGGGCTTCTCTCTAGCTGTAGCACACGAGCTCTAGAGCGCATGGGCTTAGTTGCCCCACAGCATGTGGGATCTTAGTTCCCCGACCAGGGATCAAACCCGCATCCCCTGCATTGGAAGGTGGATTCCTAACCACTGGACCACCAGCGAAGTCCCAGTACTTCATTACTTTTTTTTTTTTGAACTTTTAAATTTATTTATTTATTTATTTATTTATTTATGGCTGTGTTGGGTCTTCATTTCTGTGTGAGGGCTTTATCTAGTTGCGGCAAGTGGGGGCCACTCTTCATCGCGGTGCGCGGGCCTCTCATTATCGCGGCCTCTCTTGTTGCGGAGCCCAGGTTCCAGACGCGCAGGCTCAGTAGTTGTGGCTCACGGGCCTAGTTGCTCCGCGGCATGTGGGATCTTCCCAGACCGGGACTCGAACTCGTGTCCCCTGCATTGGCAGGCAGATTCTCAACCACTGCGCCACCAGGGAAGCCCCTTCATTACTTTTTATTGCTGAATAATGTTCCCTTGTATGGATATGCCACATTTTATTTATCTCTTCATTAGTTTGTGGAGATTTGGATTATTTCCACTTTTGGCTATTAAGAATAATGCTACTGTGAACACTTCATGTACATGTTTTGTTTGGGCATGTTTTCAGTTCTCTTGGGTATATACCTAAGCAGTGGAATTTCCAGGTCATATGGTAGCTCTCTGTTTAACCTTTTAAGGAACTGCCAAACTTCCAAAGCAGCTGCACCATTTTACATTTCCATCAGCAGTATGTAAGATTCCAATTTCTCCACGTCCTTACCAACACTTGTTATTACCAGTCTTTTTTATTATAGCTATCCTAATAGGTATGAAATGGTACCTCATTGTAGTTTTGATTTGCATTTCCTAATGGTGTATGATGTTGAGCATTTTTCATGTGCTTTTTGGCCATTTATATATCTTCTTTGGAGAAATGTCTATTAAAATCCTTTGCTTATTTTATAATAGTGTTACTTGTCTTTTTATTGAGTTGTAATTTTTTCATGTATTCTGAATACTAGGGCTTTATCAGATATATGATTTGCAAATATTTTCTCCCATTTGGATTGTCTTTCCAGTCTCTTGATGGTATCCTTTGAAGCACAAAAGTTTTTAATTTTGATGAAGTCCAATTTGTCTTTTTTTTTTTGCCTGTTGTTGGTGTCCTATCTAAAGAAATCATTGCCTGGGACTTCCCTGGTGGTCCAGTGGTTAAGACTCTGTGCTTCCACGCAGGGGGCTCGGGTTCAGTCCCTGGTTGGGAAACTAAGATCCCACATGCCACACTGTGCAGCGTGCATGCATCAATCAATCAATCATTGCCTAATCCAGGATCATGAAGACTTATGCCTATCTTTTCTTCTAAAGTTCTATAGTTTTAGTTCTTGAATTTATAGTGTCTGCATTTTTTTTAAACATCTTTATTGGAGTATAATTGTTTTACAATGGTGTGTTAGTTTCTGCTTTATAACAAAGTGAATCAGCTATACGCATACATATATCCCCATATCTCCTCCCTCTTGCGTCTCCCTCCCCACCCTCCCTACCCCACCCCTCTAGGTGGTCACAAAGCACCAAGCTGATCTCCCTGTGCTATGTGGTTGCTTCCCACTTGCTATCTATTTACATTTTCGTGTCTGCATTTTTAGAGAAACAATCTTTTTTTTTTTAAATTGAAGTATAGTTGATTTACGATGTTGTGTTAGTTTCTGGTATACAGCAAAGTGATTCAGTTATATATGTATATATCTTTTTCAGATTCTTTTCCACTGTAAGTTATCACAAGATATTCAATATAGTTCCCTGGGCTGTACAGTAGGACCTTATTGTATATCTATTTTATATATAGTAGCTTGTATTTGCAAATCCCAGACTCCTAATTTATCCCCCGTCCCCCTTTGGTAACATTAGTTTGTTTTCTATGGCTCTGAGTCTGTTTCTGCTTTGTACATAAGTTCATTTGTATCATTTTTTAGATTCCACATATAAGTGATATCATATGATATTTGTCTTTGTCTGACTTAGTATGATAATCTCTAGATTCATCCATGTTGCTGCAAATGGCATTATTTCATTCTTTTTTGTGGCTGAGTAGTATTCCACTGTATATATGTACCACATCTTCTTTATCCATTCATCTGTCAATGGACACCTAGGTTGCTTCCATGTCTTGGCTATTGTAAATAGTGCTTCTATGAACATTGGGGTGCACGTATCTTTTCAATTTAGAGTTTCCTCCAGATGTATGCCCAGGAATGGGATTGCTGGATCATATGGTAACTCTATTTTCAGTTTTTTAAGGAACCTCCATACTGTTTTCCATAGTGGCTGCACCAATTTATATTCCCACCAACAGTGTAGGAGGGTTCCCTTTTAAAGAAGCAATCTTCAATAGATGATAAACCAACATAATTTAGAGTATAGTGAGATTTAGACAGGACTAGCCTTGACCCTTTCTAATTCATCTGTTGAACCTTTAGTAAATCTGGGCAAAATAAGACTTGTTACTCACCTTGTAGATGTTTTTCAAGTGTTAAGTGTATTCTGCTTTTCAAAAATATTTATTTGGTTGCAGTGTTTCAGAAGAAGAAAGGTTTTGGTTTGTATTTTTATTTTTGAGAAGAGGGAAGGGTCTGAGTGACTGGCAGGTTAATTATTGATGTATAGCTTCCATTTTGAGAAGAACAGTTAGAGCATCTTAGCAGGGAATTACAATGTAGAATCAGTTACTGTTTATCGAGCAACTGTTCCATGCCAGATACTGTTTTAAGATGTGAGGGTATGTCTATAGGCTGATAAATGCTATGAATGCTGGAACATGATTAGGCTGATGGTTATGTTATCTAAGCAAGAAATTCATAGTATATTTTGCATCTTGTTGTCTATTGAGAGTGATTCTTGTGTTTGTGTATGACTCTTTTCTTAAAAATTTACTTGGAATGTAAAAATGGAGAATAATGTTTACCCAAAATACATGGGATAAGAATTAAAAAAAAAAATTTTTTAAGTATTGCAAAATGGTTTTGTAACATTCAGTTCTCCAGAACATGTTGTAATTTGGGAGAAACAATGACTAGATTAGAAAGTGTTAGGTATGAACCCTTGTATGGCACTTGAGCCAGCCTTTATGTAGCACTTAGACTAACATTCCTTTTTCATTACCTGCAAGGTGTAGTGTTTTGGATTTTCTTGAATCTGATTTCTTTTAATTTAATAAACTATGTTTTGGGAGCAGCATGGATTTTTTTATGAACAGCCATCTCCCAACAACATGTTATTTAGGCTCTTACAAATACTTCTGAGGAAAAGCACTGCATAATGAGAGGTAGAAATTAAATTGTATCCATATTTTTTTAAGCTCAAGTGAGTGAGTAATTGGCACCACCATCCTCCAAGGATTGTAACCTCAATTACTCTTTTTCACTAGCCCCACATCCAGTTGACTGACAAGTTTTAATGGTCATGATTCCCAAATATATCCTGTAATCTAATCACTTCTTTCTATCTCTATTAACATCATCTCTCACCTAAACTCCTAAGTGGCCTCCTTGCTTTTTCATGCTTGCCTCATTGACTTTGCAGGATGCTTAGGATAAAATCCAAGTTTCTTATCATGGATTATAGTACTTTTCATCATCTGATCTTTACCTGTTTTCAGCCTGATCTCTGGTTTTTTTCTCTTTGCCTTTCACTGAATCACAGACACACTAGGATTTTTCCTGTTCCTCAGACATTCCAAACTTGTTCCTTCCTCAAGATTTTGTACTTGGTATTCCTTCAGCCTTTAATGTGTTTCCTTCTTCAAACAACTGGATCATTATCAGCATCTCAAAGATCTTCCCTGATTCTTCTAAAGTAACCCCACTCTGCTAACCCAACCTATGCCTGTATTTTCAGTTACAACAACCTTATTTGTTTCTATGGTGGATTAAAAATGGCCACAGCTTCTTTGCAGTTTCCCTCATCATGAGATGGAGTCTGGTTCCCCATCTCTTGAATCTGGGGTTGCCTTATGACTTGCCTTGCGAATGTAACAGAAGTGACATTGTGGGACTTGGGCTCAGAAGGCCATGCAGCTATGCTGTTACTCTCTAGGAACTACACCTTATGAATAAGCCGAGGTTAGTCTCATTGAGGAGGAGATGCCACATGGGGGGGGGGTGGGGGGGAGAGAGAGAGAACTCAGCCTTCCCAACTAAGGCTCCAGATGTGTGAGTAAAGTCATCTGGGACCGACAACCTCCAGGCAGCCTGCCAAATGATTGTGAGCACATGAATGAGCCTACCCTATACCATGTGAAACAGAATAACGTCCAGCTGAGCCCAACCCAAATTGCCAATCCATAGTGTTGTGAGAAAGTAAGAGATTATTTTAATCCAAGTTTTTGAGTGGTTTATCACACAGCAGTAGATAACTGATTTAATTCCTTCATAGCACTTAGTATCTATAATTACCTATACATTTCTCTGTTAACTTTGTTACTGTCCTTCATTACGATGCAAATGCCCTGAGATTGAAGATCTTGTGTACCTTGCTTGCTGTTTTATCCTCAGCACTGAGAAAAGGGCCTTGAACATCATAAGTGCTCAGGAGATGCTTAGTGAATGATTGAAAGAATGAACAAATGGATATACAGTAATTCAGATAACCTGTTAGAAATAACTTACCTGCTTTTCAGGATTAACTGAAAACTTCTTGAGTTTTATTCTTGGCAGCTTACTTCACACAGTAGCTGTGTGACCTAGGCTAAGTTACTTAACCTCCTGGTTCCTATGTGATGATTAAATGAGCTAATCCTTGAAAAGCACTATTGCAGTGCCTGGCACATAGTCCAATAAATGCAAAAGAAAAAAGACACAACAACCCTGTGAGTTCATTTAGTTGTCTATGGTCTTAACTCTGTAGAAATAAAAGCATAGTAGTTTTTTATGATGTGTTTAGTCTCCTAATTTAAATAACTGACTACTCTTGTAGTTTTTTCAGTTTGGGGTCTTCATGCTTTTTTTTTTTTTTTTAACATCTTTATTGGAGTATAATTGCTTTACAATGGTGTGTTAGTTTCTCCTTTATAACAAAGTGAATCAGCTATACGTATACATATATCCCCATATGTCCTCCCTCTTGTGTCTCTCTCCCACCCTCCCTATCCCACCCCTCTAGGTGGTCACAAAGCACCAAGCTGATCTCCCTGTGCTATGTGGCTGCTTCCCATTAGCTATCTATTTTACATTTGGTAGTGTATATATGTCCATGTCACTCTCTCACTTCGTCCCAGCTTACCCTTCCCCCTCCCCGTGTCCTCATTCATTCTTTTTGAACTGATGCTTAGAACCTAAACTTGAGTCTCTAAATAAATAGCTAACTTCTCTGTAGAGTAAGTAAATGAGAAATATATTAACAATATAGAGAAAACAAAAGACAGACTATATTAGCCAGGATAGGCTAGGTAATGCTGCAGTAATAAACTGAAAATTTCATTGGCTTAAAATGAATTATTTTTTTGTTCATGCTATATGTCCATTTTAGGTCATCTTTGTCATCGCCATTCTCATTCCAGGACCCAGAATAACTTTCTGAAATATTGCCAGTCACTGTGGCAGAGGGAAAAGGGAAAGTGGTGAAGCACACACTGACTCAAAGCTTCTGCTCAGATATGATACCAGTTAATACAGGTTACATAGCTACAGCTGAGTTCAGCAGCATAGGAAAGGCAGTCCTACCATGTGCCTGGAAGGAGAAAGAGGATTAGTATTTTTTAACAGCTCTGATGACTACCACACTGAAGTTGGTGATGTCTTGCTTGTTACAGTGGTCAAGTCCAGGAGTCAGATATGAGTTTCATCATGTCAGTGCAAACTGTGCCTAGATTCCTTTTTTCAATATCAAATTCCTTCACTATGGTTTTATGTGGAAAGAACTGATGCTTTTATTGACCATTTTCCCAGAATGATCAAGTAGGAATTCTAAACTCTCCGTAACTCATACTTTACACATACTTTCACAACTTTCATTTTTAGAGACGGATTTTTTCTTTGAGCCACCAAGTCATTATTAATAATGGGTGATATGAGATTGCCTTGAGGGGACAGGGGCAACATCCTAAGCTTTCACCCAGAAAACAAAGGATATAAAGTAGAAAGCTTCTCATCCTGGCATTTTTGCTCTTGTCATCTCCTCCCCACCCACCGGCACTCCCACCCCAACACACAGGCCTCCCCAGGAGTCAGTCCTTTTTTTTTTTTCCCCTTGCTCCTTTTGCAGGTTGCATTTGGGGTTTTTCAGTTGTTCATAAGCTCCTCTAGTAGAGGGTGTATAGGGGGAAAAGTACATCATTTTAGTTAATCTTGCTAGCTGTTCAAAACTCTGTTCCCTGTTGTTGTAGATAACTAAGAATTGGTTAAAATGGCTTCCACAGAAAGAAAATTTATAATGTAATTTAAAAGAATTATGGCCAGACATCAGCACCTAATGCTTTCATTCTTACAGCATGCTTGGGGCATTGAATAGAAAGTAGTTGGGTAGAAACACTGCAGAATTTGTTTTGATTGCCATCTCTTAGTTGGTTTTACTACAGTGAGAGAAAAATGGAGGAAGAAAGGGTATTCGCCATTAAAAGTCATTTGGCAGTAGCATTTACTTGGCAGTGAGTTCTCGTTTTTTTCCTGCCACCCAAGTTGTTTTATTTCTTTCTGTTGATTTACATAACCTCTTGTAAATGTTTCAATACCATAAAGAACCTGAAATAAAATAAACTATGCTCGGTGGGTTTTTTTGTGTTTGTAAATCCTGGGCATATTTTTTTTTGCCCAAACTATAGAAATGTTGGAGTTTTGATACCAACCGTGCTTGAAATTATGTTTCAATAATGTTATAGTAGCAAGGAAACTCCTTCCTATGTTTGCAAGGGCAAATGTTAGATTAAGAGTGAAATTTTTAAGTACACCTTCTTAACTTTTAGTACTCTTCTCCATCTGATTGTTTCTCGTGCTTAAAGACTAGCTCTTTAGGGCTGGCTTTAGAGGTAGAAGGTCTTGTAACTGGGTCTCAAAACTTGGGGGTCATGCTGCTTTTATTGCCTTCAAAGAAGGCTGTCCCCATGTCTACTCTGAGAAGGTATTTGAGTAATTTTTTCCTATATCGAAATCTAGAATCAAAAACTTGTCATTTTTTCCCAGTTTACTTTCATAAATTTTGTTGAGTACTAATGATTGGAAATAAGTGATCGGAGATTACGTCTAAGCATTCTAATTTTAGTCAACTACTTATCAATAGTTTCTTTCCAGTGGATTTTAAAAGTGGTTCTTTCAGTGTTTTTAAGGCTAGGGGTTATGGGAACAATTATTAATCCAGTTATTCCAGGTTAAACTCTAATCCAGAAAGGGACTTCATTTTTTACTTTCTAGAATTATATATATTTATGAGTACTTATTACATTTCTTTAAAAAACAACTCACATATTTTTAAAGATAAGAAAATTTAAAATCTTTAAACTTAACCACTAATGTTTCTGCTATACTTTAGAATATTGATTCTCAAACTTTAGTGTGCATCAGAATCACCTGGAGGGCTTGCTAAAACAGGATTTCTGGCCCTGCACCGAGTTCCCGATTCGGAAGGTCTGGGGTAGAGCTGATAATTTACATTTCTTAGAAGTTCCTAGGTAATGCTGATGCTGCTGGTTTGGGGACCACGTTTTGAGAACCACTATTGCATAAAAATGTTTTCTCAGAAGTGTACTCATACTGCTTTACAAAAACAAGCAATTGTATAAGTCAAATACTCAAAACTATTAGAAGTGTAAATGATTCTTAGATTAGGAATCTATTTTTTAAACTAAATATATGAAACTCATTTTAAAGTACTAAAACCTGTTCCAAAGAATAATATACTTCTTCCATTTTCAAAATAGAAGTTTGTCATGTTTCCATAACCAACAGTTATGTTATCAAGTAGTTATATTAGCATTATGATGGTTAAAGTTACCTAGAGTAGGACTTTTAAAAAACTATGTTAAATAGCCCAAAGAGAATATGTTAATTGGAGAAAACCTGAGACTGAAAGTAATTATATGGAGTATCAAACCAATGGAATTGCATGTTTCTTTATAGTGCATCTGAAATAATCACCCAAATAAGTCACTGTTAGTATGTATTCAAAAGCCTGAAGATTTTTTTTTTAATCAGTGGAAACCATAAACTTGGACTGTGAATCTTAAGGCAACTCATCTGGTGGCAGCATTTAAGTCCTATTTCGTTGGGGTTCAGGAAGGGCTGATAAGAATTCTCTAATCTATAAGTTTATTACATGGGGTGGGGTAGACCTAATCTTGACTCCTTATGTTTAAAATAGTTAATCTAGCTAGTCAAGGGTGACCCCCCCCCAAATGACGTGGGGAACTAAATAAGCATTAATGGATGACGCCAATCCAGAATTCACTGAAGAACACAAAAAAATGGTTCTTGGGTATTTTTCTTACTATTTATCTTTCATGACATGATAAGTCAGGGAAGTCACATTGCCCTAGGTCAAATAATGCCAAACTGACTAGATGCTTCCTTCCATCCATGTGCCATTCCACCCATTTCACCTGCTTGACACTGGTAAGAATTCTGTCTTGTCATGCCACTGCTGGAATAGTCTACATCACTCAGAATTATTCTTACATGTACCAATTGTTAATGAAGTGAATGATCAACTGTTAGATAAGTGGGTTTTTAGTAAAGTGATCAAAGAAGTAAGTAGAAAGACTGAAGGAAGTCGGGCAAAGTTTCTGTAATGAATTTGGCCTCATATCCTTTTCTTTACAAATATCCCCAAAAGGTATACTCTGCATAGTGTTTGAAACAACATTTCCCCAATTGCAGTAGTCAACTGATCGGGTATCTTAAAACAACATTGTTAGGAAAACAGCATTGCCAAACTCGCAAATCTGTTTTCTCTCTGGCAAAATCTTAATGGCAAGTTGATGCTCCTCTTGATGTGTCACTGATAATTTTGGTGTGATAACTATTTAGGGTGTGTTGAGATTGTCTTTGTGAATCATTGTTGTGTGTACTTTGCTTCTATGACAGTATTTCAAAATACGCTTCTTAGGAATGTGGTAGGTAGAGTGAAAGTATAATACTCACTTTAACTAAAAAATTTTTAAAATATTTGTTAGGTCTGGCAAGCAGCAATTCCAGAGTGAGTAGTAAATTTACTTAAGCATGTTTTTGAATCTATATAAATTATTCTTACTTAATTATTATAACAATGGTACCACTTTATTCATCATTAATTTTGTGTTAAAATGCTTATTTTAAGATAAAAATTTTCCTTTTAAAATAGTTTCTATTTCAGACCTACCTAATTAACTATGTTTTTTAGCTTTTAAAAAAGAATGTTGTACCAGTAGGGAATTTTGTAGTGCCAGAAGTGAGGAAGTGCTTAAAAAAAACACACAATTATGGAGGTATGTCAAAGGAACATGGGAGTGAACAGAAAGCTTGTAATTGCCAAAGCTAAACTAAGTGAACAGCAAAATAAAGTAATATTAGGTTATAACCCAAAGTATAAAATAAATATCCATGAGTTCATACTACTATAAATAAATGATTAAATAAATAACTAAGTGGAGGAGAACAGACACATTTCTCGAGCAGAAGAATTCCAAATAATTAGTGTAAATACTCTGCCCCCAGGGAGGTAGAGCATAACTGCCCCCTCTTTAAGTGTGGGCTGCACACTGACTTCCTTCCAAAGATTACAGTATGAAAAGGGGGAAAAAAGAATAACTTCACAGTGGAGAAACTTGACAAACACTTCCTCAGCCAGGTGATCAAAGTTAACATCAACAGTGATGTCATGTTGATAGTGTCTACTTTTGCTATGATGTTGTGGGAATGGCATCTTACCTCTGTGGTCTTCCTCCCTCAAACCCATAACCCCAGTCTAATCATGAGAAAAGCATCATATAAATCCCAGTTGGGGGACATTCTACATAATACCTGACCAGTACTCCTCAAAAAACTGTCAAGGTCATCAAAATCAAGGGAAGTCTGAGAAACTGTCACAGCCAAGAGGGGTCTAATGAGACATGACAACTAAGTGTAATGTGGTATCCTGGATGGGATGCTATGACAGAAAAAGGACAGGAAGTGAAAACTAAGGGAATCTGAACAAAGTATGAGCTTTGGGTAATGATAATGTATCCATGCTGGTTCATTAATTGTGACAAATATACCACACTAACAGAAGATATTGATGACACAGAAAACTAGGTACAGGGCACATGGGAACTCCCTATACTCTCTTCGTAGCTTTTTGCTAAATCTAAAACTATTCTAAAATAAACCTTTTTCTTTGAAGGAAAAATGCTATCCCCTTTTTTGATTACTGAGGATAATAAAAAGGAAAGGTTAGTGTTTTCTCTACTTTTACTCCATTTCTCAAAATCAAGTAATACTTGTTTCTGCCACGTAGTGTAACAGTTTTGCCCAGTCAGCTTTGGTTTTTTTTTCTTTTTTTTCCGGAGGTTAATCTTGTTTGTGGTTTGCCTGTTGTGGAAGATCAGCATGTATTTTGGATGTTCTTTTTCCTCTTCTGTCTCCTTAGCAGTGGAGTAGGAAGGGTACTGGTCAAAGGAGAAACTGAAATAATAGCATAACTTGTTCAGAGCAGCTCTCCTATTCCTGTGTCTGAAGTAATCAAAAAGTGGTTGTTACCCAACTGATAACACTGGTTACCTCCAAAGGAAATAGTTATATAGATTGTTGGTTTTCATTATGATGCATTTGTGTAGTGTTAGAATTTTTTAAAATAATGAACTGATATTTCTTTTATAATCTGGAAAATAATCGAGGTTTATTTTTAGAGTCAGTGGAAATGCAGAGAAAAGAACTTACCCTTTCTGTGGTTTGAAATGCTTTAGAACTTAAAACCTTTTTTCCACACTTGATACACTGAACACTTTTGGTTATTTTGCATCAATTTTGTTTAGCTCTACCTGTGTTTTTCACTAGTTTAGCTGTATTAGTGAAATGGACACATCTGCCCAATTATGTAACTGCAAGATTACATTTAGCATTTAAAGGTTACTTGGAATTCTGTGATGATTGTCTCGTGTGTGAGATTTCTCTTTAGCAAGGTTATAAATATATTATAGGTAGAGATCACTTTTTATGTATTTCTCTTAAAAAGACATGCAGTTATTTTGGTGTGTTGCTGTAGAAGGAATAGGTAGGAATCTTTCCCACTGTTTCTTTGTTCTGCTGCTTTTCCATGCTGTCCTGAGACTTGATTTCTTTCTTTCTTTATATCCATTGGGTTTTCTATTCTGTACCTGCTGAGCCCTACACCCTGAGATTACTTATCTTTTGTGTCCTTTTTCTCTCCTTTAATTCACCAACATAGACCTGCCAACTCAAGGAAACCCTTCTCCAGATTTTCATGGGATATGGCATGGTCTCAAAATGAGAGTGCCCCTGTGGCCACTAACCTGTGTGCTTTCCAGCTCCGGAAGGGAGCAGCTCCACTCTCTTTATCACCACACTGCCACTCCCCCGCGCTCCCCTCTACCCCCCACCCCCCGCCAAAACAAAAAAAGCTCTTGTTACCCATTTAGAAATTAAGATATTCTAAGTTTTAATAGCAGAAAGAATAAGTAAAACATTGATAGAGCTTTATTTACGTTTATATGTGTCACTTTAGAAACCATAAAATATGTCCTTTTGTCCTCTCCAAGTGGTTTTTAAAATTTAATTAATTAATTAATTAATGGCTGCGTTGGGTCTTCATTGCTGTGCATGGGCTTTCTCTAGTTGTGGTGAGCCGGGGCTACTCTTCGTTGCGGTGCACAGGCTTCTCATTGCAGTGGCTTCTCTTGTCGCGGAGCATGGGCTCTAGGTGCACGGGCTCAGTAGTTGTGGCTCGTGGGCTCTAGAGTGCAGGCTCAGTAGTTGTGGCGCACGGGCTTAGTTGCTCCGCGGCATGTGGGATCTTCCCGGACCAGGGCTCGAACCCGTGTCCCCTGCATTGGCAGGCGGATTCTTAACCACTGTGCCACCAGGGAAGCCCCTCTCCATGTGTTCTTATTTTTATTTCGATATAACGTGCACAAAACAACCAAACATTTATTTTATATAACTCAAAACCAAAAGGGGTTTGTTTTAGTATAACATTTTGTTTGATGAAATTTAAATACAGCTATATATAGTCACTTTCTAATAAAATCGGTATCTTCTACAAATCAACAAAAATAAGCTTAATTATCTATGCCCAAGTTCAGTTCAACAAATGTTAAGTGACTGTTACGTGGTTGTGGAAATGGCCATATGGACTTTGCCCTCAAGAAACTTACAACCCGGTTTTCCTGGTGGCGCAGTGGTTAAGAATCTGCCTGCCAATGCAGGGGACACGGGTTCGAGCCCCGGTCCCGGATGCTCCCACATGACGCGGAGCAACTGAGCCCATGCGCCGCAACTACTGAGCCTGCACTCTAGAGCCCGCGAGCCACAACTACTGAAGCCTGCGTGCCTAGAGCCCGTGCTCCGCAAGGAGAAGCCACTGCAATGAGAGGCTCGTGCACCACAACAAAGAGTAGCCCCCTGATCGCCGCAACCAGAGAAAGCCCATGCACAGCAACGAAGACCCAACGCAGCCAAAAATAAATAAAGTAAAATAAATAAATTTATTAAAAAAAAAAGAAACAACCTAGAGGAAGTGACAGATATATCTATCTATCTATATCATAGATATATATATCACTCATATATATGAGGGGAAATATTAACACCATAAATAAAGTGTAGATAGGGAGATTAGGGAAAGGCTTCATGAACAAGGTGGCATTTGCGATGAACCTTCATCAGGCTGAGTTAGTGGAGAGGGTGTTCTAAGCAGAAGCAATGATTTCAGCCATAAGTATTCAGAGGCAGAAAATCAAGGCATACTTGAAGAACAGTAGGCCACTAATAGCTGGAGCATAGCTTACTTGTTTGGTATTAGTAGCTAGTAGTGCTTGTATGGTAGGGTTGGTTGTGGCTATCGTTTGGAGTACCTGGAATACCATGTTGAAGAGTTAGAATTTTCTTTCAGTCATTCAGCAGCTAGTTTGGGGATACAGTGGTAAATAAAAACAGACATGACCATTGCCCCCGTGGAGTTTATAGCCTGACATTAATATAATAATCATAGAAATACATGTAAAATTGCAGTTATGATAAGTGGTACCAAACAAACAACGAAAAAAGGTACATGGTGCTACGAAGGCATTTAAGAAAAAAAACTTGAGCTAGACAAGGAGATCAGGGAAAATTTCCTTGAAGAAATGGCAAGTGAGTTGAGATCAGAGGGATGAGTAGGCGTTAACTAAGTAAAGAAAGATAACAAAGAAGGATGGAAAGAGTGTTTTAGGTAGAGAGAAGAGCATGTGCAACAGCCTTTGGGGTAGGGTCGGGGAGGAACATGGCACATATGAGGGACTGAAAGAAGGTTGGTGTGGTAGGAGCCTAGGGGCCAGACCTTGTAGACTTCAAGGACTTGTGTCTTTATCCTAAGAGTGATAGGAAGCAGGGAATTGACATAATCAGGCTTTCATTTTTGAAAGTAGAATTCTAGCTGTAGTGTAAAGAATGGATCTGTGATTTCTAGTCAAAATGGTTCCATAAATTCATACTTTGATGTACCACCTCTGCACCAAATACATACCAATGATAGATGAAATATAGAAACAGAAAACCAAAAAGATACCTCCAACCCCCAAAACAAAACAAAACATTAGAAACATAAAATCTTGAGTAGAGCCAAAATCACAGGCTTGCTTAATCTTGAGTCCCAGTAGAGGCATAGAGGCAGGGAATTCAACTCCTTTGGGGTAGTAAAGACTAAAAGTGTGCCATGTGAGATGCAGGCAAAGGCAGATTTATTGCTTAAAGCTAGGGCAAGAGCAAGACTCCTCAAAGTGGCAGAGGAGGCTGGGGCAAGAAAAACACCTTTTCGTTACCATTTGAAGTTATGACCTGTAGCTAGCTGCAAGCCCCAGGAGTAAAGGCAAGAAATAGCCTGGCAGTGCACCAGTGACCAGTCTCAACAAAGGACTCAGGAACTAAGGAGGCGAGTACTCCCAAAACTTTTAAGCAAGGATTAGATCAGCGTAGAGGAAGTCAAGAAGACAGAAAGTGTTAAAGAGGAAAAAGAACAAACAAAAACTCTAACCTGAAATGCAAATGACTCTGCAAACCAAAAATGTGAAAAAATTTAATGCAAAGATAAACAACCAACAATTAAGTCATAAAATTACAGTAGGGGTTACCGGGGGGGGGGGGGGGGGGTGGGTGGGTGGGGGGTGGGGCAGTATAGGGGTAGGGAAAAAAGAAAGCATTATTGTGGGATCATATGAAATCATGTGTGTGAAACTTTTGTAAATTGTAAAGTACTGTAGAATCTTTCATTCACTAAAAATTTTTTTAATTTTAAGAAGATAAATTTACAGATGAAATTAATTCAATGAAAGTTTCAAATATTTTAAAGTGAGTGTGTTTAATATGCTCAGATCAAATAAATATATTCCATTTAAGACGAGCAAGAGAATATGACACAAAAACAGGCAGAAATGAAACAGGAACAGATGGATGTTTAAAAAGAATCAGATATCTTGAATGACAAACAGTCATTGAAATAATGAATTCAGTAGACATTATAAACTCTAGACTGGCTACAATGAAAGAATTTATGAATTGCAAGTTGGTACTGAGAAATTCACCTAGAATGAAGCACAGAAAGACAGATTTAGAGAGGGAGAGACAAGTAGGAAGTGGATGAATCTTCAAATATTTAGGAAATGAAACTGAGAGAATCTCATAATGAGCTACATGGAAGTGTATGAATTAGAGAAAGCAGCCAAGGACAACACCAAGGCTTGGGCTCATTTAACTAGATGGATGGTGATGCTGTTTACTGAGAGAGGTTGGAAGAAGTTTGGAGGGAAAATCATGAGTCTGTCTGCCTTTAGATGTGTTGAGTTTGATGCCTTTGGGGTATCTAAAAGGAGATACCTAATAGTTGGGAATATAGGCCTAGAGTTCAGAAGAAGGGTCTGTGCACTTCTGCCTCTGTGTAGAAGTGGCCAAGCTTGCGAAGAAGATGGAGGAGTGGCTGCAGAGGTTGGAGGTAGACTAGAAGAGTGTGTTATTACAGCAGTCAAGGGGACAGAGTGTTTCGAAAGGGAGGCAGAGGTTAACATTTTCAAATATTGCAGAACTATCACGGTGAACGAGGATCAGGAAATGTCATTGGATACTGTGATATGGAGATCATTGGTGACCACAGAGTGAGCTGTGGAGGTGGAAGGAAGGGACCAGCAGCCAAAATGAAGTGAGTTGAGGGGTTTATAGGAAAAACACACTTCTCTGTGTCTCCCTTTTACTACTCATGTAGAACATCCCACACTTCACTTCTGACACCAGATGTATGGGTTTTCCACACATCTAGCATTCTCTGCACCAGCAGCTGGGTGTCCTACAGTTGAATTTAATTCTAACACCAACTGGAGTTAGTGCAGACCGCATAGGTTAAGGGCCCAGTCCCACAAGATTCCCCGTATCCCTCGGGCACCAACTGCAAGTCCCAGGTTGTCACCTGTACTTCTGACTGACCAGCTATAATTTGGAGGTGCCCATGACCCCACCTCAAGTTCTGTCATTTGCTAGAATGGCTCGCAGAACTCAAGGAAACACTTACGATTACTGGTTTATCATATTAAAGGATATGATAAAGAATACAGATGAACAGCCAGGTGAAGAGATATTTCCAAGTATGGAGGGTTCCAAGTGCAGGAGCTTCCATCCCCGTGGAGTTGGAGTGTGCCACCCTCCCTGCACCTAGATGTGTTCATCAGCCCAGAAACTTTCCAAACCCCATCTTCTAGGATTTTTATAGAAGCTTTATAATAGGCATGATCAATCATTAACTCAATTTCTAGCTCCTCTTCCCCTCCTGGAGGATAGAAGTGGGCTGGGGCTGAAAGTTTCAAGCTTCTAAACATGGCTTGTCTTCCTGGTGACCAGCCCCCATCCTGAAGCTATCCAGGAGCCCCCCTCATTAGAACAAAAGACATGCCTAACACCCTGGAAATCCCAAGGGATTTAGGAGCTCTGTTTCAGGAACTGGGATCAAAGACCAAATATTAGAACAAAAGGTGACCTTAGTACCCTTATCACTTCGGAAATTACAAGGATTTTTGGAGCTCTGAATAACTAGAAAAATGTTCCTATTTATAAAGTGTAAATTGAGTCTGTTAATTATTTCTCAAAAATGAATCTGTATTCTTCCTTTCTCCACTAACAAAATGTTTATTTAGTTTTCGATCATGAAGATGCTTCATCTCATTCTCTCTCTCTCTTTTTTTAATGTTTAGGCTATTCCATGTCCTTCCTTCCCTATGTAAATTTATTTATTTATTTATTTAGTTGCACCCAGTCTTAGTTGCGGCTCGCAGTCTCCTTAGTTGCGGCTTGCCAGCTCCTTAGTTGTGGCAGGCAGGCTCCTTTTTTTAAATTGCGGCACGAGGGCTCCTTAGTTGTGGCATGCAGACTCTTAGTTGCGGCATGCATGTGGGATCTAGTTCCCTGACCAGGGATTGAACCAAGGCCCCCTGCACTGGGAGCGTGGAGTCTTAACCACTACGCCACCAGGGAAGTCCCTCATTCTCTGCTTTCAAATGGTGTCTTTCATCCAGAAAGTGGATGAGGAAAAGCCCCAGGTCATATAAAATATATCTGATTTCAGATACATCTGGGTGGTTTTTATTTTTAACTTTTAGCGTGGGGGTCTTGACCAACCCATAGGGAAGACTTAGACTGGGAAGTCAGCAGGAGTGACAAGAATAGCTAGTATTCTGACAGTGGCAGAATTTTGCAGGAAGAGGCTCATGTTGGTAGGTCTTAATTATCTTGAAAAATCAACACATGTGACTAGCTAGAAATACCTGAAATGTTGCCTACTTTAGATATTGGATAAATAGATTGATTTAGATTTCTGGAAGACTAAGACATGCCTACTGAGTTTCTGATAAAAAGAGCAAAACAGTTCCCCTCCTCCAGTTTTCTTCAGCAAAGCAAGTCACTGTAGGCTTCATGCCCACATCACATTGCATCTTAATGGACAATGATATATGTAAAGGACTGGCTCGGTTGCCACAATGGAACTGATGAACATTTTTTAGTGGGTGTATAACACTGGAAAGATTATTTTTAATGTTTTTCGTAGATACTCGTTTTATTCATACTTCGCAATCGCCTTGTTCATCTATTTGTTTTTGTTTTCTAACAGCTTCCCACCTCCCAAGAATGTAAGTTCCATGAGAGCAGGGACCTTACCCCTTCTGTTCACTGCTGTGTTCCCAGCACTTAAAACCATGCCTTGCACATAATGGCTGCTCAGTAAATATTGTCAGAAAAATGAATAATTATCTTTACAGATTCATCAATA
This sequence comes from Balaenoptera musculus, assembly GCF_009873245.2. Classification (NCBI taxonomy): domain Eukaryota; kingdom Metazoa; phylum Chordata; class Mammalia; order Artiodactyla; family Balaenopteridae; genus Balaenoptera; species Balaenoptera musculus. The sequence continues at coordinate 112,550,285 of NC_045786.1, forward strand.
GACAGATAACTATCAGCCAAGAGTAAGTATCTTATCCCCAGTGCATCTGCTCTGTATGCTTTAAAGACCGTCAGTGCAGCTAATGATAAAAGCTACACATTATCCTTTACTCATCACTTGTCAAAATATTCGTTTCTTTTTGTCAGTCATCTTTCAATTAAGAGGAAAACACAGGGTGTTTCAAAGAATACTGTCTGTCAGGGAAGCAGGGTACTACTCAGATCTAGGAGTAGGAAAATGATAAAAGCCAAAATGGCAATATCTATATTATTTTATATTTTTGGAAAAGAGTTATGTACTGTTTCTTTCCTTTTATGAATTGCCATTCATCAGCCAGCCTGAATAATGAAATTTTAGGACTTTACTCCAGAATAATATCCCAGTACACTAGTTCAGTTATATAGGAACAGATTTTCTCAGAAGCCCTGAAATAATATTGAGTCTATTCTCATTAAGATTTTATTTTCTAGAATTAAACAGAGTGATTTTACTCTGTCATCTCCTGTTGCTTCTTTTTAGAAGAAGATGTATTATTAATAGACAAATGCAGATGTTGTGAGGTTTATAAATTCTTACTCTAATTTGTATCAAGCAATAGGCAAGAATGGACGTGTCTTTCTAAAATAATACTTTTAAAGGCTGGGTGCCTAGAGTGCCTGTTGAGTATAGGCCTTCATACTTACTCAAGATTGGAAGAGTATTATTATTTTTTATCTAAATATTAAATATTAAATATTTAAATATTTATTGAGTAAAGAATGGGAAGATCAGAAAAATAAAGCTCTGGTTAGGATCTGATATGGGGCTGTGTTCCCAGCTCTGCTGCTACCTCCCTTTATGATCTTGGGTGGTCTCTTCTTTTTGAACCCTAATTTCCTTATATGAAATGAGGAGACCAGGCTTAATAATCTTTAAAGACTCTCAGCTCTAAAAATTTAGTGATTTCAGCAGGCTCCCAATGAAGAACAATGCATTTCTTCCAAAAGAGGGTGCTGTGGTATTTCTGAGTGCTGTAGCATTTTCTTGAAAGGAACTGAACAGAGGTGGAATCTCAGCTTAATTTTGTATCTTCAGACTCCCAACCTTTGAGAAAAGTGTCTGATTCCTTAAATTTATTTAGTTGAGGTGATAGAAACCAATTCTTGATGTTATTGATACTTTTAAAAACTTTTTTTTTGTATGTTGATTTTAGAACATCTGGCAAATAAGAAAGTTTCAAAGAAAAAAATAAAAAATACACATAATCTCACCAGTCAGTGTTAACATTTTGGTGTATTTCTATTTTTTTTTTTTTTTGTCTCATTCAATTTTTTCCATATCATATCACCAGAGAGAGAGGGAGAGGGAGAGAGAGATTTATTTTGCTTTTGATTTCTCCCATCTGGTGAGACATCCTATAGAATTAAATGTGTTTTGGAAGCTATCATTTACATAGCCACTTTCCTATTAGTGAATATTTAGGTTTTTCCCATATTTCTAATATTAAAAATAATGGCATGAAGAATATCATGTATGTAAATCTATCACATAATATGTACAGATTTCTGAGTCAGAAGCTATAAACATTTTAAGATTCTTGATACCTTTGTCAGATTGCTTTCCTGAAATATACCTGTTCTGATCAAATCATATATGGAATCATGCAGTATGTGGCTTCTTGTGTCTGGCTTCTGTCTTTTTTAAAATTGAAATATAATTGACATATAACACCATATTAGTTTCAGGTGTACAACATAATGATTCCACACTTGTATACATTGTGAAATGATCACCACAGTTGGCTTCTTTTATTTAGGATAATGTTTTCAGGGTTCATCCATGTTGTAGCATGTATCACTACTTTATTTTTTTTTATCACCAAATGATAGTCCATTGAATGGATATACCACATTTTGTTTATTCATTCATCAATTTTATTGTTTCCACTTTGGGGCTCTTATGAGTAATGCCACTATGAACATTTGTGTACAAATTTTTGTGTGGACATATATTTTTGTTTCTCTTGGGTATATACCTAGAAATGGAATTGTTGAGTCATATGGTAAGTCTTTGTTTAACCATTTGAGGAACTGCCAGACTGTTTTCCAAAATGGCCACACCATTTTATATTCCCACCAGCAGTGTATAAGGGTTTCTCCATATCCTCACTCACACTTGTTATTATCTATCTTAGTCATCTTAGTGGATGTAAAGTGGTATCTCATTGTGGTTTTGATTTGCCCTGATGGCTAACGATGTTGATCATCTTTTAATATGCTTATTATCCATTTGCATATCTTCCTTGGAGAAATGGCTATTCAGATATTTTGCCCATTTTTAAATTGAGTTAATTTTATAATTTTATTATTGAGTTGTAAGTTTATTTTTATATATATATAAATAATATATATCCAAAATATGTATATTTTGGATACTGGACCTTTATCAGGTAAATGATTTGCAAAAATTTTCTCCCATTCTGTGGTTTTTTTTTTTTTTTTTTTTTTATTAATTAATTTATTTATTTTTGGCTGTGTTGGGTCCTCGTTTCTGTGCAAGGGCTTTCTCCAGTTGCGGCAAGCGGGGTCCACTCTTCATCGCGGTGCGCGGGCCTCTCACTATCCTGGCCTCTCTTGTTGCGGAGCACAGGCTCCAGACGCGCAGGCTCAGTAGTTGTGGCTCACGGGCCCAGTTGCTCCGCGGCATGTGGGATCCTCCCAGACCAGGGCTCGAACCCGTGTCCCCTGCACTAGCAGGCAGATTCTCAACCACTGCGCCACCAGGGAAGCCCCTGTGGTTCTTTTTACTTTCTTAATGGTATCCTTTGAAGCACAAAACTTTTGAACATTGATAATGTCCAATTTATCTAATTTTTTCTTTTGTTATTTTTGCTTTTGTTTCATATCTTAAAAAACCATTGCCTAATCTAAGGTCACAATGATTTTAACTCTTACATTTAGATCTTGATCAATTTGAGTTGATTTTTGTTTTTGTTTTGGGGTTTTTTTTTTAAGTATTTATTTATTTATTTTTATTTTATTTTTTGGCTGCATCAGGTCTTAGTTGCAGCATGTGGGCTCTTCATTGTGGCGCACGGGCTTCTCTCTAGTTGTGGTGTGTGGGCTCCAGAGTGCGTGGGCTCTGTAGTTGCAGCATACGGGCTTAGTTGCCCCACAGCATGTGGGATCTTAGTTCCCTGACCAGGGATTGAACCTGCATCGCCTGCATTGGAAGGCAGATTCTTAACCACTGGACCACCAGGGAAGTCCCTTGAGTTGATTTTTGAGTATGGTTATTTTTGTTTGGATCTGGACCCTCAATTCTATTTCATTGATCTATATGTTTATCCTGATGCCAGTACCACACAGTCTTGATTACTGTAGCTTTGTAGTATGTTTTAAAATTGGAAAAAGTGAGTCCTCCAACTTTGTTTTTCTTTTTAGGACTAGCTTGTCAGTTTCTACAAAGAAGCCAGCTGAGATTTTGATAGGGATTGCATTGAATCTAGGGCATCTTGTTTTCATGTGCATCTTTAAAACAACGAGGGTGACATTTTTCATGTTTGTTAACAGTTTTGTGAATTCATGTCATTTCTATCAGTTCATGTGTTTATGCTTTTCTCTGTTGGGCTTATTAATATTTATTTACTTTGTATGCCTCTTTGTAAATTAAGTGTATTAGCCCTTATGATATTTATTGCAAATATTTTCCCAATCTACCTTTTAATGTTGTTTATGATATTTGGCATACAGAAGTTTTGAGTTTTTAAGTGGTCAAATCTTTTTTTCTTTGCTTTTTTTCTTTAGAAAATCTTGCCTCTTCCTAAATTTATTCTTAGTAAAGTAGGTGAATCTTGGCCACCTTGGTCCAGGAAGTCAGGTTAGGTAAACTTAATTTAAAGGTAGATTATTACATTTTTTAACTCATTTATTCCTAAAATATATATAACAGACCTGTTATGTTAGTATTTTTTTAAAAAATTTAAAATACTTTATAATACTCATATCACAGATATTCTCAATCTATCTTAATTCCTTAGGTTTTTTGTTTTGTTTTTTTCCCACAAACCTCACCAGAATACCTTGCTGTAATTTACAATATTTACTTAGTGTTAAAGAGCATTTTATGCGCATGCCTGTAACTGTGCATTCAGTAGAACTGTGTAACTTCAAGTTCATTACATTTAGCCTCCTTTAGGAAGACTAGTCTTGATTCTCCTGTTTCTACTTTTAATTCTGAGAAAGACTTTCATTTGGCTTTCCTCTCTTATGCTCTGTTCTTCTTTCCATGTGTCAGAAACTGTAAAAGGAAGAGTAGTTATTCTTTTCTCTCACCCCCCACCTTTCTTTCTCTCTCTCATTCCCTCTTTTCTGTCTTTCTCCTTCTCTCTCTTTCTTTCTTTCTGCTTCCCATTCTAATTGGCCAGCTTTGAGCTACAGAGTTTCTTCTTTTTCTCTGCTGAATTTTTTTCACCCACTACCCCTTTCATCTTCATTCTTTTTTAAAAAGATTAATTTTTTTATTGACGTATTGTTGATTTACAGTGTTTCAGGTGTATAGCAAAGTGATTCATTTGTGCGTGTGTGTGTGTGTGTGTATGTATATTCTTTTTCAGGTTCTTTTCCATTATATATTATTACAAGATATTGATATAGTTCCCTGTTCTATACAGTAGATCCTTGTTGGTTATCTATTTTATATATAATAGTGTGTATCTGTTAATCCCAAATTCCTAATTTATCCCTCCCCACCCTTTCCTCTTTGGTAACCATAAGTTCATCTTCTACATACCGGTCCACGGCCCGGGGGTTGGGGACCCCTGATATAAGGGATGCTTCTGATATAGCATCAATCTATAGAGCTAATGGGTGGAAAGTAAGGCTTTTATTTGGTTCTAGTTTGGGGAGTAGAGAAGAAAAGATAGTGAAGAAAACAGGATTGGGATAGGAATTTACATCTTGGAACCAGAATGGTTGGTTTGTCTTTGTCAATTCCAGGATTCTTAACTGAGGGATGATTTTGCCCCCATGACACATTTTGGTTTTCACAATTGAGGAAGGTGGGGAGGGAGTGCTACTGGCATCTAATTGTGTAGAGGCCAGGGATCCTGATAAACATCCTATAATAAATAACGCAACCCCACAACAAAGAATTATCTGGCCTAAAATGTCAGCAGTGCCAAGGTTAAGAACCCCTGGGCTATTCTGTCTGTCCGCGTGTGCACACACACACACACACACACACACACACACACACAATGGAATATTACTCATCCATAAAAAAGAATGAAATAATGCTGTTTGTAGCAACCTGGATGGACCTAGAGATTATCATACTAAGTGAAGTAAGTCAGACAGAGAAAGAGAAATGTCATATGATATCACTTATATGTGGAATCTAAAATATGATACAATTGAACTTATTTGCAAAACAGAAACAGACTCACGGACATAGAAAATGAACTTATGGGGCAAGGAATAGCGACTGTTTGGAAAGCCAGCAGACTGAGAAGATGGTGGACTAGTGCCCCAAAGAACCATCTTGCCCTGGTTTGGATGCAGTTTCTTTTATAGAACAGAGAGAAAGGTGAAGAGGTAAAGCAAAAAAGCAGTAAGTTGTCGCAAATATTTCTTGGTTCTGGCCAGACTCTAGAGGGGACGTCTTAATTTCTTCTTTTCTGCAGCCATTCACAGGTGGGCCTGGTCAGGATGTTTCCTGTGAGCTTAAACAAAGGTATTTTAGTTTAACGGAGGCATAGCAGGCAGGGTTCCCAGAAATGAACCATTATATATACTTTAAGCTACAGGCAACATCCCTTTAGTGATTAACTGGTTGCAAAAGCAATAGAATACAAAGGTTAACGTAAAAGAAACAAATCCAATATGGAGTTAGATATGCTCTTCCCTATTGCAAGGGTAGCTTATTCTAACACCAACCGAATAATAACTTGAGAGACAGGATGACAGACTGCTTAAGATCTCAGAGCAAAGGTATCGGGGTTTGGATCTATCACTTATTTATTTATTTATTTTTTGCCCTCCCCGCCACCCCCTCTCCAGCCCACCCGCCAGCTGGCTCTCTGGGTCCCGCGGTGGCGCCACACTCCAGCAACCCCTATCACTTATTATCTGTGTGCAACCCAACTCCATCACATACTAGGCTGTTAAATAAAATAGTTTTGTGATCAGCAAATAAAACTTTAATGGAAGGAGAAAAATATTCCTTTTTATTCAAAGTATTTTGTCTTATAAAAATAATTTAGAGATGTAAAAAACACTATTTGGTGCCATATAGTCGAGGTATATTCCTTTGTTTTAGTTGTACTATGCCCCTTTTTAATTAACAACCAGAAAATAGGTGTGAAATTGGAACATCATTATTTTGGAGTATTCACATTTTCTTCAAAAGCTCGTGAAGTACTCACAGACTTTTATAAGCCCATTCTGTACATTAACAGCAAGTTAAGGGTAGAGTGAGATGGGCCTATAGCAACATTTTTTCTACAAAGGGACACAAAACATTTATGAAAGCTAGTGGCCTACATTTGACAGTGTTTAGACACTGGGGTCTTGGAAAGTATTTTGTGGCCCCTCAGAAGAGCATACTTTGGCTCTCACCTGCATAATTTGGATTAGCTACCATTCCCTAAGTGACCATGACATTTGGATGGCACCCATCTAATGGCACCCTACATGTTAGACACAGCTTCATGTATTTGCTAGAGATAGGCTGGTACTGTGAACTTTGTAACATCATAGTTAATTTATTGGTGAATTTCTGTATGCCTACTTGCTTGTATCGAAGTATATCTCCTCTTGTCTATTGTCTGGAGAGTAGAGGTATCAGTTTCTGGTAACATTGCAGAAAAACTTTCCTAAGTGGTAGCTTTCCACATGGACTCTGTTATTATTATTTTTTTCCACTAGGCAGGAAATAACTAGAAACAAAGATTCTTAGCTTTAGAACACCTTACAAGTGTACTTGTCTAAGTTCCCCCGCCTCTGTCTTCATGTGACTGCCTTCTCTGTGCCTCCTGTCTTTCCTTTTGTCTCTTATGTCACTGGATATAGGACTCACCTGGATAATCCCGGATGATCTCATCTCAAAGATCCTTAACTTGGTTGCAATTGAAAAGACCCTTTACCCAAATAAGGTCTCATTCACTGATTCCAGGCGTTAGGACACGGATATGTCTTTTTGAGGCTCACTATTTAATACTGCATCTCCACTGTCACTCCAGTTTCTGCCAGGTTCACTTTACAGCATGCTGACAACAAGTTGCAAGATTTGTGGTCATGGCTCATTCGTCATTTCACGTGTCTACTCATTCTGTTTATGAATAGCTCTAAAGGTTAACGATTCTCATGTTGAGCCAAAACCTATTCTAGGATAATATTGCACAGTGGGTTCTAGGTCTCTCCTGCAGAGTTATAGGGGACAAGAACAACTGATGCCATGATTTTCAGGTTGAAGACGAATAACACAGGTACCGCTTCTTCACCATTCTGACACGGTATTCTCCAACGTACAAGATCCACTCTAGCATATGTACTACCACCACCACCCTCCAAAAAAAAAAGCAATCCCAGACTTAATGAATACTTAATGCCATTGTGAGCCAGTTGTGATGGAAATGTAATGAATCCCCTCCAGGAGGAGTGGGAGTGGACAGAAGATTGAGAAATAGCTATCTCAGCCTCCTTCCTCAGATAGATGAGGACAGCTATTTATATTTCCCTGAGTCTGTTCTCTGCCAAAATCAACACTTTTAATTTCAGTTTATCCCCTGTGACACGGCTTCCATGCCATTCATTCAGCAAATATGTATGGAGGGCCTAATACGTGCCAGGCACTCTGTTAGGTATTAGAGTGATGCAGGGGTGGATATCCTAGAATCCATGCCATCTAAAGTAGTAGTCGGGGGAGGATGTAAACCAGTTGTGGAACACTGATAAGTATTTGGCGATAAGTATTTTGATACGCTGTAGTATTATACGCTAGGGCAGCGGAGGAACACCTAAACCAGTAGTGAAGAAGAGATATCTAAACCGAGACCTAAAGATTAAAAGGAGAGGAAGGAGGCAGGATAGATTAGTGTTCCAGGCAGAAGGAGTATCCACACTCACCTCCTGTTGGAGAGCCAGGCCTCCCGTGGGGGAAATCAAAGATGGCTCCAGACAGTCCCTCTTGTTGCTCCCTGGCAACTAGGGGCAGGCGTGGGGCTGGGGTGGGGAGAATGAGGCACTTACCTTAGTGGCAATATTTCAGGGAATGCCAAAAAACCGCAGTAATTAAGAACTGTTTTAATGCAGTATTTTTAAGAATCACAATTAATGCAAAACATCCATGATGAACAAAATATGAAAAGTTTGAAGAAAGGATCAGTAGTATTGATTTTCCCTTTTGCTTTAGACACCAGTACGGTTTGGCATGGCACTGTTATTGAGCCTTTCTTTAAATTTTAATATTTTGTTCATCATGGATTTTTTTTCATCAATTTTGATTTTAAAAAATATTGCATTGGGCTTCCCTGGTGGTGCGGTGGTTGAGAGTCTGCCTGCCAATGCAGGGGACACGGGTTCGAGCCCTGGTCTGGGAGGATCCCGCATGCCGCGGAGCAGCTACGCCCGTGAGCCACAATTGCTGAGCCTGCGCGTCTGGAGCCTGTGCTCCGCGGCGGGAGAGGCCGCGACGGTGAGAGGCCCGCGCACCGCGATGAGGAGTGGCCCCCACTTGCCGCAGCTGGAGAGAGCCCTCGCACAGAAACGAAGACCCAACACAGCCAAAATAAATAAATAAATTTATTAAAAAATAAAAAAAATAAAAAAAATATTGCATTAACATACTACTTATCTTGATTAGTGAGTTTTTGGGTGCCCCTTTAAATTTTGTGCCCAGTGCAAGTTCCTCAGTCACCTCACCCTGGTCCCAGCCCTGTTACTAAGACATACACATAAGATCCATGCTTAGCCAGTTGGGCTCTCTATCCTGGGGCTTTGACCCTAGAGGGTGTAAAGACACAGATGTGGTTAGAGATATCTCACAGCAATGGCAGTGGAGGTCTGTATCCTACCCTACTGTGACTGTGTGCGCATGCGTGCACAGGCCCGCCTCTAGAGGCTGGCCCCAGAGGCAGTGTCTGACACCCCTCCCGTGCCATCACCTTGGTCACGTTACTACTCTGGCTCCCCTTGGTCTTGCTCCTTTTCTGAGCTGGTGGTGTTGTATTCAAGATCCGTATTTCCTTCCTTTTTGAAAATCACAATCATGTTTGTTTATCTCCAGACTTCCATTCTCCCTTCTTTAGAGAAAACCAGTAATGGTTGCATGATTGTATATGTAAGTTTTCTTGGTGTCTTAGGATGAAGTTCACCCAGGCCTAGAAAAATGAACTCATTTGAAGTAACTTTTTTTCAGTCACTTCCCTTGTCTTGTACTTCTTTTCTCATTCAGTCTTTTGACCAGAATTTCTAACTTGAACATAATTTTGAACATTTATTTTTAGTCATCATTTCTTAATATTGCACTAACTGTCCAAGCACAAATAAAAAGACTTTTTTGTTGTACATAACTTAAAAATAATAATAATAACTAGTCATTGGACCTGAATATGTGAACAGCAGAGATTAATGAATGCCAGACTCAGAGGATCTCACTAAAGGCAAGTACCGGAGGCATCCATGGAGGAAACAGCATTTACCAAGAAACAGCTGGAAGATTCAGAGACATTATTCAGTAAGAACCCATGCCCAAACTCCAGTCTTTGGAAGGAATGGCTCCCCAAATTGGCATATTTGCAGCAGTACTACAGGTTTGGTTCAAGAATCTCAGCAAAGCTCAAAAAATAAAAATTCAAACATATTCGGTAAAAGCAACAAGAAGCTTAACAATAACAATTACCTGAGGGAGAAGTCAAGAGAAATATGGGTACTCCTCACCAGATCCACTGATGGGACCGGCCCTAACTCCCCGATTTCTATAGCGCACCTGGCACCCTCAGTCCAAGTTAGCATGTCCCTATTGAAGGTCCCTGTAGACTCTTCTTTTGGCCATAAAATAGCCTATTTTCGATACCGCCAACATCCTGACATATACTGCCTATTCCCCATTTTGGACTTCCAAGTTCTTTTCCCAGGCTGAAGCTCTAATTCTTTGGGCTCTTCATTCATAGACAGAACATAACCAGCAGTTCTGACCTGCAAGAGAAAAAAAAACAGTGTGGTAGGAAAAAAATATTTACCTCATTCTGGGCATTAACTTTCCTGTTATTTTTATAGTGAGTTTGTGCCACTTTACGCATTCATCCTTTAATAAATGCATCTCTACTTGTTTTTCTTTTTCCTTTAGTTGCTTCCCTCCTTTTTCCCTCATTCGAGTCAATAGCATATAATTTTGTTTTTAAAGCCTTACCTTCCATTTGTCTTAGGTTACACTCCCAGTTAAGAGTTTCTAGCTTGGAATTACCTCCATCCGATCTCTGAACACTTTGACATTTACTCTCTTAGGGTCTAAGGTCCTCCCATGTGAAAGGTTTCCTTCCTTTGCTATTTCAAAGTCCAAGCTAGCAAGCACCATCACTTCTTTTGAAGCTCTTGTCACTCCTACATCACCTACTGTTTCCTCCCTGTCAGTCCTGAATAGCAGTTTTCTCTGTCATTTCCTCTGCTTTCTGAGAAATGAAATTGTCAATATGGTATCACCTTACCAGGTGCTCTACTTTTACCAGAATGAAACCTCTCCCCAGTGCTGGGAGAGGTAACATTTCCCGTTACCACTGTACATTGTGTCTGTATCTGTTTTGTAATCCGTATTAGGAAAGCATCATGGTGTGTCGACCACGATAGCATCATTAAAATAGAACATACCTTTCCAGTGTCACGAGTCTCAGTGACACTTGCCTTCTTGTGTTAACCTTTCAAGTTTACTTTTCTTGTTATTCATGTTCTAGAGATTGTTATTAGGAATGAGGCTATTAGCTTGCTCTCCATCTACTTGATTTTTTGCTGATAAATTATTTAAAGGCTCTACTATGTTATTCTTTAGGTATCACACCAGCACCTCTATGTTGGAGCTCTTCTTGATTTTACATAATCTTGTTGAGACCTCAAACTCCACCCTATCATCAGCTTTAATGCTTACTGTCATATATCTAATAAGAAATGATATATGTCCTCTTTTCCCCTCTCATTTCCTGTGGAGCATGGCAGATTTGGAGGAAATGAACACTTATGAACCCTGAGCGAGAGGTGTACTGTTTCCTGGATAACTGCCTTTTAACTATCATTATTGAGGCAGAGTTAGAAATCATGGGGGTGGGGGAAGAAGGACAGAAAATAAAGTCAAAGCAGGGCTTCTTCAAAAATAGAGAACTTCTAAAGTTCTGCCTAGTGTCATCATGATATATATATATCTGGAGATCTTATCAATCATGGGGGCCAAACTTTTTCTTACATCAGATGAAATCTAAACTATTTATGACAGATTTTATTTTGCAAATATTCATATGGCACTTACTGTGAGATATACGTTCAAGGTGATTTATAAACAGTAAATTAATTCATTAAATTAGTTATTTAATCCTCATAACAAACAAATCCTCCTATCAGAGAGGAACTAGTATTAGTTCCCATTTTATAGATGAGGAAACTGAGACTTAGAGAGGTTAAAATAACATCCCTAAGGTCACACAGCTAGTAAGTGAGAGAGCTGGAATTTGAAATCAGGAAATCTGGCTTGAGTTTGTTCTCTAAACACTACCTAATGCAGCCTCTCCAATTTATTTTCTTCCTAAAATTCCAATGGAGAAAAATGTTACAACCTACACCAGAAAATACCTGATGAGCATGAAACATTACTTAAAAAAACAAAGAAACTAATTAAGGACTTTGTCATCTATGTAGCACCTTGAGCTTCATAGTTATATCTTTCCCCAAAGCTACCTAATTACAATAATGTTCCCTCCCTGTTATTTGTTATCTGTTTGGTTCTCCCACGCATTTCCCGACTTTCAAATGACATGGTTTGTATCTAGCTCTTGTTTGTGTACTTTTGACCACAAGCTCCTTTTTGTTGGTTGTGGTATATTGTGGGATTGTGGGAAGTTTGTTGATTATGTCCAGGGTTAGACTAATGAGGTCCTTTCATCTATTTCTCTTTTAGCTTAATTATAATTCTTGCCTGCTGGTTATTTCTATCTATCCGTGTTCACATCTAATTTTATTTTCCCTGGACATTTTGCTAGTATCAAAAATTAATTCTTTTCTATGTCTCTGTATAGATTTTCTGTTCTTCTTTTCTAAGTGTGTTAATCTTGTTTTAATAGAAACTTTTATAGTTAATTTCATATAGTATAACATACCACATACATAAATTTACTAGGGGCTCTGAATAAATCTATGAGGGCTTGGATACTTTGGTAGGGCATTTTTCTACTTTAGCAAAGGGTACCCCAAGAAACAAAATCAGTAAACATAAGGCTAAGGATTCTGTTTAATACTTGCCTTTCTTCTCAGCATTTGGCATGTTTTAAAATTTGTTTATGCTTTCCTTTCTGGTAGTTGTGACATCTCCCTGGCAACAGTACAACCTGTCTAATCTATAAATTAAAGTAATGATTAGAAAAGAGCTTAAGAAATTTAGCTCCTGGTAAATCACATACCTTAGCCTAACCAAAGCTCTACCAAGCTGTAACTTTAAGTTGTCAATAAACTGCTGGTGACTGAATGACACTAATTATTACTCTCATAAAAACCATGAGTTTAAATGTGTATATTTTACTAGAGTTCCCATAGGTTTTAACTTTCCTTGTCCAAGAAATATTTAACAAAGATCCTCTGTTGTTGATCTTTGTGCCGTGATGTTTCTCAAAAGAACTATTTGGTTTATTATGAGCCATATAAACTTTCAAATGTAAACATATATTATTTATTAGATTGATTTCCTATCCTGTGCCAGGCACTGTGCTAGGTACTGACATGCAAGGATGAATAAAATGCAGTTCTCTCTTTGTCAAGGAATTTATAATCCTGTAAGTACTTAAATTGTTAATATGTAGAATATTTATAAGGGCCCTAAGAAATGTTTAAGAGAAGAGCTTTAAAAAATGCATAGGCTAAAGAAAGGTTCTTCTAGCTAAGGAGGAATCAAAGAATGCTTTATGGAGACATTGACATTTAATTTGGGTCTTGACAATTAGGTCAGATTTTGAGAGCTAGAGTTAGGAGATGGGAAAGGAGAGGGGCTGATTCCATATCCAGACAACACTATTCAAATAGCACCATGTAGCAAAGTAGTACTTAGGAAGTAGGGGGTGAAGAGTGGGGGAAAAGTAATAAATATCAGCTAATTTCTTTTTCTGTTATCAACGCATGGTAACCTTACTGTGATGTAATTTGAGAAGAAAGATGAAATTTAATACCCAGTTGGGAATAGTTGGTTAAACAAAGCAGAAAAATTCTCATTGTCCTCTTAATATTATTGGTTATCTTTGGTTATCTCCAAAATCAAATTTCTTTTTAATTCTAAAAATTAGTTTTAATGGAGTCCACTTATTTACCTTAAAAGTTATGTTATGATAACATAACACATTGGTCTAATGTCCTCTTGAGAGCATGAAAATCATCTGTGGCCTGGGATACCTTCATTCAGGCTTTTCCAGCTTTCACCTGTAAATCTAAGTCAGTCTGTTCGCTTTTGATATTCTTCTTCCTCTTCTTTCCTGTCTATGCCTAGGTTAACCTACTGGTCAGAAAAGAGGAATCCCACCAAAAATAAGAGATTATTTTTACTTCCTACGGGGACTCTTTTTACTTCTCCTTGGAGAGTCCCAATTTGTATCTCACAGCAAGATGAAATAAGTGGGAATTGGGGCATATTTAAAACATTTCTTTAAACTCCAGTTCAAAATTATAAATTATTTTTTCTTCATTGTTCATGGTTACATAACATGTAATTTAAAGACTTAAGGTTATAAGCTCTAGATTTATGATATTAATTTTAAAAAGATAATAACCAGCCCACTGAGTATTATTGCCTTTCCTTACATGTGGTAATGAGAAAATATACCATGTAACTTTTTTTTTTTGTAATGTCTGAAACATTTATATTAACATATTTCCATACATATTTCCATACAAATACGAATATAAGATTTTTAGAAATTTCATGTAATGTCTGAAACATTTATATTAACATATTTCCATACAAATAACCCAATGAAAGTTTAGTATTAGTTGTTTTGTTTGTTTTTTTATACTGCAGGTTCTTATTAGGCATCAATTTTATACACATCAGTGTATACATGTCAATCCCAATCGCCCAATTCAGCACACCACCAATCCCCACCCCACCGCAGTTTTCCCCCCTTGGTGTCCATATGTCCATTCTCTACATCTGTGTCTTAACTTCTGCCCTGCAGACTGGCTCATCTGTACCATTTTTCTAGGTTCCACATACATGCATTAATATACGATATTTGTTTTTCTCTTTCTGACTTACTTCACTCTGTATGACAGTCTCTAGATCCATCCACGTCTCAACAAATGACTCAATTTCGTTCCTTTTTATGGCTGAGTAATATTCCATTGTATATATGTACCACAACTTCTTTATCCATTCGTCTGTTGATGGGCATTTAGGTTGCTTCCATGACCTGGCTATTGTAAATAGTGCTGCAATGAACATTCAGGTGCATGTGTCTTTTTGAATTACGGTTTTCTCTGGGTATATGCCCAGTAGTGGGATTGCTGGGTCATATGGTAATTCTATTTTTAGTTTTCTAAGGAACCTCCATATTGTCCTCCATAGTGGCTGTATCAATTTACATTCCCACCAACAGTGCAAGAGGTTTCCCTTTTCTCCACACCCTCTCCAGCATTTGTTGTTTGTAGATTTTCTGATGATGCCCATTCTAACAGGAGTGAGGTGATACCTCATTGTAGTTTTGATTGGCATTTCTCTAATAATTAGTGATGTTGAGCATCTTTTCATGTGCTTCGTGGCCGTCTGTATGTCTTCTTTGGAGAAATGTCTATTTAGGTCTTCTGCCCATTTTTGGATTGGGGTGTTTGTTTCTTTAATATTGAGCTGAATGAGCTGTTTATATATTTTGGAGATTAATCCTTTGTCCGTTGATTCGTTTGCAAATATTTTCTCCCATTCTGAGGGTTGTCTTTTCGTCTTGTTTATGGTTTCCTTTGCTGTGCAAAAGCTTTGAAGTTTCATTAGGTCCCACTTGTTTATTTTTGTTTTTATTTCCATTACTCTAGGAGGTGGATCCAAAAAGATCTTGCTGTGATTTATGTCAAAGAGTGTTCTTCCTATGTTTTCCTCGAAGAGTTTTATAGTGTCCAGTCTTATATTTAGGTCTCTAATCCATTTTGAGTTTATTTTTGTGTATGGTGTTAGGGAGTATTCTAATTTCATTCTTTTACATGTAGCTGTCCAGTTTTCCCAGCACCACTTATTGAAGAGACTGTCTTTTCTCCATTGTATATCTTTGCCTCCTTTGTCATAGATTAGTTGACCATAGGTGCGTGGGTTAATCTCTGGGCTTTCTATCTTGTTCCATTGATCTATGTTTCTGTTTTTGTGCCAGTACCATATTGTCTTGATTACTGTAGCTTTGTAGTATAGTCTGAAGTCAAGGAGTCTGATTCCTCCAGCTCCATTTTTTTCCCTCAAGACTGCTTTGGCTATTCGGGGTCTTTTGTGTCTCCATACAAATTTTAAGATGATTTGTTCTAGCTCCGTAAAAAATGCCATTGGTAATTTGATAGGGATTGCATTGAATCTGTAGATTGCTTTGGGTAGTATAGTCATTTTCACAATGTTGATTCTTCCAATCCAAGAACATGGTATATCTCTCCATCTGTTGGTATCATCTTTAATTTCTTTCATCAGTGTCTTATAGTTTTCTGCATACAGGTCTTTTGTCTCCCTAGGTAGGTTTGTTCCTAGGTATTTTATTCTTTTTGTTGCAATGGTAAATGGGAGTGTTTCCATAATTTCTCTTTCAGATTTTTCATCATTAGTGTATAGGAATGCAAGAGATTTCTGTGCATTAATTTTGTATCCTGCAACTTTACCATATTCATTAATTAGCTCTAGCAGTTTTCTGGTGGCAGTTTTAGGATTCTCTATGTATAGTATCATGTCATCCGCAAACAGTGACAGTTTTACTTCTTCTTTTCCAATTTGGATTCCTTTTATTTCTTTTTCTTCTCTGATTGCTGTGGCTAGGACTTCCAGAACTATGTTGAATAATAGTGGTGAGAGTGGACATCCTTGTCTCGTTCCTGATCTTAGAGGAAATGCTTTCAGTTTTTCACCATTGAGAATGATGTTTGCTATGGGTTTGTCATATATGGCCTTTATTATGTTGAGGTAGGTTCCCTCTATGCCCACTTTCTGGAGAGTTTTTATCATAAATGGGTGTTGAATTTTGTCAAAAGCTTTTTCTGCGTCTATTGAGATGATCATATGGTTTTTATTCTTCAATTTGTTAATATGGTGTATCACATTGATTGATTTGCGTATATTGAAGAATCCTTGCATCCCTGGGATAAATCCCACTTGATCGTAGTGTATGATCCTTTTAATGTGTTCTTGGATTCTGTTTGCTAGTATTTTGTTGAGGATTTTTGCATCTGTATTCATCAGTGATATTGGTTTGTAATTTTCTTTTTCTGTAGTGTCTTTGTCTGGTTTTGGTATCAGGGTGATGGTGGCCTCATAGAATGAGTTTGGGAGTGTTCCTTCCTCTGCAATTTTTTGGAAGAGTTTGAGAAGGATGGGTGTTAGCTCTTCTCTAAATGTTTGATAGAATTCACCTGTGAAGCCATCTGGTCCTGGACTTTTGTTTGTTGGAAGATTTTTAATCACAGTTTCAATTTCATTACTTGTGATTGGTCTGTTCATATTTTCTGTTTCTTCCTGGTTCAGTCTTGGAAGGTTATACCTTTCTAAGAATTTGTCCATTTCTTCCAGGTTGTCCATTTTATTGGCATAAAGTTGCTTGTAGTAGTCTCTTAGGATGCTTTGTATTTCTGCGGTGTCTGTTGTTAACTTCTCCTTTTTCATTTCTGATTTTATTGATTTGAGTCCTCTCCCTCTTTTTCTTGATGAGTCTGGCTAATGGCTTATCAATTTTGTTTATCTTCTCAAAGAACCAACTTTTAGTTTTATTGATCTTTGCTATTGTTTTCTTTGTTTCTATTTCATTTATTTCTGCTCTGATCTTTATGATTTCTTTCCTTCTGCTAACTTTGGGTTTTGTTTGTTCTTCTTTCTCTAGTTTCTTTAGGTGTGAGGTTAGATTGTTTACTTGAGATTTTTCTTGTTTCTTTAGGTAGGCTTGTATAGCTATAAACTTCCCTCTTAGAACTGCTTTTGCTGCATCCCATAGGTTTTGGGTCGTCGTGTTTTCATTGTCATTTGTCTCTAGGTATTTTTTTATTTCCTCTTTGATTTCTTCAGTGATCTCTTGGTTACTTAGTAACATATTGTTTAGCCTCCATGTGTTTGTCTTTTTTACGTTTTTTTCCCTGTAATTCATTTCTAATCTCATAGCATTGTGGTCAGAAAAGATGCTTGATATGATTTCAATTTTCTTAAATTTACTGAGGCTTGATTTGTGACCCAAGATGTGATCTATCCTGGAGAATGTTCCGTGCGCACTTGAGAAGAACGTGTAATCTGCTGTTTTTGGATGGAATGTCCTATATATATCAATTAAATCTATCTGGTCTATTGTGTCATTTAAAGCTTCTGTTTCCTTATTTATTTTCATTTTGGATGATCTGTCCATTGGTGTAAGTGAGGTGTTAAAGTCCCCCACTATTATTGTGTTACTGTCGATTTCCTCTTTTATAGCTGTTAGCAGTTGCCTTATGTATTGAGGTGCTCCTATGTTGGGTGCATATATATTTATAATTGTTATATCTTCTTCTTGGATTGATCCCTGGATCATTATGTAGTGTCCTTCCTTGTCTCTTGTAACATTCTTTATTTTAAAGTCTATTTTATCTGATATGAGTATAGCTACTCCAGCTTTCTTTTGATTTCCATTTGCATGGAATATCTTTTTCCATCCCCTCACTTTCAGTCTGTATGTGTCCCTAGGTCTAAAGTGGGTCTCTTGTAGACAGCATATATATGGGTCTTGTTTTTGTATCCATTCAGCCAGTCTGTGTCTTTTGGTTGGGGCATTTAATCCATTCAAGTTTAAGGTAATTATCGATATGTATGTTCCTATGACCATTTTCTTAACTGTTTTGGGTTTGTTTTTGTAGGTCCTTTTCTTCTCTTGTGTTTCCCACTTAGAGAAGTTCCTTTAGCATTTGTTGTAGAGCTGGTTTGGTGGTGCTGAATTCTCTTAGCTTTTGCTTGTCTGTAAAGCTTTTGATTTCTCCATCAAATCTAAATGAGATCCTTGCTGGGTAGAGTAATCTTGGTTGTAGGTTCTTCCCTTTCATCACTTTAAGTATATCATGCCACTCCCTTCTGGCTTCCAGAGTTTCTGCTGAGAAATCAGCTGTTAACCTTATGGGAGTTCCCTTGTATGTTATTTGTCATTTTTCCCTTGCTGCTTTCAATAATTTTTCTTTGTCTTTAATTTTTGCCACTTTGATTACTATGTGTCTCGCCGTGTTTCTCCTTGGGTTTATTCTGTATGGGACTCTCTGTGCTTCCTGGACTTGGGTGGCTATTTCCTTTCCCATGTTAGGGAAGTTTTCGACTATAATCTCTTCAAATATTTTCTCTGGTCCTTTCTCTCTCTCTTCTCCTTCTGCGACCCCTATAATGCGAATGTTGTTGCGTTTAATGTTGTCCCAGAGGTCTCTTAGGCTGTCTTCATTTCTTTTCATTCTTTTTTCTTTAGTCTGTTCCGCAGCAGTGAATTCCACCATTCTGTCTTCCAGGTCACTTATCCGTTCTTCTGCCTCAGTTATTCTGCTATTGATTCCTTCTAGTGTAGTTTTCATTTCAGTTATTGTATTGGTCATCTCTTTTTGTTTGTTCTTTAATTCTTCTAGGTCTTTGTTAATCATTTCTTGCATCTTCTCAATCTTTGCCTCCATTCTTATTCCGAGGTCCTGGATCATCTTCACTATCATTATTCTGAATTCTTTTTCTGGAAGGTTGCCTATCTCCACTTCATTTAGTTGTTTTTCTGGGGTTTTTTCTTGTTCCTTCATCTGGTACATAGCCCTCTGCCTTTTCATCTTCTCTATCTTTCTGTAACTGTGGTTTTTAGTCCACAGGCTGCAGGATTGTAGTTTTTCTTGCTTCTGCTCTACCATGTAACTTTGATACATGCATATATTTAAAAGGGTATGATGATGTCAGCCTATATAGTATGCCAGGCTTTCATTTCAGTTACTTGCCCCCTAAAAAATACCATGATTCCTACATGTACTGTAGATGGCAGTATGGGTGGAAAATATAAGTTCATACAAGAGATTTGAGAATGATTAGCAGATGGAGTCTTAATGAGTAAAGTTCAGTTGAAATGTTCTTTGTTAATTTTTCTCACTCACTGGATTTTTTTAAAACAATTGTAAACTTTCTTTTTCACTTAGGATGTTTCTGTTCAGTTTTCTTCCACCATCACCTGACCTCCCTCCCCACCCCACTTTGGTTTCAGAAATCACATGTTATACAACCATTTTCTCTTTAGATGGCAGTGATTGGAAACTAGTTGATTATGCACACGATAGGATCCTGTGTGGTTTTGTATGAGTATTTTTTCCCAAGCAGATTGAGTGCCAGATGACATTGCTGTAAATTCTAACAGGGACGGGGAAACACTGTCACATATGTTTCAAATACACCTTCATTACAAATTTATAGTTCTAGGGTCAATCAAGTCTATCTTTGCATGGAGGGAAGAAGCTCATTCAGGAATATGAAAATCTCTCCTGTTCTCCCTAAACATTGGGAATTTTGCTGTGGGATTCTTTCAGTAAATATTTATTGAATGTTAATTATATGCTAGGCACTGTGCTGGGTAGGTATCCTGCATTATGCACATGAAAGGACATGGTACCTACCCTCAGACACCCTTCCCAAGTATATTATAAAGTGTGGTAATTCCTATAATAGAGGCATGTAGAAGATACAGTAAGACGTAGAACAGGAATAGATGGTTGTGGCAGATATAAAATAATCACAAAATACTTTCCAAGTCTGCTGGTCTCAAACTCCTTCACAACACAGGACTTGAGGAAGCTGCTTTTCTATCAAAAAAGACACGTCAGAAGAAGCCTGTTTCCTATCCATGGCATAGTGGGAGGAGTGTCTAAGAGTCTACCTAGAAGTGGTATACATTATGCCACCAATTGTGTAAAAGAGGGTAAGGGAAACACACACACTTGCTTGTTCCTGACTCTCTAGAAGGCTGCCCAAGAAATGGTTAACGTTGGTTGCCTTTGGGGAGAGGAGCTATGTGGCTGGGGCATAGGGTGGGAGAGAAACTTTTCATTGAATAACCTTTGGTTTCTTTTGGAGTTTGAACCATGTGAATATATTACCCATACAAAAATAAAGTGAAATTAAAGCTTTACTTCTTTGGTATATCACATTACCACATCTGAGGAGAATATATACCAGTTGTCTTTTATTTATACCTATATTAGTATACCTATATTAGTGTACCTATATTAGTAGGTTGTGTAACCTACTAAACTCCTAAACATATACTGGACAGGAGAAAAGTATTGCTAAGGATCACTTAAGTATCTGTAACATTTTTTGTTTTGGTTACAGGGAACTTCCCACTCTGTTTCTCACAGCTTTCAACTAGTATAGCCCGATAAACATCAAGTGGCTGTGAGTGGGAATGCTTCCTCCCAGAGAAGCTACTAGAGTTTAGTTTGTTTTGTTTTATGCAGTGAAGAGCTATGTGTTTCTGTTTTTGTTTGGTTGTATTGTTTTAATGGAAATTACAAATGGTGTGTGCCAAAAAAAACCCTGGCAGAAAACAGACTGTGAACAGAAAAATGTGGTTAAGTCCCTATGCGTTGCTGAGAATTTAGAGCAACTTAGCAGATTTCCTTGTTGAGATGAATTGTTTGTGATATCCCATTGGAGGAGTCATAAGAGGACATATATAGAGGCATCAGCTCTCTTGAAATATATTTTTGTAGCTGAAATTTTTTTCTTAAATACTGGGAATTTTAAAAGAAATTCCACTGAATCAGCCATTGCCCATGTCCTTAGAAATTCTGTGTATGTTTATGGATCGTGTAAAGGTGATGTTGAGGGTTGTAAAGAAACAGAGCTTTAGGTCTAGTTGAAACCTGATAAATAAGACAGAATGAAAATCAAGGAATAGTACAAGTTACCTATTTTATATAAATGCATATATGCTAAGGCTCAAGGTATGGTCGGTGGACATTAATTAACTGGTTAATTTTTATGAACTCTGTTTCTATTAATTGGATACTAAAACAGCTAACATTATGGTTGCATATAACAGTTTACAGATCACTTCTGCAGTGTTTATCTTACTTGATCATGTGTTCAAGAATTTATTTGGAGTGGGTTGATATTATAATAAAACTCATATCTTTTCATCTGACTTCCATCTCCCTGTATGGTTATGGCCATGTAGATGCTTTTGATTGAAAAAAAGCCATTGAGTGAACTTTTCTTGACATACTTAGCCTGTTACCTAAGAAGAAAATCTCCCATCTATGCTACATGGTCTTTCCACCCCTCTTTATTATGTAATTTTAGCTCAGCCCTTAGTAAGTCCATGCCAGAGCACAGTAACATGTGGCAAGACAGTCCAAACTGGTTCCTTCCTCCACCTCCTTCATAACAGGTAGGAATTCCATTCCAAAGTCCTGGAATTATTTTGACCCACTTAATATCTTCCAATCGTAAGGAATCCTGTTCTAACATATACTTCATCTCTCTGCTCTCAAACTTAAGTTTTGCCCTTTTCTTTCATTCATTAATTCACTCCCTCATTCAGCAGATATTGATTGATTATCTTAAGCACCAGGCCCTGTTCTTCGTGCCAGGGATACAGCAGTGAACAAAATAGAGAAAACTCCCTGCCCTCATGGAGCTCACGTTGTTTTTTAATACATACCTACCATGAGGGTTGCTGCTGTGCATAACTCCACAGGTGCCTGTCATGTTTCCGTCTGTGTGAAGATTTCGCCCCCAGAGTTGTATGGTGCACAGCCAGCTCAGCTCCACACAGTGGTCCTGTCTACCATGCTTCATTTAGCTGATTGTCAAAATTCATTTCCTACAGTAAAGTCAGTCAGCTGCCATGTTCCAACATTTGCCGGAGTACAACTCTTTTCTAAAGGAGAGCATGCATTCCTCTCCTGTGGGGTGGAAGAGGATTTTGTGAGGAAACCAACCTTTGTCTTTCCTCAGACCACCTGTGTTAAGCCACTCTAAAATTCACTTACTGCTTCTTTCTTTATCTTCAGTAGTCATTGAAGGATTTTTTTTCTTTGCCTTGAGGAGTTCTTTAATTTTTTTTCTTTGTATCGTGAAACACAGGATGTTTTTTCTAGTTTCTTTTCCCTCACAATAATTACAGCATCTTTTTTTTTTTCCCTGAGCTGTGTAGTGGTTCTTCCACCTTGATTTGTGACCAGTAAATGTGCAGTTGGTAAGGAGTCTGTGCCCTGTATTTTGAAGACAAAGTTGCATTTCACGTATGTATTGGATTGGCCAAAAAGTTCGTTCGGGCTTAAACCCCGAACGAACTTTTTGGCCAACCCAATATGGAAAACCCGAACGAACTTTTTGGCCAGCCCAATGTTAGGAAGAGACATTTGGGAAAAGAATAGCATTGGATTCCATTATACCATTATCTTGCCTTGTAACTGCTCAGTTCTAAATTCTTTAAAGCTCAGGTTTTCCTTATGATCAAAATATGGAGTTAAAAATGCCTATTAATAATACCCCCACCCCCCACCAATCTGGAAAATAACTGAATTTATCTAAGAAAGCTGTCATGTCAAGACTCATTATTAGAATGAAATGTGTGTTTGAAGAGAATAATTCTTTGCATATGTAGGGTTGGAAAATTTGATAAGTATGTTTACTTGCACATCATTATAGTTGAAGTCTGATGGAAAGGTTTAGAGATTGTGCAATTAGGGAATGTTTTCTATCCACAAATTCCCTAGCTGTGTACTATACCTTCACTAATAATTAGTCTCAAGGATGCTTGGATTCAAATCTGCTAAGGAAACTAACTTTCCCAAATATTTTGTTTCCTAGATCTTTGCTGAAATGATCAACATCAGACATCAACTCCACCAGCTTTCTTCCCTAAAGTGGCCTTGTTTGTCCTTTGATCTTTGCCATGTCCAGCCTCCTAAAACTTCATCTCTGTTGTAAATCTTATCCTTTATAGACCAATGAGGGACCTCTATTTTTGGATGTGGGCGAATCACATATAAGACATGAGGGCTCCTGTTCCCCTAGCCTCACTTCGCTCTTGGTACTTTACTTGCTTCATCCTTTTTAGACTTCAAACATGGTTAATGCTCTCAAATCCTTTCCTCTTTCGATTCTTATTCCTATTTTTAATATTTCATAACTGAATGCCTTAACCCTGGGCAACTTAGCATACATCTTAACTGCTTAAATTGAAATGACACTTTTTAGTGTTACCAGTGACTTCTATGGGGAAATGAGAGCTCATATTTGTTGAGTACCATCTCTGGATCAAGCAGAAGGCGCCTGTGCTAGGCACTTTGATATGCAGTATCTCATTTAGTTCTCACAACAGTCCCATAGGTAGTGATGTTCCCTTCTTAAGGATGAGAAAAGGTTAAGTATCTTGTCTCACAGCCAGTAAGTGGCAAAGTCACAGGATTAGACATACCTCATTCCAAAATCCATGTTCTTTCTTCTGTAACAGATTTATTTATCCCCTCTTTCTTGAAATACCACTCTGAGCTATTTGTGACATGCTTTTCTGATTGTCTGATCTCTTGGATTGCCACTGCTTTAATCAATAACTCATAAACAGCTAGCTTGCTCTGGTCTCTTTCCTCCTCATCTAAACTTCTCAAAAGACTGGCATACAGTTTCTTTCCTGCTACCCATTTATTCCTTAACTCCTAAGGGATGGCTTAGCCCCCATTGCTCCATTATAACTGCTCTCGCAGAGGCCACCAGTAATTTCCTAATTACCAATTCCAGTGGACATATTTTAGTCCTTGTATTAGTTTGTGCTGCTATAATAGAAAGATCATAAACTGGGTTACTCATAAACAACAAACATTTATTTCTCGCAGTACCACATTTTTGTGCTTTCATGGCCTAACAATAACAATATGTAGTCTTTTACAGCTTACTAAGCCCTTTCATAGTTATTATCTGATTTTTATCCTCACACATCTCTATGGAGTAAGTAGTTGCATTTTTGTCATTTTACGTAAGAGAAAACTGGCTCAGAAGCTAAAAGTGACTTGCAGGGAGGTAACAGCTGTCTAGTACCACACTGAATCCACATCCTGTGCTTTTTTCAAAAATGTTCTGCCTCCCTGAAAACAGAAGTTTTTTTTTTTTTTAAGCTAATGATCAAATTGGAGCCCATTTTCTTCTCAGCATTTGAATGCCAGCTTGACAGCATGTTACGAGTTGGTTAGATCAGGCAGTGAATGGATGAGCACAAGAAAGACTCTCTGATTCATGCTATGGACTGAATTGTGCACCCCCACCAAATTTATATGTTGAAACCCTAACGCCCAGTGGTTAGGTTTGGATGAGGTCATGAGGATGGGCCCTTGTGGTGGGGTTAGTGTCGTTATAAGAAGAGGAAGGGACACAGAGCTGTCTCTGCCGTTGGAGGACACAGCAAGATGGTAGCCATCTGCAAGCCAGGAAGGGAGCCCTCACCAGAACCTGACCAGGTTGGTACCCTGGTCTCAGACTTCCAGCCTCCAGAACTGTGAGAAATAAATTTCTGTTGTTTAAGCCACCCAGTCTATGGTATTTTATTATGGCAGCCTGAGCTAAGATAGCTCATAAAATTATTTTCTTGTGATAACTCCCAAGCGCAGTATATTCAAGAATTAGATGCTTGATCTATGTCTTATAAACAGGATACTTGTTCCCTTTGACAGGTGACAGATACATGACACATTGTTCCTTCTGCATTTCATACATTGCCTCTTAACAGTTTGTAAATGAAGCCATATCAGTGTCATACCAACTCAGTGGCATGTCACATTGAAACAAGTTCCCTACTCACATGAATTGTCCTGCCTTGTCTAACTAAGGAAAACCAAGGGTCTTCTGCTCTGGCCTCTGTAAAAAAAAAAAGAAAAGAAAAGTTGTTGAAACAGACTGTTTGACAAGGAATGTTATATGGACTGGCATAGAGTTGATGGTTCATAAATCATTTCACTAACACTAAAGTTACTACTCAAACTATTTCCTTGCATTCTGTACATACACATTCTAATTTTAGCATCCTTTAAAAATATTGTGGCTACTACTTCCTAGATAGTGGTCAACTTTTAAATCGTTCTTTTCTTTGTTTTAAAATTTACCCAGGTGGGTTTTTCAGTTTACCTGTTTCTGTTTTGGAAAATCATTCCTTTGAAAACAGGTTTTGGATTTTTTTTTTTTTTTACTTGTTTATTCTCATTCGTACATGGATACATTTATTGCACGTGTGCATAGTCACAGACGTTTCTAAGGCAACCAGTGTTTTGAGATGGTGCTACTAATGCGAGAAATTGTTACCTTGGAAATGGAATGTACAGCCTCACATACTTGGGGGTATTTATTTTGGTTTGTTTTTTGACACATGTCAGTGTGAAGGTGTTTCATATTGAATGAAAATAAAGGAAGACTGACCTCCCATGACTCAAGTCATATGCAAGTACAAAGTGTCTTGGAACCTTACTTGTTTTATCCTAAAAGTTAGTGCAGATCTTACATTTAAAGATATCACAGCATCTCTGTTTGTTTTCAAATTAAAACCAAGATTCTCCCCCAAAATAAAACCTGCAATAAATTGTCACTTCAGGAGGATATGCCTTGTTTATCCTATGGCTTCACGAACCCCCAGCATACTGCCAAGTGCTGCTTATGTATAGCCCAGTGTGAGAAATACAGTGTTAGGCTTTCAAACAAAAGTACCTAGGGATTTCCCACAACTCACTTAGGAAGGATGGGGCAGTAGATGCTACTGGAAAAATCATAGTAACAGTTAGCTGTAGAATAAGGAGCAGGATTAAGAAGGGAACGTTTTGAAAAGAAAGGAGTTAGGATTGAGAGTTTATATTGTAAAAGAAGGTTACAGATTACAAAAGTGGGTTTGAGATTAGAATTACCTCAGATTGAAACCTAGCTCTGCTATTTACTGGCCTGTAACCTTGAGCTACTTCCTTAACCTTACTGAGCCTGTTACCTCATATTAAAAGGGTATTTGGAGCAGGGTGGTAACAATGGTACCAAATTCATGGGACATCTATGAGGATGAAGTGATGATGTATATAAAGACATGTAAGGTGCATCATAATTGCCCCGTAAATCAGAGCTAAAGGGAGACAAGTTGAAGATTCTACTTTTTGATTTATGTGAATTTTTAATCTATATGCCTGAAAAAAGATCCTCAAAACAGCTCTTCTCCCAAGAACCCACTCGGTCCACCCATGTCTCCTCCTTGATTAGAGAATCAAGTACACACTTGTCTCCTTTTATATCTAATTCCTCCTCTCGAATCTGTCCCTCACATCACATCCCCATTATTGCTTCCTGTCATTTCCAGTTTCTGTGTCCCCATTTCTGCTAAGAAAAGCAGAAGTGAGGGAAATGTGAGGGTTTGGGGATTTCTAAAAACTGTTCCTAAGTCCTCATTGTTATGTTATTACATTAAACTGTAGTTATGTGAATATAGTACTTGCCAGATCTTTTCTCTGGGAAACGCAAAGGAATTTCCCCATTCGAGTCTTATGTTTTAACTTTCTAGAGGACAGGAATTATAGTATTGTGCATACACAATAGGAGAGTTATACAGTTATGAGAGTTCATTACTCTTAAATTGCCTGGGGTTTTTGTTTTTTTTTTTTCCACTCTGCATTTTGCCTGTGGGGAAACTTAGGCTCTTAACTTGCCTCAAGGGCACAAGGTACATTGCTGAGCCTGAACTGTTAGGTTTAAACGTATGAGGTTGCTATTTTTGTACTTCAAAAATGGTAGAATATTGGCAGCTTCATGCGGTTCATAAAACAAAGTCTGTGTGTGTGTGTGTGTAAAACATATCATGTATAAAGAAGACTTTAAATGTAAATGTATAATGTAAAGACTAATAATAAAACTAACACCCCTATACCCACCACTTGGGTTAGGAAGCTCCCTAAGTGCACTGACTAACCTTTTCTTTCTTCTCCTAACCTCTTCTTTCCCCTACCCCACCCCCAACCCTAACCAGGTAACACCACCCTGACGATGGTGTAAATAATTTTCTTGTTTTTCGTTGTTTAGGTTTGAAAACCTGAGTAGCAAAACTCAATCCCAGCTGTGTGAGGAAAGGGCAGTATTGTCATTATTAGATGACAGCCCCCTGGAGATACATTCTTTCAGAATTTTAAAGACAGTCTATCATGTTTCCAGAGTTACCCTTGAAGTCTGAAGACGTTCTGAATCCTGATCTTTTCTGTGTGATCTGCTTTTTTTTTCCCCCTCTGGAAGCTTTTAGAATCATCTCGTTGTCTCTGGTGTTCTAAAATTTTATAGAACAACTTAGTATTGTCTGTTTGCCATCCATTAAGTTGGATATGCAATGGACTGTTTCATTCTAGAAACTACTATCTTTCTGTTTGGGGAAATGTTCTTTGGTTATTTCATTGATGACTCCTTCCGTCTGTTTTCCCTGTTCTCTCTCACTCTCTGTTACTCAGATGTCAGACCTCCCAGACTAGTCCTCTAAATTTCTTATTTCTTACCTCTTTGCTCCTTTCCTGGGAGGCTTCCTCAGTGTTCTCTTCCTATTATTTGTTTTTATAATTATTATTATTCATGATGGCAGTCATGTTTTAATTCTCAAGGGCTTTTCTTTATTCTCTTCCTCTTAAAAAAGTCTGTTTCTCACAAAAGACCCCGAATAGCCAAAGCAATCTTGACAAAGAAAAACGGAGCTGGAGGAATCAGCCTCCCTGACTTCAGACTATACTACACAGCTACAGTAATCAAGACAGTATGGTACTGGCACAAAAACAGAAATATACATCAATGGAACAGGATAGAAAGCCCAGAGATAAACCCTTGCACATATGGTCACCTTATCTTTGATAAAGGAGGCAAGAATATACAATGGAGAAAAGACAGCCTCTTCAATAAGTGGTGCTGGGAAAACTGGACAGCTACATGTAAAAGAATGAAATTAGAACACTCCCTAACACCGTACACAAAAATAAACTCAAAATGGATTAAAGACCTAAATGTAAGGCCAGACACTATCAAACTCTTAGAGGAAAACATTGGCAGAACACTCTATGACATAAATCACAGCAAGATCCTTTTTGATCCACCTCCTAGAGAAATGGAAATAAAAACAAACATAAACAAATGGGACCTAATGAAACTTAAAAGCTTTTTCACAGCAAAGGAAACCATAAACAAGACGAAAAGACAACCCTCAGAATGGGAGAAAATATTTGCAAACGAAGCAATTGACAAAGGATTAATCTCCAAAATTTACAAGCAGCTCAGGCAGCTCAATATCAAAAAAACAAACAACGCAATCCAAAAATGGGCCGAAGACCTAAACAGACGTTTCTCCAAAGAAGATATACAGATTGCCAACAAACACATGAAAGAATGCTCAACATCATTAATCATTAGAGAAATGCAAATCAAAACTACAGTGAGATATCATCTCACACTGGTCAGAATGGCCATCACCAAAATATCTACGAACAATAAGTGCTGGAGAGGGTGTGGAGAAAAGGAAACCCTCTTGCACTGTTGGTGGGAATGTAAATTGATACAGCCACTATGGAGAACAGTATGGAGGTTCCTTAAAAAACTAAAAATAGAACTACCATATGACCCAGCAATCCCACTACTGGACATATACCCTGAGAAAACCATAATTCAAAAAGAGTCATGTACCACAGTGTTCACTGAAGCTCTATTTACAATAGCCAGGACATGAAAGCAACCTAAGTGTCCATCGACAGATGAATGGATAAAGAAGATGTGGCACATATATACAATGGAATATGACTCAGCCATAGAAAGAAACGAAATTGAGTTATTTGTAGTGAGGTGGATGGACCTAGAGTATGTCGTACAGAGTGAAATAAGTCAGAAAGAGAAAAACAAATACCGTATGCTAACACATATATATGGAATCTAAAAAAAAAAAAAAAAAGGTCATGAAGAACCTAGGGGCAAGATGGGAATAAAGACGCAGACCTACTAGAGAATGGACTTGAGGACATGGGGAGGGGGAAGGGTAAGCTGGGACAAAGTGAGAGAGTGGCATGGACATATATACACTACCAAATGTAAAATAGATAGCTAGTGGCTTCCCTGGTGGTGTAGTGGTTGAGAATCTGCCTGCTAATGCAGGGGACACGGGTTCGAGCCCTAGTCTGGGAAGATCCCACATGCTGCGGAGCAACTAGGCCCGTGAGCGACAACTACTGAGCCTGCGCGTCTGGAGCCTGTGCTCCGCAACAAGAGAGGCCGCAATAGTGAGAGGCCCATGCACCGCGATGAAGAGTGGCCCCCGCTTGCCACAACTAGAGAAAGCCCTCGCACAGAAATGAAGACCCAACACAGCCAAAAATTAATTAATTAACTAATTTTAAAAAATAATAAAATAATATTAAAAAAAAAAAGCTAGTGAGTAGCAGCCACAGAGCACAGTGAGATCAGCTCGGTGCTTTGTGACCACCTAGAGGGGTGGGATAGGGAGGGTGGGAGGGAGATGCAAGAGGGAGGAGATATGGGGATATATGTATATGTATAGCTGATTCACTTTGTTATAAAGCAGGAACTAACACACCATTGTAAAGCAATTATACTCCAATAAAGATATTAAAAAAAAATCCTATGAGATAACATATTGTATTCAGAAACAGACTTTTTTTTTTAATATTTTCTGTTTCTTCCTGGTTCAGTCTCGGAAGGTTGTGCTTTCCTAAGAATTTGTCCATTTCTTCCAGGTTGTCCATTTTATCAGCATATAGTTGCTTGTAGTAATCCCTCATGATCCTTTGTATTTCTGCAGTGTCATTTATTATTCTCCTTTTTCATTTCTAATTCTATTGATTTGAGTCTTCTCCCTTTTTTTCTTGATGAGTCTGGCTAATGGTTTATCAATTTTGTTTATCTTGTCAAAGACCAGCTTTTAGTTTTATTGATCTTTGCTATTGTTTCCTTCATTTCTTTTTCATTTATTTATTTCTGATCTGCTCTTTATGATTTCTTTCCTTCTGCTAACTTTGGGGTTTTTTTGTTCTTCTTTCTCTAATTGCTTTAGGTGTAAGGTTAGGTTGTTTATTTAAGATGTTTCTTGTTTCTTGAGGTAGGATTTTATTGCTATAAACTTCCTTCTTAGAACTGCTTTTACTGCATCCCATAGTTTTTGGATCGTCACGTTTTCATTGTCATTTGTTTCTAGGTATGTTTTGATTTCCTCTTTGATTTCTTCAGTGATCTCTTGGTTTTTTAATAGTGTATTGTTTAGCTCCATGTGTTTGTATTTTTTACAGATTTTTTCCTGTAATTGATATCTAGTCTCATAGAGTTGTGGTCGGAAAAGATACTTGATATGATTTCAGTTTTCTTAAATTTACCAAGGCTTGATTTGTGACCCAAGATATGATCTATCCTGGAGAATGTTCCATGAGCACTTGAGAAGAAAGTGTATTCTGTTGTTTTTTGATGGAATGTCCTATAAATATCAATTAAGCCTATCTTGTTTAATGTATCGTTTAAAGCTTGTGTTTCCTTATTTATTTTCATTTTGGATGATCTGTCCATTGGTGAAAGTGGGGTGTTAAAGTCCCCTACTATGATTGTGTTACTGTCAATTTCCCCTTTTATGGCTGTTAGCATTTGCCTTATGTATTGAGGTGCTCCTATGTTGGGTGCATAAATATTTACAATTGTTATATCTTCTTCTTGGATTGATCCCTTGATCATTATGTAGTGTCCTTCTTTGTCTGTTGTAATAGTCTTTATTTTAAAGTCTATTTTGCCTGGTATGAGAATTGCTACTCCAGCTTTCTTTTGATTTCCATTTGCATGGAATATCTTTTTCCATCCCCTCACTTGCAGTCTGTATGTGTCCCTAGGTCTGAAATGGGTCTCTTGTAGACAGCATATATACCGGTCTTGTTTTTGTATCCATTCAGCCAGTCTGTGTCTTTTGGTTGGAGCATTTAATCCATTTACATTTAAGGTAGTTATCAATATGTATGTTCCTATTACCATTTTCTTAATTGTTTTGGGTTTGTTATAGTAGGTCTTTTCCTTCTCTTGTGTTTCTTGCCTAGAGAAGTTCCTTTAGCATTTGTTGTAAAGCTGCTTTGGTGGTGCTGAATTCTCTTAGCTTTTGCTTGTCTGTAAAGGTTTTAATTTCTCCATCAAATCTGAGTGAGGTCTTTGCTGGGTAGAGTTATCTTGGTTGTAGGTTTTTCCCTTTCATTACTTTAAATATGTCCTGCTACTCCCTTCTGGGTTGCAGAGTCTCTGCGGAAAGATCAGCTGTTAACATTATGAGGATTCCCTTATATGTTATTTGTTGTTTTTCCCTTGCTGCTTTTAATATTTTTTCTTTGTATTTAATTTTTTATAGTTTGATTAATATGTGTCTTGGTGTGTTTCTCCTTGGATTTATCCTGTATGGGACTCTCTGCACTTCCTGGACTTGATTGACTGTTTCCTTTCCCATATTAGGGAAGTTTTCAACTATAATCTCTTCAAATATTTTCTCAGTCCTTTTCTTTTTCTCTTCCTCTGGGACCCGTATAATTCGAATGTTGGTGCATCTAATGTTGTCCCAGAGGTCTCTGTGACTGTCCTCAATTCTTTTCATTCTTTTTTCTTTGTTCTGCTCTATGGTAATTATTTCCACTATTTTATCTTCCAGGTCACTTATCCGTTCCTCTGGCTCAGTTATTCTGCTATTGATTCCTTCTAGAGAATTTTTAATTTCATTTATTGTGTTGTTCATCATTGTTTGCTCTTTAGTTCTTCTAGGTCCTTGTTAAATGTGTCTTGTATTTTCTCCATTCTGTTTCCAAGATTTTGGATCATCTTTACTATCATTACTCTGAGTTCTGTTTCAGGTAGACTGCCTATTTCATCTTCATTTGTTTGGTCTGGTGGGTTTTTACCTTGCTCCTTCATCTGCTGTGTGTTTCTCTGTCTTCTCATTTTGCCTCACTTACTGTGTTTGGGGTTTCCTTTTCGCAGTCTGCAGGTTTGTAATTCCCGTTGTTTTTGGTGTCTGCTCCCAGTGGCTAAGGTTGGTTCAGTGGGTTGTGTAGGCTTCCTGGTGGAGGGGACTAGTGCCTGTGTTCTGGTGGATGAGGCTGGATCTTGTCTTTCTGTTGGGCAGGACCGCATCTGGTGGTGTGTTTTGGGTGTCTGTGACCTTATTATGATTTTAGGCAGCCTCTCTGCTAATGGGTGCAGTTGTGTTCCTGTCTTGCTAGTTGTTTGGCATAGAGTGTCCAGCTCTGGAGCTTGCCCGTCATTGAGTGGAGCTGAGTCCTAGCGTTGAGATGGAGATCTCTGGGAGGGCTTTCGCTGTTTCATATTATGTGGAGCTGGGAGGTCTCTGGTGGACCAATGTCCTGCACTTGGCTCTCCCTTCTCAGAGGCAGAGGCCTGACACGCAGCCAGAGCACTAAGACCCTTTTGGGAAGTCTGAGGTCTTCTGCCCGTGTTCAGTAGGTGTTCTGTAGGAGTTGTTCCACATGTAGATGTATTTCTGATGCATTTGTGGGGAGGAAGGCGATCTCCAGGTCTTACTCCTCTGCCATCTTGAAGGTCTCCCTCATACGATTTTTATGAGAGGTTTTTGTGGGGGTTTTGCCTTCTCCTTTTATAGTCTTTGCTTTTTCAGGTTTTTGTTTTCTTTAGTTCTTTTAGAGTCTTACATTTTGCAGTCTCTCCACAGCTGTCTGATAATTCTTTGCTGTCTGCTTATGGTTAAAGATGATCTAAAGAGCTGATTGGAAGCTCTGACTGTGTAGGTGGGGCTTGCGGTTGACTTCACCAGCCGGGTGAACTGGGTGGGTCATTTGTTGGGGAATTCCCAATAATCAGAAGCTTTAGGGTTTTTTTCCTTTTTCACTGGTCATATTCCCCAAAGGAGAGTTTTCAGTCCTTTGACTGCAGGGTAAAGGCCTTCCTGCCAGTGTTCTGAGAGCCAATTAAGGGGGGAAAATCTGAGTTTCTCTGCATTTTGCTTTCAATATGCATGCATTCACTTAATCTCTACTTTCAGTATGGTGATCACAGTGTCACATGTGCTTGGTATGCCAGGCTAGATTTCCTCTGACTTACCACATCCACGTAATGAATCTTCAGACTTCCCTCCCCCACCCCAGCAGGGGCAATATGGATGGGGGCGGGGGCACACAAATCTAGGATTCTAAATTTTCTTCAGCAGCTTTTACCGATTCTCCTTAGTTAACCACACACCCCCATTTAGCCTCTCCCCTTTGCTTCTAGTTCTGGAGTCTTGAGAGGTTTGGTTGGATCTTAGCTGACCCATCTTCAGATTTGACTCCGTTGGATCTGCAAGGTCGGTTACCACTTGTCCGTCTGCTTTCCAGCTTCCAGATTTTACTGATGTTGTCTCCCCTCTTACTCTCCACGTTTCTGTGGGTTTGTCATTTTAGAAAGATTCTGTATTATAGTTTTATTGGGAGTTTCAAGTGGGATTAAGGTTAGATGCACATGTTCTTTTTGCTTTCTAAACCTGAAAGTTTATGTTCTACTCTTAACATGTTGAGAGATTAACACAAAAATCACCCAAGTCTGTGATAATACCAAAAGAATCTCTCTTTTCTTTCTCTTTTTAAATTTTATTCTTTTTCCTTTCCTTTTCCTTTTGTGTTGTTTTTTTTGGGGGGGGATGTTTGGGGGGATCAGTAGGGCTTGGGAGGTCTAAATTTACTAATCCAGACTGTACTGTCTAATAATAGCTAATATTTATTGAATACTTTTCCATGTGCTTTGTATCTACATGCATTGAAATTAATCTTCATAATAAGCCAATTTGTATCTCCATTTTACCAATGTTGAAACAGAGGCTCAAGAGGAAATGTAACAGAGGTCACACAGCTCTGACCTCGTAGAACCAGAATTTGAACCCAGGCAGCTGGACGCTAAAGCTTGTGCTCTTAATTACTATTACTATTTTATTACTTAATCACTATGCTATTAAATAGTAGATATAAATTGGAAAAGTCTCTTTTATGTCTCTATTAGTTTCGTTTTACTGTGTAAACCCTTCTACTGTACAGATAGACAGCTTGGAACATTAACTGGAGATGTCCAAGGTATCTTTTATATACCTAAGTGTTTTATATGTTTTGAACTGACAGGGTTGTTCCAGAAAATAAAGCAAATTGCCATAATGTACAATTGTGTATGGCTCTGTACCAAGACAAAAGCTGTGTGAAGCAGTGCAGCCATGGAGAAGCTACACAAAATTTCAGTCCTCCAGAGCCCTACTTATCATAGTCTTTCTCTTTTAGTCATTAAATGGTGGCTTATGAGCCTGAAAGTGTTTACATACTTTCCCAGTGTGAGCAAATTATTCCCTGTACGTGGACGGGATCTAGAACCCTAGGAGAAGTTTTTAATTAACTTTTAAAAGTGGAAATTAGTATGCATCAGAATAAGTTAATTTAATCTTCCTGAAATTAGTTTTCAGTCTTCAAAATGCTATCCTTTCCTGCCTCACAATGATCAAGGAAACACAGATATTTTACAGAAAAACTAAAAAGGCCAAAGAATGCATGTAAATGTTTGGAGAAAAGTCACACTGTGAGTCAGGAGCCAAATCTGCTGTCTTCTAGACAGCTCTGACTCTCAGCTCGCTGGGGAAATCCATCCAGCTAAATGTTCTAAACATTTAGAAAATGTTTAATCATTTTCTGAAAGGCTGGATAACTGTGTGGGCACTAATGGCATCGGAGAAGACATGGCAGGCAGGAAACACATCCCACACTTGACAGGATGTTCCCAAGGCAGGAAGGGCATTTCTCTTCCTCAGCAGAATTGTTTCATTGACTAAAGACAACATGAGATCATTGAAATCTCCCTAAAATATCAATGACTAACGAAAGCAGGATATAGGACATGGTGAGTCTCATATAAACCAGTGGGATCATTTATGACATCATAATAAAATAGTAGTATTTTGTGTATATACTTTCTTCCAAGAGATTCAAAGAGCTTTATAGACTCAGTCAGTCATCAGAGTTTTAAATCTGTGCTTAAAGCACATGGTCCCAGAGGTGGGAGCAGGACTCCAGCTCAGTGTCAGCCTCTCTTCTCTGGAACTATGCCACCAGGCTTATGAAATTTCCACTCCTTGAATACCACCCAGTGAAAGCTTCCCTCTCTCCTCACCCCAGCTTCTGCTGCTTCTCTAAAACACTTCCTTTTCTCACCTTCTTCCAATACTGCTATCCTCATTAAATGCTCATCTGGATCTTACATGGTATACAGCGCTTGAACAGTTCAGCAAAGAAATATCATTGACCTTCTTTAAGTAAAGAGTGATATTTCTCCCTTCCACTCTCTCTGGCAAGCAGCAGTAATTCTCAAACGTAGAACTACCAGTGAGTAGCTGGCAGATGAAAACATGGTGAGAGCCTTGAGCCACAACCTTGGTGAGTTTCCTGCACTCTCCTCCTCGGTGGCATTTCCAGAGGTACACAGAAAAATGGTGAATTCAGCATTCACTCAAGGACTATTTCTAAGACAGGGATTCTCGTTCCAAAACATAGTTCAAGAGAAAAGTGAAAGGAACAAAGACAAGAGAATGAAACTGGATATTAGCTTACCTGCAGACTGTAGGAACATAGAAACAAGTAGAAAACTCCATTGTTCTGGTATAAGTTATGACTTCCCTTGTTTCTTCTGCTGTAAACTTTGTGGAATGCACGGTGCATCAGTTACAAACACTGTGTTTGTGGTCTTCTGAGTTTGACAACACTGCCTCCATAGAGTTCATCAATCATTGTGCCCTGAAGTGGTTTCATTTTGTCTTAGTTTGTAGGAAACAATTGTCAAAATTAATTAATGCATGAAAGAAAATGATCCAAAGAGTCTTTATTTTCTTTTCTTACTTTCTCTTTTCTGCCTTTGACTTAACACCATCATATCCTGAAAGACACCCAGACTCAAATAGGAAACCCCCACGGACCATCCATCCTAGTTCACACCCCATGTTGCCATGAGGTTGTCTTTAGTGAAGCAATAGCATGAAAAGTGGACATGTGTTTCCTGGCTTTAGGATTCCAAACAACCAGTGTGTAACTGGTGTGTAATCGGTATCTTTTTATGTTGGAACAATATGCAGGCTATTTGTGGTTGTTTTAAGAATTTCTCTTTGATTTTTTATGGAATTTTAAGTTTCTCCACTTATAAATAACTCAAAATAGTCTCTTTAATGTCAACATTCTGTTTAAAATTAATCTGCTTTCCTTCCCCAGCTCAGGTGCTAAACTACAGGTTGTGTGTGTGTGTGTGTGTGTGTGTGTGTGTGTGTAAAGAGGGGGTAGGTCAAAGATGAAATCACCTCATGTCCTCCTTGGTGTGAGCACTTGCATGGTTTTATCTGAGAAAAGTGAGGCCTCCAAAAGCTTAGACCCATTGAGTGCATGAGGCCTTGCTCCTCAAACATGCTACCTGGTTGCAATTTGCACCTATAACAGCTTCTAACTGTTTCCAGGGAGAATAATTTCTACTTTAATCAAGCTCCCGTTCTATATCAGATCCTTTAAAGAAAACTATCCAGGGCTGAGTGCAAGAATCTTCAAACTTTCCTTGGTTCCTGAGAGCAACTGACATTCATTTCACACATCAAATAGCAGCATCAGAAGCTGCCAGGGAATGACACTGGGTGCAGTGTCCACGGAGTGCTGGGCTCTAACAGCAGAAGAGAATTGGGGGGCTGCGCCTAAGGCTAAGATAAGTAGAGCTTCTCACAGTTCCCCCACTGATTCATTAAAGGGGGGCAGGGAGGTTGGACAGAAGGTGGAGAGAGAGGTAGTTGAGGAAGGAAACAGACTTCAGCACTAAAATGCAGCCCCCGGGACCACCTTATCAAATAGACCCTTAGGTGTTTCCTGAAGTCATTAAAAGGAAGAGACATTGTCAGAGAGAGCCTGCCCTGAAAGCCAGGTGGTTTGGAGATCATTTCTCCAAAAATCTTTTCATTATAGAAATTGCGAGTGATGACATTTTACATGTTTGTTGATGATGACTTGATAAATGACAATGCTGTTAAGGAGGGTGGGGGGCACCTTATTCACATTTTAGAATTAAAGAGATCTGAACAAATAAATGAGATAGGAATTTGGAATTCCTGACTCAGGCCAGAACCCCAAACCACAGATCTTATACTGTGTAAATATCAATTGGGACTGGTATCTTTAATAGTAAATAGATAGGGAGAGTGATATTAGATGACTGCTGTTTCCATTATGGTTCCACCTGGAAATGCCTTTTGACCAAATGTTTATGTGGAGCAAGGGGCAACCGATCAATTGTTATCCCGATCATTATCCCACACTGCAGCCAGGATGCAAAGGGCTGTAAATCTCCCCATTGTCCCCCCTGCTGCCACCTCCAGCCTCGCCTGGGCTTTTGCGCTTTTACATCTGCAGTCCGCTCGGCTCCCACCCGCAGTCTCACGCCAGCTGCATCTCATCCGCGCCACAGGCAGCCCTCAAGCCTCCTCTACCACCCCCTCCAGTCTCCCTGGGCCACTGACTCACGTGTGGCACACAGAAAATGGAAGCTATCAGGAGGAATGACCTCACGTGTTGACGTATTCACCGCACACACATGCACCAACCACGCAATCAAACCAACGAGCCTGTGCTCAAACTCACCTCGGTGCAAGAGGTATTCTCATCGCCTGTTCTCTAGATCTCCCCCTTTCTCAGAACCTTGTTCTCGCAATTATCCCTTCTATGCCTGTATCTTCAGCCTCTACCTTGCTGTTGACTTTTTCTGACCAGAATATAAACATTCTCAAGTCTCTTCCATCTTAAAACAACAAAACCAAAACATCCTCCTTGCTCAGTGAAGCTTCTGGAAGGTTGGAGGTTCTAAAGAGGCCACACCACTCAGTATCTGAAATGAAAAGCATAATTGATCGTGATTTTTGGTAAGCAAAAAAGAGCCGTGCTTGTAAGACAGTCTCTCTGGACAAAGCAGACTGCAGCTTTATATATAGAGTTTAGGAAACCAAGCGAATTCACCCTCCTGCCCCCCATGGCATCATCAAAATGCCACCTCTGGGGTGCAGGCCACGTTTTGGTGTTTCTGTAGCGCTGAGGCCTAGTCTCTCCTTCCTTCTTGAAATGCTCCTTATAGTCTTTCTGAGAGACTGGTCAGGAAGAGACTGGTCACTGTCTCCTGGTTTTTCTTCTATCTCTCTGGCCATTCCTCAGCTTCCATTAATGGCTTTTCTTACAACTCTATCTTTTCAGTAATAGTATTCCTCAGTTTTCATCCTCTGCTCCTTTCCTTCTCAGTCTGTTAGACCTCTTCCACTCGCTGATGGCTCCTGCCAATGTGTGTTTCCTGATGGCTCCAAATCTTTATTTTATCTCAAAGCCCTCTCCTAAATGAGTCAGCTAACTGGCTGCCCACTGGCCAGCTCCCGCCTGGGGATGTCACGAGCTCCGCCTCTCATAGACCCTGTCTTGCTGCCATCATCCATCCAGTTGTCCAACTCTTCTTTGGTTTATTCCTCTCCCTGTTTCCTACATTCAGTCAATGACTGAGTCTGATCAGTTCTGCTTTACTCACAGAGGGCTCTCTTCTCTCCATCCTTACTGCCAGCACCTCAGTTCTCATTATCTGTTCGCTGAATTACTGCAGAAGCCCCCTCACTTGATCTCCCTATTCTAGTCCAGCCTTCTTGTAATCCACAATTTTAACCTCTCTAAATGTGTCGTCATGTCACGCGCCTGTTTAAATCCTTTGTTTTTCTCCACTGCTTTCAGGTGGTAAAAGATTCCTTATCATGGTTTACAAGGACCCCTGTGATCTGACCCCTACAGTCATTTCCAGCCTTATATCTCACACTCCCTGTGTCATCCTCCCACACCTCGGCGGTTCCCTGAATTCAGCGCACTAATAAAGAGCCCCCACCTTCAACGTGCTGCTTCTTGTCCTTGGAAACTCCCATTCCTTGCCCGGATTAATTCATCTGAAAACGCAGCTCAGCCGTTGCTTCCTTTGTGGCGACTTCCCTGACCACCGTCCCTACCTCCGGTCTGATTTAAGTACCCATTCTTTGTCCTCCTCCTTAGCACTTTTTACATCACATTTCAGTCATTTGACTGCAGCCTCCTGGAGGCTAGGGATAAATGTGTCTTTATATCGGTATCTGCATCCCCAGTACCCTCTGCCTAGTGACTGACAGAGAAGTTGTCATTCATTTTTGATGAATGAACTGACCTTTTCACTTTATCAGGGCCACAATTTTAAATGTACACATGCACACACACACTCATACATACCAAAAAACCCCTTGAATCTGATCAAGTCTCTAGGTCTAACTACCAATTTATAGGAAACATAGAAAGACTAGAGAATATGTTACATGATACCACAGGGATGCTGTTAGCAAAATCTAAATGTGGGAACTTCCATCAGACTAGCCTCCGCATTTCTTTAACTGCAATCAAGCAATCGCGATCTATGGAGTTCTTTTAGATGCTGATTTTTTAAAAAGTATGTACCCTAGAGAAATATAAATACTGATTGTATATTTGATATTAAGGAATTATTGTTAATTTTTTTAGATGTGATAATGGTATTATGCTTTTTTTTTTTGAGTCCTTATATTTAGAAATACATTCTGACATATTCACGGTTGAAATGATATGATGTCTAGGATTTGTTTCAGAATAATCCGAGGCAGAAGTAGGTGCGGATAGAGATGAAATTGGATTGGCCATGACCTGATAATTATTGAAACGGGGTGATGGGCACATCATGCTATTCTGCTTATTTTTATTTATATTTAAAATTTTCTGTAATAAAACTTTTTATTGTGGTAAAATATACGTAATGTACAATGTATCATTTTAACCATTTTCCAGTGTACGATTCAGTGGCATTAAGTACTTTACGTTGTTGTGCAACAATCCCCGTCATCCATCTCCAGAACTTCTTCATCTTCCCAGACTGAAACTCTGTACCCATTAAACAATAACTCCTTATTCCCCCTTCTCTGGCCCCTGGCAACCACCATTCTATTTTCTGTCTCTGTGAATTTGACTACTCTAGGTAACTCGTATAAATGAAATCATACAATATTCGTCCTTTTGTGTCTGACTTATCGTCTTCAGGGTTCATCCAAGACCAAACTGGGCCTTCATAGGAAGGATAAAGGAGTATGTGACAAATATCCATGTGTACAGAATGGTCGATATCCTAGAAAAGGCAATCCTCCCCTTGAGACTCTGAACAGGGATTAGGTTTAAATGAGAGAGATGTGGAAGAGTTTCCTTGAGTTCAGGGCAGTCCTGATGAGAGAAGCCAAGATCCACTCTGGGGGACTTCCGTGGTGGTGCAGTGGATAAGACTCCATTCTCCCAATGCAGGGGCCCCGGGTTTGATCCCTTGTCAAGGAACTAGATCCCACATGCATGACACAACTAAGAGTTTGCATGCCACAACTAAGGAGCCCGTGTGCCGCAACTAAGGAGCTGGCGAGCCACAACTAAGGAGCCCGCCTGCTGCAACTAAGACCCGGTGCAAGCAAATAAATAAATAAATAAATACTAAAGGAAAAAAAAAAAAGATCCACTCTGGGATGTTCTCAACCTGCAGAACCCAGAGATGGTGAGGACAGTTCTGGACTTGCCTAAGGGGTCTAGAATCTGAGCCACACAGTAGAGCAAAATGCACAGTACACAGTACAGCTGATTCTAGAGAATATTTAAAATTCCAAATTGATTCCAGAACTCTGGGTACTCAGTATCTCAAGGTTAAGCTGGAATCAGATCTCACCCGCCTCCCCTCCCACATTGCTCCTTAAGATGTCTAAAGGATGATTCTCCAAAAACCAGAAGAGTAAAAACAAGTTGCGGCTTAATATTTGGTGCAAACATTTTCTGGTTTGGCTTCTATTCTAATTTGATTTGTCTCTGGTAGGAATACATAAGAGGGTTTTTTTTTTTAATTCATAAGTGACATTACTCATAAGTGACTTACTTTTGGCATAAAACTGCTGAAAGGTAGTTCCTGAGCTTAGGGTAAAAATACAATTGGCAGAGCTACATGTGGTAGAAATAAGTGCATAGGGATGCTCAGGAAATAGAAAGCTGCCCGAGAGGTGGGAGAGGGCAATGAGAGCAAGAGCTTTTCTGGGTAATCCTAAATAGCAAGTGTAACTTCCTCTCCCTATTCTTAACTTTTTACCTCCCCCTCTGCAGTCTCTGACATTTCCTGAGTTGTGTGGACTGTAGATCTTCAAAACTCTAAAGTCTTTGGGATCTGATGTCTACAGACATTAGAAGTTCTATGCCAGTTCTTCCAGCAAGATAGCTATAATCAGTATGCCTCATATATAGGAATATTCATTACAGGATAAGTTCAGGAAGGAAGGTTTTGGAAACAACCCAAATATCCATCGACATGAATAGATAAACAAAATGTTGTATATACACACAATGGAATACTATTCAGGCTTAAAAAGGATTAAAATTCTGGTATGTGCTCTGTCTTTTAATTGATGTATTAAAACCCTTTATATTTTATGTTATTATTGATATGTTAGGGCTTATGCCTGCCATTTTATTTTTTGTTTTCTATCATCTCTGTTTTCTGTTTCTGTTTTATTTTTCCTGCCTTCCTGTGGGCTACTTTAACTTTTTTTAGAATTCCATTTTTATGTGTCTATAGTGGGTATTTTGTTTTGTTTTTTAATCATACTGTTTTTGAGTATACTCTTTGTATAGCATTTTTAATGGTTGCTCTAGGTATTACATGTGTATACACACACACACACACACACACATAACATCACAGTCTCCTGGTGTTATCACTTCAGCAGATTTTCTGTGTTGCTAGACTGCGTCTTTTCTGGTCCTTTGGCTAGTGAGAACTGGCCTTTGTTGGTTGTTTTTTGGCTGCATCCATTGGCATTTCCAGGTTGCTGGCTTCTTGATCTCCAAGTATAGGATATATGAGGCAAAAAGAAAATCCAAGCAGTCAGTAACATGTCATTCCTCATGTCCCAAGGTCCCTAGCCAGTCTGCCTTTTTGTCTCTACTTTTCAAAGTCTTATGTTTGTTTTATATATAACATCTGGGGTTTTTAGTTGTACATGGTGGAAGAAATAGGGAAAAGTACATCCACTCCATCTTCCCAGAAGTGGAAATTTCTCCCCATTTTATTTCTGATCTAACATAGAATTAAGGTGAATTTACTTTTTCTTTACTATTCTGAGTATACCTATGACTCTGACCCAGCCCACTGGATCCAGCCTTGGAATTTACCCCAGAGGAAGTAGGCTCATAGCTAGATTGTCCACAGAATTTCAGGCAAGTGCCTCTATTCCGTACACTCATCTTTCTCTCCTGTGTCTTTATTCTCCCT
Source organism: Balaenoptera musculus (assembly GCF_009873245.2). NCBI lineage: Eukaryota > Metazoa > Chordata > Mammalia > Artiodactyla > Balaenopteridae > Balaenoptera > Balaenoptera musculus. The sequence goes on from NC_045786.1 coordinate 112,593,089, forward strand.
TGTTTGCATCATTTTCAGAGAGCTGCTACTAGTAGAGACCTCTCAGCCACAAGATGGTGCCTCAGAGTAGTTCAGGCTAAGCCTTTTCTGCTCTTCCTTGGGCCCCTACCTTTAACTTAATATTAGTAAACTCAAGGCTATTTACCTAAACCAAGGTATAGATGTGAAGACCCAATTGTGTTTTTCTTTAAGCCATGTCTTCTCAAATGCATGGAATCAGTATCAAAAATTGGTTTTGTTTGATTTTTTTTTTTTGTATCTTTACAACTTTGTGGGAATTCATATAGGAATTTTTAGAAAGCAATCGTCATTCCTCTTAATGAATCCAGTTGTCATTTTGTATCTGGGTTCATTGAAAATAATCTGTAATCTCAGCATAGCTTTAATAAAGGAATGTTATAAATGCACTTTGAAGGAGATGCACTCTCAATGTCTTTTGGGGTGTTTGAATCCATGAACCAAACTTTTTTAGTGCAGATGTTTATTTTTAATTACTAACCCAACTTTTAAAATAGTGGCTTATAAGATTATGTAAAAATGCATAGAATAAATAGACTGGCAAAAACATGTTAGCAATCTTTGGATAGTGAGGTATGAGTGATTTCTTCTTTCACCTTCTTGTCTATATTTTTCAAGTTTTCAATAATGAGCTACTTTTATGATAGATTAAAAACAGAGGTAGGCATATTCTTCAGCTAATCAGAAAATGTTTATTAACCATCCAGTATATGTAAAGCCAGCATATACATCTTCCCAGGCTTGAGAGTTGGGTAAGAAAATTATTAGGCACTCCCTCACTAAAGGCAGGGGCCATGTCTTTCAAAATTTTGTAAGCTGTGATACCTACCATGTGCCTTATACATAGAGAGGCCTGGGAAATAACTGTTGAATGACACAGAAGCCATTATTCAAAGCTTTGAAGGGAAGAATTTTATTTTACTGGTCGTAAAGCTTTGGGTCAGAGTCCTCACACTGGTCTTGATACACTTCTCTGCTTGAGTATCAGCTCACATTCAGTGGCCAACTTGTGTCTATTCTGTCCTTTAATTCTAGAACTAAGAATTGGTGATAATAAAACTCACTACTGTTTCCTAAAATAATAAGATTAGTAATGGAGTTGGATGGGCCAAAAAAATACATAAATCCAAAGCATTAAACAGTAATTAAAAAATTCAGCCCTTATTAATTCATTATTAGACAAACAGAGAGTCTGCATGTGTATTAGACATAACAGGTACTCAAGCAATATTTGACAACTGACCAAATAAATAAATGAAATTTTATTGATTAGAGAATTTTAAATAATATCCTGAAAGTCTACATGGGAAGAAATTTATGAGTAAGGGGAAGCTAGACTAAAGAAAATGCCTTTTCTAACCAAGACCCAAGAAAATTAAGGATTTCTTCAGTGACTTTGAACTTGTGATTTTCGTAGGCCCAGAAGTTGTTTTTTTTTTTAATTAAAATTTTTTTTTTAAATTTTATTTCCTTTTGGCTGCCTTGGGTCTTCGTTGCTGCACATGGGCTTTCTCTAGTTGCGGCGAGTAGGGGCTACTCTGCGTTATGGTGTGCGGGCTTCTCATTGCGGTGGCTTCTCTTGTTGCAGAGCATGGGCTCTAGGGTGCACGGGCTTCAGTAGTTGCAGTGCGTGGGCTCAGTAGTTGTGGCGCATGGGCTTCGTTGCTCCGCAGCATGTGGGATCTTCCCGGACCAGGGATCGAACGAGTGTCCCCTGCATTGGCAGGCAGATTCTTATCCACTGCACCATCAGGGAAGTCCCAGCCCAGCAGTTTTGATAAATTACAGAACTTTTATACTTCCGATGCACTATTATATAACTTAAATTATAGTTTTTCATTAGCTTTTACATATTATACTTAGTAATATCCATTAATAGCTTAGTTTAATAGGTTGTACATAAAAGTAATCTATGGACTTTTCCTTCTGAAAGAGTGAATGTAAGCAAGCTCACCAAAATACTAGATTTACTAAAATCCCAGTCTAAACTTTTTTTTTTAAATTTATTTATTTATTTATTTATGGCTGTGTTGGGTCTTCGTTTCTGTGCGAGGGCTTTCTCTAGTTGCGGCGAGCGGGGGCCACTCTTCATCGCGGTGCGCGGGCCTCTCACTATCGCGGCCTCTCTCATTGCGGAGCACAGGCTCCAGACGTGCAGGCTCAGTAATTGTGGCTCACGGGCCCAGTTGCTCCGCGGCATGTGGGATCTTCCCAGACCAGGGCTCGAACCCGTGTCCCCTGCATTGGCAGGCAGATTCTCAACCACTGCGCCACCAGGGAAGCCCCCAGTCTAAACATGTGCGCACAAGACATGTGGAAAGTGGAGAGAATGGGGAGTAGATTCACTGAGTGGAAAATAAGCTAGAGAATGGAAATTGACAGACCTTTGGGAGGAAAAAGGGATTTCAGTGGAAGGTAGCCATCTCAGCAGAGTCATGACATGGAAAAGTTGACTGAAAAGTCAGTATTCTGACCATTTACAAACTTTAAAAAAAAAAGAAGTAGAACCCTTTACTCAAATAGAAGCCTATGCACAATACCAGTATATAAACAGTGTATACAAAAGCTGAGCTGTTTGGGTTGAAATGTGGTCGGGAGTGTGTAGGAACCAAACCCCACCCTTCTTAGCCCCCCTACCTCTATCCCCATGGGCTCTAGGGAACGCAGTCTGTGCTTAGAAACCTCCCCGGCTATCCAGTGTAGCCTGGCCGGTGGGCAGGTGTTAGACATTAATTTGTGACAAGGGAGCATTTTCCTCATGCTTATTTGCAAAGATGGACTGTTATTTTAAGGAATGTTTTCTCACCTCTTACCGGAAAAGACTATTTGACCATTGAGATTACCATCTGCAAGAATCACCCCCCTTACTTGAGATTCTTCCCTTGACCCTCTTGGGGACTGGCTTTGTGTTTTTTAGCTCTTGGATGTGGTCTCTCAACTAGCCAAGCAGAATCTTCAAGTGCTGGTCCTGGGCCGGAAGCATATGTTAAAGCAGAATTCCCGGTGGAGGAAGGATGATATGGAAAAGGTGCAAAAGCAAGCCAGCTTTTTTTTTGCTGACAACATGTAGGTATTGAAGTTATTAAGTGAATTACACTAGGCCAGTCATCTGCTTGTTAACCTATTTTTTGCCATTTTTAAAAGTGCATGTGTGTGTATGTATGTATGTATGTATACTCAGCCTCATTCCAAAAAAAAAAGATTTGAGACAGCTTACAAAAATATAGTTTTTACAGCAGGATAAACTTAAATAGACGAGGAAATCAGGTTAAAGGAGAAATGAGTTAAAGCCTAAAATGAGATTAGTACACAGAATGCATGCCATAAATTCCTAAATGATCATTTAACAAATATTTTACAAATATGAGCACCTTCTGTGTTCTTGGAGAAACAGCAGTGAACAAGACCAAGTCCCTGCCCTCTTGCGACTTAACAGTAAACAGGTAAACAAATAAACAGGTAATGTAATTCCAGGCAGTGATCAAAGCTGTGAAGACAATGAAGCAGAGTAAGGAGCTGGAAGGGGACTAGGTCGGGGATAGGTCAGAGGGGAGTGGAAAAAGCCTTTGGGAGGGGGCAGATCTGAAGGGAACGAGTGAGTCATTTGAGAAAGGGGGAAGGGTGGTGGGAAGAAGCTACCAGGCAGAGGGACCAGCAAGTGTTGAAAAGGGCCTGAGGCAGGAATGAGGAAAGCTGGCAGGCCAGTGTGGATGGGCTGGGGGCAGCAAGAGGGAAGGTAGTCAGTTCTGAGGTCCGAGAAAAGGCAGGGACCACATTGCAGAGTTCCTCGTGGGCTCTGGATTTTATTCTCAATGTAAAGGGAATGTTGCTATGAGCTACAGCTTCCCAGGAAGCCAAAGGAACATGGAAAAGATGGTCAGCGACAAAATATACAGTGTCCATAGAGTATGAAGAAAGCAGCTAATCAGGAGGAGCACAGATCCACAACAGCACGTATTAACTTTTAGCATGCATTTAGGTTTTCATACTGTTTATGCCGACAAAGGTTTATTTCTGACTTTGCACGGATAATGAGCGCACCTCAGCCCCAAGTCTAGGTTTCATTAGGTTGAATGTTATAACTTCAAGGTTTGTCAGTATTCCCCAAATCATTTCTTCTTAAAAAGGTCAAATGGGGGAATTCCCTGGCAGTCCAGTGGTTAGGACTCGGCACTCACTGCCGTGGCCCAGGTTCAGTCCCTGGTCGGGGAACTAAGAATCCTGCAGGCTGCACAGCGCGTTCCCCTCCTCCGCCAAAAAAAAAGGTCAAATGGCACTCAGTGCACAAAGCTGGAAGCTAACCCCTCCTTCAGATCCCAAACCAAATCCCATTTTTCTTTAGCTAAGTCCTTTTATTTATTCATGGGAGGGGGGTGCTTCCATCTCTCCAGGACTCTAAGACTATAATAATGCTCTTCATGCAGTCACCTTAGGCAATACTGGGTAAACCTTAAGAGCACAGGCTTGGGAATGAATACACCCAGGTTTAGATCATGGCCCTGCCACTTCCTGTCTGGGAAGGCGTTTCCCTTCTCTGTGTTTTCTTTTCTTCATATGCAACCCTCATGGGGATTAAATGAGAAGATACTTGCAAATCATACAGCACCAAGTACATGGAAGGCGTATATGTTTGTTGCTGTCACCATCATCATTATTTTTCTTAGGTGGAAGAACTGGATAAATGCAGTGTTATAACCAAGAAGCATGTTGGAAATTGGTCTCATGTTTGGTTTGGAGCCTGTATTTATTGCATACACTGAAGTTCCAAACCCAGTTGTAAAGATTGATTCAGGGACATTCTATTGCTTTGGATTTGAGTTTTTACATTTGTAACATTAACTCTGTTTTCCATTAATGTGCCAAAGAAGCCTGTTCAACCATACAGTAGAGAGAGTAGTATAGTGAATCCCCACGTGACTGTCGCCCCGCTCCAGCAGTCACCATTATTTGTTAATCTTGCTCCATACAACCTCCACATGTTTTCTTTTTTCTTTTCCTCTGTCTTTTTCCTGGAGATTTTTCAGACAGATCCCAGTTGTTTTATCATTTCACTTGAAATATGTCAGTATAAGGTAAACTTTAAAGGGTCCACTTTGGGTCATTTGGATCAAGGCATAAGGCTTATCACATGTTGCTGTCCAAATCTCCTGAGCCAAGGTAGCCACTGCTGTTTCTACAGCACATGTATTCAAGTGGTCAGTGCTGATGTTGAGGGCCCATTGGAGACTTTGCGCTCCTGGCTCTTCTCTAGTTGGAGATGCCTTTGGGTGCTGATCAGGATGACTACCCAGAAGCTGCTTGGGGATAACCAGTTTCAGCTTTGAGGTCAGCCCCTTACTTTTGCAAGAAATTGTCTTCCTGCCCTGTTAGTATTATGAATTCGAGTGAGGAAAGGAGACGGGGAAAGGTGTGCTCTGTGGTGGATGAAGCAGATAGGAAAAACACCCTGGGAACACAGAGACTCAGCTTTTGAGTATGAAGAGAGAATTACTGTTAGAGTTCTCCATTCTAGTGGAAGAGCCCAATTGAGCTGCTAAGAATCCCTAGCATTAGCATTCCTTTCCCCTTAGCTTTCCATCTGTGTTCTAGATAGTGTTGTCTACCAGCTAGGACTTGCAGGCGGCTCTTACGTATCACTGAGATCATGTCAGTTAAGAAAGCAGAACACTTCTGAGGAAAGTAGAGTAAGAAGAAAATAGCATGGTGAAGAATGCTATTCTTTGCCTCTTTGGGCGTGTGCTTGATTGTGTTCTTTCTTACGCCCGACTCAGCTCAGAGGACGATCCATTCCTTCTGTATGCCACACTGCACTCGGGGAACCACTGCAAGTTTATCACAAAAGATCTGATGCGGGACCACAAGGCCTGTCTGCCTGATGCCAAGACCCAACGCTTGTTCTTTAAGTGGCAGCAGGGACATCAGCTGGCAATTGTTAGTAGGCATCCAGGATCAAAAATAACTTTTCAGGTATGTTACCTGTTCTCTACATAATGTCAGCAGAGCCAAGTAGATAGTAAGAATGTGGCATAGTCAAAGAATGTTGCAACTAGTTCCAATGTTTTATTTTACTTTTAAATATTGATTGATTGATTGATGTATTTGGCTGCACTGGGTCTTAGTTGCGGCATGCGTGCGGGATCTAGTTCCCCGACCAGGGATCGAACCCAGGCCCTATGCATTGGGAGCACAGAGTCTTAACCACTGGACCACCCGGGAAGTCCCTCAATGTTTTATTTTTCTCAGCTTTAGTTTGGTATTTGGAATTACCCAGATCCTAGAAACACAGAGTCTGCCAGAGCAAAGTTTTCATAGGCCAACCCCATGTTAATTGACATATTAAAAACACCTGGAATGTCATCAGTTGTGACATCAATTATGTCATCAATTACAAATCCTCATATGTGTTTTTTATTCTCCTATTTATTTCCAATAGCTCAAAATTCCATATTCCTTATGGTTCATCATAACTTCTATTTCTGCTAAATAACTCCTTTTTCCTGTTTAATCCACTGCTGTGGCACAGTCTCAATTGAGTTCTTTTTTGATTCTAGTTTAAATACCTGTAAGTATAAGGATGCCTCCTGTGTGAAAGCAAAGGGAGAAAATCTAAAGGCGAGTTACTACAGAAAAATACACTAGCCAATGATAAATATGGTCCAGTGGTCAAAAAATATATAAAACAACATTTATAGGAAATATGGTATCAAATTACCACAGAGATACAGTCAGCAAAATCAACTGTGAGAAACAATACAGGACAACTGACCTGGTTTCCTCAACAACAAAAAATTGCAAGAAAAATAGAGTTGAAAAGAGAAGCTCTAGATTACAAGAGAATTCAGCCAGTCACAATGTAATAACCTTATTTCAATTCCTATTCAAACAAATAAACTGTAAAATACAGTTACACACATATAATAATAGGGAAAATGTAAACAGTAGAAATTTGATGATGTTAAGGAATTATTAATGCTTAAGTATAATAATGATATTCCTCTTATATTTACAAAACAAGTCCTTACCTTTCAGAGGTACATACTGAATTATAGAAGAAATGATATAATATCTGAGATTTACTTCAATATAATCTTGGGTGGGGGGTATGGATGAATGGGTGAAATAAGATTAGCCATGAATTGATAATGGTTGAAGCTGAGTGACAGGTACATGGGAGTTCATTGTGCTATTTCTTTATTTTTGTATATCTGAAAATTTTCTCTTTCACATACAAAATCAATAAAGGCAAAAAAAGGAATATATATATATATATATATATATATATATATTTTTTTTTTTTTTTTTTTTTAAGAGAGTCCTTAACCTTAAAAATGAAACCTCCCCAAAAAGAACTCCTAATAGTAGGAGGTCATCTTTTTTTTAATTGAAGTATGGTTAATTTACAATGTTCTGTTAGTTTCAAGCATACAGCAAAGTGATTCAGTTATACATATATATGTGTATATATATATTCTTTTTCAGATTCTTTTCCATTATAGGTTATTACAAAATATTGAGTATAGTTCCCTGTGCTATACCGTAGGTCCTTGTTGTTTACCTGTTTTACATATAGTAGTGTGTATGTGTCAATCCCAACTCCTAATTTATCCCGCCCCCTACGGCCCCCACCCCCGGCATTCATCTTCACAGAGTTAGCTGCTCTTTCAAAATCCATTGTTAAGTAAGACAGAGAATATGTCTCTGAAGCAAACTGAGAGGCTGTCAGAAGAGAAAGGGAAATGGCTAGGTATTCCTTTAGTGTTGTTCTCAATGTGTGGTTCCCTTTTTAATTCAACAGCATATTCTCATCTATGACACCGTGGTGCAAACAACGGGAGACTCGTGGCACATACCTTACGATGACGACCTGGTGGAAAGATATTCCTACGAAGTGCCAACCAAATGGCTTTGCCTTCACCGGAAGACATAAAGACTCTTACCCTCACGCTAAACTTGTGTTTGGGTGTCCTCCTGGTTGGCATCAGAGCTCTTAAGTTGATGCTTGTTTAGAGCATTGCTTCTGTCCTGTCTGATCCAGTTTGTCCTGTTTGGTCCAGTTGGTTTGCATATCAATAAATTGATTTTTTAATTAAATAAGATATAATATCTTTTCATAACCGGTTGCATTTTTTCCCCTAACATTTGTTGGGATTTGAGGCTTATCCAAAGTTGGGGAACTTGGTGCAGAGTGATACCTACCTTTCTCCTATTGACCAAGCTATTCCACTTACTTGGGCAACAGGGTCTTCTGGTATCCATTTTGCTACCCTTCCAGGTCCACCAATAGCAGAACCAATCCATCTGGCCCTGGGCTCCGGGTTGTTTGTAAACCCTTTCTGCATTTCTGATATCATCTCATCCTCTACATGTTATCTCCTTCCCACACTGAATCACTTGTGGTCTTCTCTGATGAGCTGGCCCAGATGTCAGAGGTGTATTAGCAACTTTTACTTATCACCCAATGATTTGGGTTGGAGGAAGATTCTGATTGTTTCTTCTTCATCCTATTATGCCTTTTCCAGACTTCAACATTTTGTGAACCCTATTAATTCCATCACTTGGTATGAGGGCTTTCTAAAGTATATAGATTATTTTCATTTTATCAAGTTTGACTTACTTTACCAAAGTGAGTAAGTTGTTGCCTCTCTGTTTTACTCCCTTGCTAGGCAGCTTATATCTTGATTTTAGCTGAAAATATTCGTGTCTGTAACACTTCATAACAGTTCTTTCCTTACTCATACATACTATATGATTTGATATTCAAGAGCAGACAAAACCAGTCTATGGTGATAAAAATCAGAATACTAGTTGCCTGAGGAAAAGGGCACAAGAGAATTTTGTGGGGGTGATGGAAATTTCCAAGTGGTGCTGACATAGGTGTATGTATATATTAGTCAAATTCATCACACTAAACACTTAAAATTGATGCATTTACGACAACGTAACTGAAAAAAGTATGTTAGCATAAAAAAGTTATTTACATGAAAAAACAAAGACTTCATTTATATCAAACAATGTACATGGATATAAGTAAGGTGTGTATTATGCACAGAGAGACAATCCAGGAAAAACAGAGGAGGGGATGTTTTACCTCCTTATGCCATTGTTGGATTCAACACTGCTGCCCCCTAGAGGAAGGAGCTCTCCAGACAAGTGCCTGATAAATTGAGGGCATTGAAAGATGCTGAGAATCGGAAAGCTCTCATAAATCCAACCTGTTTATTTTCTAGATTTCATGAACTACCTACTTAGAACACTGTGCTTTCAGCGAGCTAAACTTTTTTAAAAGAAACTATCCTAGTTTTAAGAAAATTAGGAAAGAAAGCATTTGTTAAATAAGCTTGTCTAAAAGCTTAATGCAAATTCCTCACAAGTTGCTCTAGAGATGGGAGAGGATACAAAAAGAATCGTAGAACTTCAGAGCAAGAGTGAACCTTGAAGAACATAAAGTCCAACAGTCGCATTTTATAGAGGAGGAATAGACCCAGGAAGATGCAATGGCTCCCTTGGATCCCACAGCTAGTTAGTAGAGACATTTCAACCATAACCCAGCTCTTCTGATTCTCAAGTCAAATAGTCTTTCTTCTACTGTACACTGTAACTTAGACTAGAGTAGTTCATAAAAACTCAGACAGACTGAATGGTAGAGCATCCGGTATGTAGATTTAGAAACTTTGTTAGCCACATAAGAGAAAGTGGGGAGAATGAGAGGAAGGGAACAGGCAGGACAACCTCTTAAAGGGCCCACGTTTACACGGTGGCTCATCAGGGTAGAAAATTGTGTTAGGGAAACTACATTATTTTTGAACTCTTTAATACCATTCCAAAACAAAACCCTGATTTCTGCTTGAGGTAAATTGAGGTGCATCTGTCATTTGTCTGGGAGTAGGGGAATTCTAGGGCTGCTCAGAGTCAATCGCACTGACGCGGGACCTTGGAGAGTTCAGGGATTATCTGAATGGAGGCAGCTGGTACCCAACACTTAGGCTGCCTTTTGTATTCTGATCACCTGAGTGAGACAAAAGCTAATTCAAGGTCCCAGACACAGTGGGAAGAAGGAATTCTTTAAAAACCTGTGCCCTGGATTGAGAGTATCTTTAAAGTCGGCCAGCCATGAACAATGAAAGCTTTGAAAGGGCACTGACTCTGCCACTGAAAAGTATGTCTAAAATGCTTTGTGCTTCCCTCTGGCATGCTCCTGAATTTATACTCTCTTTTCCTCCCGCTGTTCTCAGACCCAGTAAAGAGAAAATCTCAAAGGAGAAACCTGAGCTCATTCTCTCAGGGCTCCGCTGGGACTGCCTCACCTCAGGTGTCTTGTTCTTCACATTAAATGAATTTTTCTCTTCAAGTTTGCACTTAAATATAATTACTGCTTCCCTGTTCCTTTAGCAGGTTTCTTGCTTTTTAAAAAACTGTCCTAAGGTGCTATAAAATGCATATGTGTTCACATTAGATTTCTTTTTCCCTGATAGCTTCATTCTAGAGCAGGCATGGAAAGGAAGTGTATGTTATGTAGGCACCTGAATTCTGGCCCATCATGGTGAGTCTCATCTTTGCTAGAAGTCAAAATTATCGGGATACTTGAGGGCAAAGCTAAATGGAGTCTAGATCCGGTACTTTGCCCATCCTTCAGCAACTTGGAATTTCCAGAGTGAGAAACATCTAAGGGAACCCTTGTGGGAATGACTGGGAGTAGAGGAACATAGACCACTCTGATGAAATTGTGGGATTTAGATTTGGGTTCTTTCAGGGCTGGGACTTAAGCAGAACTAAGAGTTCTTAGTAAGTGGAACAAGGCAGCTGCTGGAGCCTCCTATAACCCCAGGGTGACAGTAGAGTTGCCAGATAAAATACGGTCTCCCAATTAAATTTGAATTTCAGATAAATGACAGTTTTTTGTATAAGCACGTCACAAGTATTGCAGGGACATACTTACACTAAAAATATTCACTGCCTATCTAAAATTCACAATAGGGCATCCTATATTTCTATTTGCTACATCTGGCAACCCTAGGTGGGAATTAGATGGGAGGATGAGGGGTAGTGGGAAATGAGGCATCTCTAAAGCCCACAGCCCTACAGGAGGCCGGAGGGGAACAAGGATAAGAAAGGATCTAAGGGACTTCCCTGGTGGCGCAGTGGTTAAGAATCTGCCTGCCAATGCAGGGGACACGGGTTCGATCCCTGGTCTGGGAAGATCCTACATGCCGCAGAGCAACTAAACCTGTGCTCCACAACTACTGAAGCCCGCGCGCCTAGAGCCTGTGCTCCGCAACAAGAGAAGCCACCGCAATGAGAAGCCTGCGCACTGCAACAAAGAGTAGCCCCAGCTCGCTGCAACTAGAGAAAGACTGCACACAGCAACAAAAGACCCAATGCAGCCAAAAATAAATAAAAGTAAAATAAATAAATTAAAAAAAAAAAAAGATTCCCTGAGGACTTTTCTCCCCAAGTTTTGTCTCTGTTGGCAATACTTGATCTGACGGATGCTTCCAGAGACTGTACATATACAACTGCCTTCAACCAGGAATTGAAATAAACAGGAAGACAATTATCTAGTCACTGATAACAGCTAAAAATTGTTTTGCTACCAGAGTACTCTCAGAAGTACACTGTTATCAAATGGATTAAGTTATTAAAATAACCATGATAATTTATTATAAATAGCAGTGTTATGTAAAGGGTTTCTGGTAGCTTCTGACAAGAAAGTTGATGTAGAATTAATTTCATCCATATTTAACTGATTACCTCATTAATCTCTTTGATGTTAGTTAAAATTCAGCCCAAGAAGCAAATACTTGAGAAATCACAATTTCTAATATGGTAGAGACATAAATTCATTTTAAGGAGACCAGTTCAGATTGCCCTATCAGTCTCAGCTGGGCTAGAACATTACTAAGAATCAAGTTTAGTTCACATCTAAATATTGAAAGTCCATTTTTTTTCTTTTTTAAAATTTTTATGTACTAAAAATTTTTTAATTGAAGTATAGTTGAATTACAATGATTCAGGTGTACAGCAAAGTAATTCAGATATATATATATATATATATTCTTTTTTAGATTCTTTTCCATTATAGGTTATTACAAGATATTGAATATAGTTCCCTGTGCTATACAGTAGGTCCTTGTTGCTTATGAAAGTCCATTATTAAAGCAGATTTCTTGTGCTTTCTATGACTGCATCAGAACAAAGAATGTCAGTGTCCGGAATTCCCTGACAATTCTACTCCTCATTTGGCTCTCTGGGGCAGAGTGGCATCCTGGCCTGGGAGGATACTATGGGGCCTCCACCTCCATGAAACAGGTTCCTTGGGAAGTGGTTATGGCAGGTTGTCCGAAAGGTAAGTCCCTCGCCTAGACTCATTGCTTAAGATGTACTGTATTACTAATTCTTTAAAAATAAATCATTCTTGTATTTTCTTCCTTTTTTCAGTGACCTTGTCCTAGAATCCAAAGCTGAATGAAACAGGTTCCTTTGGAAGCGGTTATGGCAGGTTGTCCGAAAGGTAAGTCCCTCACCTAGACTCATTGCTTAAGATGTACTGTATTACTAATTCTTTAAAAATAAATCATTCTTGTATTTTCTTCCTCTTTTCAGTGACCTTGTCCTAGAACCCAAAGCTGAATATTTTTATCCTCTGCTCCAAAGCTGAGTAGTCTAATGCTATTAAGTTTTTATACACATATATGCCTTTCATATATATATACACACATATATATATAATTTTTTTAAGGATCATTCATTCCCTATAAGCTCTTTTGTAATGCAGTTTTTTCCCACCTGACAGAAAATGAAACTTTTCCTTGTTCTCATAGTCTTCTATCATTTCTTCCTCATGTACTCCAAACATCATAATATAAATTCATAAAATGAGGCAGTCAGGTTAAGCTAGGGCATTGCTGTATACCATAAAATACTATTTGCATGGTTGTATACTCACAAACTACTCCTCCAGGTTTCCTTGTGTTCAGAAGGAAATTTGTGTTCCAGGAAGCTGTCACCCTGATGATAGCTACTGGCTCAAATTAAGGATCGTGTCCTTTGGCACTTAGCCCTGTTCTGGCAGAAGTTCTCAAATCCTTGAAGAAATGGGTCTTTTCCAAGTTAGGCCCTCTGATCTCCAGCTCCTAAAGAAATAAACTCTGGTCAGACCAAGTATTTGAAGAGAAAGCCTGAGGAAGTTTTGCTGCTTGACACAGATAGAGAGCTTTTTATTTTTTAAAGTAAATCATCTGGCTCTTTTTGTTCTTTGATACAGCAAGGGAGGTTTCTGTGAGGAAATCGGTACTGAACAGTTTGTGCTTTATAAATGTCAGTAGATTTTTTTCCTTCCCAATCCCACTGCCATTATCCCCAGAGATTTCAACACCATCCATATTCTGGTCTCATCGTTTCTTATCCACTTAAACTCTGATGATTTTCGGCCCCCTGTGAGACGCCAACCTGGATCTTTTAAACTACTCAAAAGTGCTCCACTTTCAGGATATCAGACTTTTGAGCTCTTCATTTTGACTACAACCTCCTTAACCTGCTCCACTCCTTCATCCCGACCACCAGTTCCTAGATCTGTTCTTAGGCCTATTCCTTCCTCACCTAGAGGCCTCTCTTACCCATCCGCATCTGGCTTCGCTTGCCTTCTTACTCACCCCACTCCATCCTCAAACCACTCATTTCATGGATGACTTCAGTAATACTTCAGATCCTTTCATTCATTTCACCTCCTGTGGTACCCATCTTATCAATTCTAAACCGAACTTTGGGTAGCCCCATACCATTCCACTTTCTCCTCTCCTACACCATAGTATTGCTAGAAAAGTCACAAAATTATGCTACTAGTACTTCACTCCCATTTGAAGGTCCTTTGTTTCACCTTTCAATGAATTCCCTGTTAATTCCCTGAAGGAGCTCTCCCAACTTTTGCCATCTTAACTTGAAAAGAGCTCATCTCCTGCAGCCTCCATTTCCTTTTCTGTTCAGTGGGGAAGACGGTGCCAGCGTACTTCTCAAACTCTAATGGACATGGGATCCTGTTTAAAGTGCTGATTCTGATTCAGGTCTGGTGTGCCTGGTGATGCCAAGGCTGCAGACCATGTTTCTGAGTAGTAGTTTGAGTAGTCTCAAATGAGCTCCAAGTTTATTTAAAAATAATAATAATAGTGCAACACTCATGATTCTAAGTCCTGAATCATAACCTGGCCACTCTCACTCTCAGCAGATGACTTAAGCAGGAACTAAAAGCCATCTGTTAAGAGCCTCTTTAGCAATTTTTGCCCTTTCTAGCAACTTTCTTTCCTCACCCTTTTCTCCCTTTTCTAGGTTACTTTTTCTACCTGCCTCTATACTATCCTTTCTTGCTAACTTGAGAACTTGTTTTCTCAGTTAATCTCTTTCCATGGGCTCATTCCCCCATCTAACTACAATACCTTTTGGCTTCTAGCCTGACAAAACTGTGCTTCCCTAGGGATAATTTAACAGCCAAACTTCTCAGAGGAAGGAGCCATCTCTACCCCTGCTTTCTTTCCAATTCTACATTTGCAGCTGAGCATTTCTACCTTGGTAGCCTGTGGCCCCTCAAACTCAACCACGGTGAAAACAATTCATCTTCACCCCAACAGAGTGACCTCCTGCCTTACTTTATGTTATTTTTTCCTGCTCCTTTCCCCCTACTTACATACCTAATCAATTAGCAAATTGTGTTGATTCCACCTTCAAAATATCTGTTGTAGGCTAATTATTCAACTCTTAACTACCTTTCCAAAGGAAATAATCCTTTTTTAAAAAATTTGTACATAAAAAAAAAAAAAATTTGTACATGAAGATATTCTTCATAATAATGTTATTGATAATAATAACAAAATTGGAAATAACGAAATGTTCAAAACAAGGGAGGGAAGAAATAAATATAATTTTAAACGTTACAGTGATTAAAATGATACTTTGTGTGTTGGCATGGGTTGAATGACAAAACATCTACAAAATGGTATGTTTAATATGATCCCATTTTTTAAATAGGAAGGAAGGAAGGAAAGAGACATTTGGAGAAAAGTATCTGAAAGAAATAATATTTTGTTGATTCCAAAATGTTAATAGGTATCTCTGCATGCTGGGATTGTGGTTGATTTTTAGTTGTCTTCATCTTCTGCACAATCTGAAATTGTTACATGTGTAACAGGATGTTAGAATAGGACTCTTTCTGCCTCAGTTTCCACTGAGGCACAAATACAGTAGATACCGAGATTCCCAGGTAAATGTGAGGCAGACAGTACATATGCAGAATTTACAAAAAGAATAAAGGAGAATCTGCCTCACAACTCCCGGCCCCTTAATCAGGCCAAAGATATCAAAGAGTCAGAGGAAGGAAAAAGATAAAGATGTTTCCTTGTAGAGAGCTGTGGCCAGGCTCCTGGTTCCTTAGGTACCCTCTGACCCCAGGACCCCAGGAAAGATGCCTCAATAGGAATACTTAGAGCTTCTCTTGCAGTCTGTGGAGCCCAGAACTTCAGAGAAAGCTGAAGCCTCTGTGGATGGGCCTGACTCTGCAAAAGTTACAGGATGACAGCAGGGCTGACAAGAGACATTGGAAACGAGCCAGAGAGGGCTACTGCCTTGGACTTGCCTGGCACTGCAGGTTTCCTGAGGTCCAGATGGGGGCCAGATGGGTGGGAAGAGAGTTGCCTTAGGTTGTCTTGGGCTGGAGGGGAACTTCGGGATGGCCAGGGGTTGAAGGAGTGCAAGTGGCCACCTACATATAAAAACCGATGGGCTCAGCAGAGAACCACTGAAGAGCCTTAGAAGAGTGGCCAAGCGGAGAAGCATCAGCTTTAACCATCTGTCAGGCTCACCAGAGACTCCAGCTATAAACATCTGCTCGGCCTAGAAGGCATTGAGCCACCCACCCTTACCTATCCTCCACTGCCCATCCTCCACCTTGGCTGGGGTTGGGCGTGTGGAGGGTGTGAAGGAGGTAAGGGTGGAACTGAGCCAGGAGTGATTAGGGAGGAAAAGTTAACCATGCCCCCACCCCTTTCCACTGGAAGATTTAGTACGAAACCGACCTAAGCTGACAGAATAGAAATGAAGCAGTGCTGTTTGGAATCTATTGGTATAGAACGGGATATTCTAATTTCTGAATCGATACTGCATTTGTTAAAGTAACCGTAGCACTGCATATTATCTAAGAGGAATGGAAAAGTAAGGGAGCATACCCGAGTTTTCATCTAGAGGCAGGAAAAATGAAAGGAAGAGTGGGAGAACAAAAGTCAGATTGTAGTTTTATCACAGTCTGTTCATCACGCTTGTTACCAGAACCCAGATGCCCCCTTGCACTCATTTCCATCGTTTCTTGCCTCCACAAAGGTAACCACTGTCTAGTCTTCCAACAGTATAGATTCCTTTTGCCTGTTTTTGTGCTTTATGTAAATGGAATCAGTCAGGCTGTGCTCTTTTGTGGCTGGCTTCTTTCATTCAATATTGTGGGAGGTTCATCTATATTGTCACATGTAATTGTATCTCATTCATTTTCATTACTATATGATGTTCTATAGTGTGAATATACCACAATTTATCCGTTCTACTGTTGATGGGCATTTGGATAGCTTCTAGTTTTTGCCTATTACAAATAGTGCTATGAATAGTGTATCTCTTTTTATAATGGGCGGAGGGCTATTTAAAAGTCTCTGACATCTTCTTTCCTTTCCGTTTCCATAACTACCACCCCAGTTCAGGCCTTCACAAACGTTCACTGGGACTATTAGCAATGGCGTCCTGATTGATATGCCCATCTACAGTTCATTATAAATACTGCCACCAAGTTTATCTTCTGAGAGCATAATTCTAATCATGCCATTTCCCTTACTCAGAAACGTCAAATGTCTCCCCATTGCCTTCCACCCAGAGCAGAAGTTCCTTTTCTTGGCATTCAAGGCCTCCTCCCTGCCTTTGTACTCCAGAACATTTTTGTGTCCTAGTCAAGCTAAGCCACTGCCGTGCCCTAAACACAGGCTCTTTTTTTCTTCCTCTGCTTCTCTGTTCTTGCCACCCCGAGTCCATGTTGCATCGTGGTGCCACTCACACTGTTCCTAACAGCGAACACAACTGTCAGAGTGCTTGTCCTCCCAAGTTGAGCTCGGATATATTTCTTTCAGCAGGCGGCTTGCATTCCCTTTGGCCAAAGTCATTTCCCATCTGCAGTGCTTTGTTGGACACTACCTTACATATCGTGTGCTGCCTCGTGTTAGTATTGCTCTCATTTGTGTTTCATCTTTCTTCCCCACTGAACTTTCTTCCCCATCTGGTTCATCTGTGTGTCTCCAGAGCAGCCAGCCCAGCTGCTTACCCCTAGAAGAGGCTCAGTAGACGTTTGTTGAATTATTTTGGAGAAGTTGTTTGAAAATGTCTTCCTGATTTTTACCTCTGATTCCCACTTCTCCTTTGAGTGAATTCCCCTCTTGCTCCTTGGTATTTTGTGTGTGTGTGCCGGCTAGCTCGGGAACATACTCTTTGGTGTCTGATGCTTCAACGGATCCTCAAGAAATAATGATAACTTCTCAATGCCACCCTCTTTAATCATACCATTTAAGCCCCTCCCCGCATCTTAAAGGAATTAACTATTTATTTATTAGGCATCTATTTTGCACATGGACCATGAAAACTGGAATAAAGTTTGCTCTGCACCTGCAAGACATCATTGCAGAGTTTTTAATCTTGAAAATGTTTTAGTCTGTTGTCTGTGGTTGACTTTTGAAACTTGCCTTTGTTTCACCACGATGGATGAATTGCACACTGGGTGAAATTCACGGATCTCAGTTGCGGTTTATCAAGTACTTTCAAAGCAAGTAGAACATAACACTGGAGCACTCTCTTGCTTTCCCATCAATACCTGGGTTCTCAAGAACTAGTTCCTCGATTAGTGACGGAAAATATTGGTTATAATGATCAGACACCTTATTCATTTGCTCTCTCCCCCAGTTATCTCAAGGGAACTTGGCTCCTTCTGAGCACCAGAGATGACTTAATTTTGCGGTAAGAAAATAGGAATTAGAGGAAGCCAATTAGGAAACCTCAAGGAAGAGGAAGTGTCTCCAGGCTGAAAGGAAGGCTGTTGAGTCTTATTTCCTCTCTGTTCTTGACTCATCCTCTCGGTGCCTGACCAACTTCTGCACCACCCTTTCCCCACCTGATCGGGGGGCTGAAATGGGTGTGGGGTGAGATTGGGGGTAGTGAGCAGAGTGAATAAAGTCAAATAACATTCATAAAGACACCAAGATGTAGGGATACACCATGGGTGTGAAAATCTCAGTGAACTCATTGATGCTTACGATTCCCATCCCCGTCCACAATCATGGGTGAGGCTGCATGTATGCAGGATAGGGTGAGTGAGAATTGGCTGCTTTCTAAGTTAAGAAAACAGACTGAGTTTCACTTCTGAACAATAGCAGAGTGCAGTGCAGGCTGGTGCAGTACTTGGCTTCCTTCTGTACTAGGGATAGATCAAAACAAAATAGCCAACGATCCGGGCTTTATTCACCAGTGTCCCCTCCTTTCACAAAGAGAGAAGCTGAGTTCAAGTCTATTAGTAGGTGACTTATTTTCATTGTGTTTAATATTGTTTTCCTCCATGCCTGTAAGGTGGGTACAGCGTGCTCACCTGTTTGAGAGAAGAAACCGAGGTGGTGGCCACCAGGTGATCACTGGCAAGGCTCAGATTCAAATCCAGTGCTTCTGACACGCAAAGCAAAGCCTGACCATGTTCAGGACTCAGGCCCCTCCCTTCCCCATCTTATTTTTCACTGGAACATTTGCTGTTCTCTCAAGCTATGAAAGGCTTCCTGTGTTATCATGCTTAAGGGGAAGTTGTATGTTAAAAACCACCAACGGTTAAGCCCAAGCCAGCTGGGGTCTTCCATTGCTTCTTCCAGTATTCTGGGGAGACCCATGAGAATTCTTAGTGTTTCTCAAAGTCCTTAGCTTTCAGAAACAAGAGCTCAGTCATCAGTCAAGCATTGGGTCTTCATTTAAGGGACAGTTTGGGAAAACAAGAGAAACATCAAAAGTTGTAAGAGTTGTTTTAGCTATAACAACTTCAGTATGAAGTTGTTATAGCTAAAAATCAAGAGTGACCTGAAAGCTAAAGGTTTTGGCTCTCTAGAAGGGGTTCCTGGAGAGATTTAGTTAAATGTCCTTTGGGTTGAGCTGCTACAAGTTTATTCCCTTTCAAATCAAAGGACAGCATTATCATTATTGGAGATGACTGACAGAAGCCAGACGCAGAATTATATTGACTGGAAAGGAAAGGATGGAGTAGCAGGGAAATGATAGCTGTATGACTGCTATGTTGAACCCACCATTGGTATTGGAGGGTGAGAGAACCACACTAGGTGTTATGGGGGAGAGCACTGGGGAGTGTTGCCTTATTGGAATATGGTTTGAAGGGCTTTTGAGTAGAAGCATAACCAAGTGCCTCATATAAGTCACGGTAGCACTTCCCACACCACGTTTGATGCCCCATTTGTCCCTCTCCTTTGCCCATAAATTATAGAACTGGAGTACAAAGAAATCACCCTTTTCTTTTTCCCCAAGACTCAAACAGATTGACAACTCCTAGGTAGCCAACCATAGCTACTGGGGTACGGGAAGAGCTTTAGGGTTTCTGTTGGTATGAGAAAGATACAGATAGGGAGAAATACGAACGGAACTAGGTTCTTACCCTCAGTCCCCTGAGGAGGCACCTGATGGCTCAAAGTCTGACCAGGGAGCTACCTCCCTTCTACTGTCCACACAGGGCTGCCACATCCCTAGCTCTGTTGTGGCCACAGTTGACCTCTGGGGCCCCTTAACATCAGGGAATCCTAACTCTCCTAAGATACTCTATTACCAATGTTTCAGCACCTGCTAATATCACATGGAAACACAGATAAGCTTCATTTTTATATTCCCTGGCTCAATGAAACCACCAGCAGAGCGTCTTAAGCTAAGGGCTAAATTCTTTTCTTGCCTTTAAACACCATGTGATTCAGCATGTCTGCAGTCACTGGGAATCTACGCGGCCAGTTTTTACCTTTGCCTTGTGGGTAACCCCTACCTTCCACCTACCTCCACCCCCAGGGGAGAATGTGGGCCTTGTCAAATGGAGGCCCCCAGGAGATTTTCCAAGACTCACGAGATGTCAAGTCATCTCTAAAAGTTTTCAAAAAACCAGAAAGTCATTTCAGAAAGTCTAACTTAGTGGCCCAACAGAGAGGAGGGTCAAATTTTCCATACAGACACAGCAAGTCTGCCCCCATAGGCTTGTGTTAAAGCTGCAGGAACACTGGTCCCCAGACTTCTGTGAAAGCTCCCCAACCCAGGGGGAAGTCCACCTGGGTGAGTAGATTAGCTGCTGCTTGGTACCCAAGGCACATATTCGTGAAGTCTGCTTCCTGGGGATTTCCCTTAGCAATGGAATCAGCAAGGGGTTCGTCTTTCTGAAAGATTTCCCAGAGGAATCCATTGGCCTTGTGGAAAACCCTCAAATTCTAATATAAAATCTCTGGGCTTTTAGGTTTTTGAGATTTGGATTTTTCATTTATTCACAAATCTCTTCAAACAAAAACAGTTCAACATAGTAGAAAACCCAAACAGTGAGAATGCATATTCAGTGAATGATCAGAGCGCCTCCTTCATGCTAGGTACTGTTTGGCACTGAGGATACACCGGGGAGCAAAACAGATGTGGCCACTGCCCTCAAGGAGGCTGATGTTCTAATTCTAGCTTTCAGTTTGTGTTGTATTGAAAATGAGGTCGATTCCTTCCAGGAACTATCCTTTAGGGTATTAATATGTATATGCCATCCAAAATCCTATGCCTCTTTTAGGGCCCAGCTTAAATGCAACCTCAACAGAGGATCAGAATTTGTTTGAATGTGTGAAATAATTTTCACAGCCTGAAGTGTGTGTGATTTTAAATATCCCATCATTGCATGGCAGGGAACACCCAGGGATGCTTCACAGCGGGTCGTGTCTATGTGGGAAGGAAAGGCAGCTATGAAAGCATTTCTCAATTGTTCCCTGTCTTTCTACAGTTTTTAGTTCAACTTGACAGTCATTTACTGAACTTTCATGAGCCAAGCCCCATGCCAGGGGTGGTAGAGAATACAGAGATAAGAAGTATTCAGGCTCTGCCCTGCCAGTCTTTAGTGAAGCCCCTACACACAACTCTTTAAGGTAAACCATATGATTACCAATACTTGACGCTTTTGACCTACAGAAATGGTCATTTCACTTGGTTCAGGCTAATAAAAGAATCAAGTTGTATGCACTAGGCATATAGGGGAAAAGAGGCAGATTGGTGGATCTGAGCTTCTTAGATGACGAGATGGGAATGAGTGTCCTTACAGGAGGAACAGGAGTGTGGGGGAAGGGGAGAGCCTGAGGAGGGTCGGGTGGTGCTTCTCAGAGCTGTGCTGTGGAATGTAGCCCTGCAATGGAAATAGGATGAAGTGGAAGACAAGGCTGAAAAGATAGGTACAAGGTCAGCTAAGCTCAAGGCTGAATTTGATTCAGGAGCTCAAAGAAATCTGGGCAGAGAAGCAACCCACTGAGATCTTGCTCAAGAAAATGAATCCAAGAATGTGGATCAACAAGAAGAGATGCTACTGTGCCAGACCAGGCAAACTGGAAAAGGGGTCTTAATCCAGACAGGGGCAGTGGGAGTGAAAAGCAGATGGAGTTACCCCATAGGAATAATCAAGAGGATTTGGTGACTGACCAGACAGGAAGGCGAAAATCACAGCCGTTTAATGAGTGCTTATTATGTGCTAGGTATTTTGTTTAACACCTCACTTTCTTGCCTTCTCTCATTTAATCCTCACAACAGCCCCCATAAAGTGGATCTTACCCAAATTTAACAGATAAGGAAATCCAGACTTAGGGAGGTTGCATAAGATCACATATCTGGTAACTGTCACAAATGGGATTTAAATTCAGGTTTAAATAGAAAGGGATGCACTCCTAATCCCTATGCTGTAAGGGATTCATTCATTCTACTAATATTTATTGAGCACTTAATACATGCTAGGTATTGTTCAAGCTGCCTGAGCTATACCAGTGAACAAAACAAAGATTCTTGCCCTCATGGAACTTGGGTTGGGGGAGGAGAGACAATAAACAGTGAACAAAATTATGAATTATACAACAGAAAAGAGGAGAGCAGAATAAGAAGGATCAAGACTACATGGGGGGGCTTCCCTGGTGGCGCAGTGGTTAAGAATCTGCCTGGCAATGCAGGGGACATGGGTTCGAGCCCTGGTCCGGGAAGATCCCACATGCCGCAGAGCAAATAAGCCCATGTGCCACAACTACTGAGCCTGAGCTCTAGAGCCCGCAAGCCACAACTACTGAGCCCTCGCGCCACAACTACTGAAGCACCTAGAGCACCTAGAGCCTGTGCTCCGCAACAAGAAAAGCCACCGCAATGAGAAGCCCGTGCACCGCAACGAAGAGTAGCCCCCGCTCGCCACAACTAGAGAAAGCTCGCGCACAGCAACGAAGACCCAAGGCAGCCAAAAAAAAAAAAAAAAAATAATAATAATAATAATTTTTAAAAAGCTTGTGTTAAAAAAAAGACTACATGGGGACAGAATAGGAAGTTTTGGGGAACTGAAGGCTGCTGCAAGGTTTTGGCTCTGAGGACTTGGAAAGTGTGGTATGAGGGACAGGAACTGGCTTGGGAGAAAAGAGATGGAATGAGGTGTTCTGTTTTATTTTATTGATTGATTGATTTTTGGCTGAGTTGGGTCTTCGTTGCTGTGCGCGGGCTTTCTCTAGTTGCGGTGAGTGGGGGCTACTCTTCGTTGTGGTGCACAGGCTTCTCATTGTGGTGGCTTCTCTTGTTGCGGAGCTCGGTCTCTAGGCACGCGGGCTTCAGCAGTTGTGGCGAACGGGCTTAGATGCTCTGCGGCACGTGGGATCTTCCCAGACCAGGGCTCGAACCCGTGTCCCCTGCACAGACAGGTGGATTCTTAACCACTGCGCCACCAGGGAAGCCCCAGGTGTTCTGTTTTAAACATGCTGGGTTTTGAGGTACCATGTGTCTCAATGTGAAAAATGTCATATATGCGATTAGAGAAGACTCAGCACCAGAGAAGGATCCAGCTAGAGACCTAGTTTGGAGGAAATATCAGCATAGAGGGGGCTGTTGAATGAGTTCACCCTCCTAGCAGCCTTACAGAGAACTCATTTTATCTATGACTCTTCAGGTAAACTGTAGGAATTACAGTTTAGGAGGCTTGCTCAGTGTCTGAGAAAAAAAAAAAAAGTACTCAAAAGGTCAGGAGGAGGGCTTCCCTGGTGGCGCAGTGGTTGATAATCTGCCTGCCAATGCAGGGGACACGGGTTCGAGCCCTGGTCTGGGAAGATCCCACATGCCGCGGAGCAACTAGGCCCGTGAGCCACAATTACTGAGCCTGTGCGTCTGGAGCCTGTGCTCCGCAACAAGTAGAGGCCACGATAGTGAGAGGCCCGCGCACCGCGATGAAGAGTGGCCCTCACTTGCCGCAACTAGAGAAAGCCCTCGCACAGAAACGAAGACCCAACACAGCAATAAATAAATAAATAAATAAATAATTAAAAAATATATTTATATATATACGAAGTATTGTCATAAAATTAATTTTAAAAAAAAAAAAGGTCAGGAGGAGTTGGTGCTGAGGATAGGGACCTAAACCAGAAGCAAGGGACAACTTTTATCAGTACATTTGGGAATCAGACAGAGCTGGAAAGTACCCTGTGTGCCAGAGATGATGTCTGCACTTAGTATTTTCTTAATTGAGTTTCAGTTTTGAATTTTCTTTTTCAGTAATGAAATAGAAGTTTATTTTTTAATAAACACTCTTGAGAAATTGGAACTTCCATAAGAAACTCCTTCGGAGGCTCTTACAAAATTTTTTCTTTTAAATGGAAAGTGAGTTTAAGAGAAAATACATTAAAGAGGTAAGAATCCCTACTTCAGTATTCATTACAGCTGGTATTGAAGTGCCAGAAATCTTGGTATAGCTGGCCTTCCTGGCGCACGAACTATTGGGCAGAGGGGGCGGGCGATACTAGCTTAACATCTGTTTTGCATTTTATATTCACTAAATAGGAGCGTGCCTTGAGGTAGGTCAAAATAGGCACATTTTACAGTTCCAAAAGCCACCTGCTGTTCTCCCGGAGCTACCTTGTCTGCTTGGGAATTATTCTCATTAGTTCATCTAACGCCGGCCTGCTATGAGCCTTTCCCTTCGGTTCTTGTTCATTATCAATCAAGGCTACTGATTCCTGTATTATACCTATATTTCAACCCCAGTTCCACTTTTAAGACAAAACTGTCGGGGGCTGTTGGCCAAAGGAAGATCTTGCCTGGCCAGAAGAAAATTCTGCTCTGGAGTGGCTAGCAGAACCCGCTCCCTTCTGTACCTGAAATTAACGGCTGCTGCGGGAGCAGCTGCAATCCATTTATTTCTCCCTCCAGTAGCAGGAAGCAAAGTGGTTGGGTAAAGAGGTTAGAAGAACGCCAGCAAGCCAGAGCTAGGCTGGATATACAGGTGCCAAAACTAACGAGAGACTTGTTAAATACGCGATCCCACAGACAGGCAACTCACTACTCATGGCCCCGGAAAGCTTTTTTGTTCTTGCTATAGTCAATTCATTCTCTAGATGAAAGCTCTGTAAGCCACCTCAACGAGAACTTCACCAGCCATCTTAAAGCCGCCCACACATGGAGCTGGCGCATGCGCACATCGAAAACCTTTGGTCCGCTCTCCCCACCCTCCACCAGGGGCGGGGCCTTGGAGTTCTCAGGCGCGCGGGCACTGACGCTAGGATCGTGACTTCGGGGCGCAAGAGCAGATGAAGCCCGCCAGTGCCCCGGAAGCAGTCGCTGCAACTTCCGGAGGGGCTTGTACACCTGGTGCAGGAGCTACGGGGCCCCGGGACTGTGCTTGGAGTAGTGGTACACCATGTCCCGTGGCTCCAGCGCTGGCTTTGACCGCCACATTACCATTTTTTCCCCCGAGGGCCGGCTCTACCAAGTAGGTGAGTGAACCGGGTTTGCCTTTGGTCCACTCGAATTGCTCTGTCATGGTACGGCCTGGAGCAGGAAGCCGCGGCCGGAGTTTAGTCCCGGGCTGAAGCATGGCCGGAGCTGGGACGGGAGGAGGGCCGAGGCCAGGTCGAGTCCCGTGATGTTCCCACCGATATCTGCAGGCAGGGATGGGAGCCCGAAGGCTGAAGGCCTCGGGCTCTCCAGGGCAAGCGGCCGCACTGCCTGGACACTGTAAAGCGTTAAGGAAGGTAGGGCTGTTTGACGTGAGTGGGCCCAACGTCTGTAATCCTCTAATGGGTAATTGGTTCCTTGACCTTGCAATTAAAACGTCCCCCCTCCGTTTTCCTTTGTTTGCAGCATGGACTTCTTGGTCCTGTGGTTAATTCCGCGTAGGCATTCAGAGCCTTGTGTGTGCCAGACGCTGTGCTGGTCCTGGGGGATGCAAAGATGTCACACCCTCACCTATACTGAAGCTCACAGCTTAAAGGGAGTGACAGATACGTAAACAAACGGATAAAAAGAAAAATAAAAAGCGCCAAATTACAAATACCTACAGAGTTCAGGACATCTTTGAAAAACTGGTGGACAGGATGGGTGGCTGTCAGTTCTAGAGGTGCTCTTGAAACTAGCATCTTAACCCACATGTGTTTGAATGCTGCTATAGTTTAAAAGCTGGTTCTGAATTGTAGGTGAGGTATGGTGAACTAGCTGTTTCCTGAACAGCTTCAACGGAAATAAACCCTAAAGTAATTACAGTTATTCAGTATAGTAATATATTTTGTTGGATCGAAAAAGTGTCAGGGTTTAGGGTATGATTATAACCCCGGACCCTTAACCCCTTTTCCTGGAGAATTCAGTATCAGGAGAACCTGATTTACAGCTGGCCGGAGATGGTTTCATTTTTGAGTGAATTTAGCAGCTCAGTGCCTTGGCGAGGACAGTGATAAAATCGTCTGTGCTTGGAAATCATAAGGAGAGAGTTGGCCTATAAATGAAGTTCTCTTCACCTGTAAATTTTAGAAATAAAGATAACTTGGAATGAAAGCAGTCTACTATATGGCTACATACTGGATATAACGTAGCAAGAAACAACATCATATTGGGTAATTCAGTAACCCCTTAACTCATCCCCAATTGAAAAATATGACCTAGGGTAGAACAGAGAGATGATAATTGTATCTTCAAGGAAGTTTCATTTTTAAAGTTTCATTCCTGAGTATTAAAGACTTTTTCTGTATTAGACTATGCTTTGAATGTTTTATTTCATGGTTTTTAATATGCGAACAGGAAAAGTCACTTAGACCTACACTTTGCTTTTGTATACTATATTTTGAAATCTAGCCATAAAGCATAGGCTTTAACGCTTCCCAGATTTGGTGAGTAGAGAGGCTGAATATAGTGTCATTTTAATAGTTTTAAAAGATTCAGAATGGAACATATAGTTCAAAACAAGTTAAATATCTAGACAGAATAATTTTAAGCTCTGTCTTGTTGTATAACACATTCCCTCGGCTACTCAGGGCACTAATTAGACATTGCTAGGAAAAGGAAAGTGAAAGAATAGTTAGTATGAGCAAGCAGTATAGTGGTGAAGAGTTCAGGCCCTGGAGCCATACCTGGATTCAAATTCCTGCTCTCCTCCATACTAGCTTACCTGGGCAAGTGATGTAACTTTAGCCTTAGTTTCTGTTTGCAAAGTTGGCCTAATAATTCCTTCCTTATATGGTTGTTTTGAGGATTAAATAAAATGATATATGTAGAGTGCTTAGCACAGTCTTAAGTCCTCAGTAAATGTTATTTTTTGTTTGATTCTTTGGCTTATTTTATTTTTGGTCTATTAAATTAGTAGCCTATTTTCTTCTTTCATTGTCCATCCATGCTTGATTCTCTAGTGAAATATATGTACATTGTCATAATGTTGTAAATACTGTTTATTAGTTTATAAACTTTAGAATCTGCCAAAGACAAAACGTATAAGAATTATAAAGTGCAAATTGTTAACCATAACAGTGGAAAAATAATACAAGAAAAATGGAGAGATGACAAAGGAATGGAAAGATGAATGGAAAGGCAAGTATGTTCCTCATCTTCCATAGTTGGGATTCAAAAGATAAATGTAGTCTAAAGTTGGTAAATTAAAAAAATAGACGTATAAATTTAAAGTTACAATGCTAACTCTAATCATAAACAAATTGTTGGCAGTGTTTGTTCCCAAGGAGTAGAGAGAAAGATTTTTGATTGTTACCTGTACCTTGAAAATTTTCTCTCAGTGAATGTATTCAAGGGGTAGGGTGTGTGTGTGTGTGTGTGTGTAGAAAAACTGTAGCGCTATATACAGAGCACTTATCAGTGGGGAAATGAAGGCCCATAAGCCTGACTTCTTTCAGGCCTCTCTTCTGCTTGCAGGTCTTTTGCTGGATATGCCTGGCAAGGGAGGTAGGAGCAATCACTTGAATTTGCCTCCCAGATGAAAGTGAGCACTGCCTGGTTGCTTCTAAGAAGGGAGCATGCTGATAAGGAAAGGAAAGGAAAGAAATGGTCTGGTAGAGACAGACTGGAGAGGACAGTTTTCTAATCTAGAAGTGGTACTGTGTACTGAAGCCAGGATTCCTGGGGAGTCCTTGCGCCACACCAACTAGGAGAACTTTCTACATATGTAAAATAGAGATAATAATTCCACTTACCTTATAGGTCTCTAACGATTTAATGAGTTAATAGATGTTAAAGTACTGAGTGTCTGTCACATAGTAAGTGATCAGTAAATGTTTCTGTGAGGGATGCTGTCAGGAAGAAACAAGTGGCTGATAAAAATGGAATCAGGAGTTTCACAAATAAATGGACTGAGAAGTACTTACTGTTTGCCTCTTTTGCTGTTAAAAAAAAATTCTTGTTTTAAAGTAGTGTTTCTCAACCCAGACTTCTCATGCCCTCTTGAATCTGATTTGAAATTAAATGTGTATATGTATACATACGTGTATATATTCATAAATACATACATATTAAAACTACACAAAAATAATGGGATCAAACACTGCTATGTTTTCAACCTCATATCCCCCCCCGACACACACACAAACGCCAAGATTTCTAATGACCCCACCTGCTTGAACATCACCATTTTAAGGAGTGTAATATTTGGAGGCACTGTGAAATGAGACACACTTCCTGCTTAAGTTATAAGGTTAGGGAAAGACAGAATGGCAGTTTTAAAAAATCTTAACAAAAAGTTTTTAGTTGTACAGCATTCAAATTGAATGTAGACATATCCTGCAGAATACCTGCCTTGCCCCAGTAGAACATCTCTTATTTTTTTGATAACCAAACTTCGAAGAATGTATGGACCATACATTATTTTTCCAGCCCATGTTTATATGGGAAAAAATCATGTTTTCCAAAATTCAGTATAGGTTTTTGTTTTTAAACGTCTATTTATTTTTTCCCAGTCTTGTAAGTTAGAAGTCTGGTAGGCTTAGGGTCACACAGGCTGAAAATTAAGGTGTCATTAGGGCTGCATTCTCTCTTTTATTTTTTTTAGTTTTAGATTTGTGTTTTATTGGGGTAACATTGGCTTATAACATTATGTAAGTTTCATGTGTACAACATATCTGTTTCTATTTCTGTATACCCTACATCATGCTGACCACCAAAAATTTAGTTTCCATCTCAGTACAGCATTTTAGACAAAATTATGGGTGGGATAAATCTTGAGTTACATTCCCACAGTTGGCAGAATTTCAGAATCACCTGTAGATGCTTCAAAATGAGCGTCCATAAATGGGACGTGCATCTCTGCCGTCGCTAGCGTCACACTGAGCAGCTCATACTGTGAGCCATTGCTGGGCACTGTGTGCTTGTCCTGAACATTGTGTCACAGTACCTTTTATATTATCTAGCCCCTGTTTTTTCCTAGTGTTATACGAATGAGTCCTGGAAAAGTTGGGAGTGTTGAGGAAAATTGTAGAGGAGGAAGCAGAGTGTGTAAGAGACTACTGTGGAAAAGAGGTCTCTATATACAAACAACTGTTTATTAACCATTTTATTTGTAATCAAGGAAGCAGTTTTCATTCTAACCTGTTTGTTGTTAGGTTGAACCTTGTGAAACTGCTGGTGTTCGACTGGTTTTTACCTATAAAAATAGCTCTTTCGTGTGGTTCAATCTAATACATATATAATAGGTAATTTACTATGTATTTAAGTTACTAATTAAGAAATTTAATATGTAACTTAAATCCATTATAATCTTTCCCATTTAAAATAATAAATACATTATAATTTTTCCCATTTAAAAAATGAGAAATGGGCTATCATTTTCCTGCATAATCTTGGACATTCAATAACTGATTACTGAGATTAACATAACAGTGTTTGCTAGTTTTGTAAGTTTCTGAAATTTTATCCAAAAAACCAAATCTTTAGTGATGGAGATAAAGTGTTTAATTACTATTTCTGACATGTGAATTCTGACTTTTAAAAACTAAACATGCCTTTTAAATGCTGCCTATAAACTATTTTCTCTTAATTGGGCTTCATGCTCACCTCTGCTATAAACTGTGACATTACTTTTTACTCTACCAGTGTTCCTTTAGAAGATAGTTTTTGGTTATTGTCTCTAAATTCTTTACTTGGCAGTTTCCATTTTTGTGGAAATTACTGTAACATATATATTTTATGGTGGTATTGTTATTTAAATTAAATTTTTTTTAATTAAAAAAATTTTTAATTGAGGTATAGTTGGTGAATAATATTATATAAGTTTCAGGTGTACAGCATAGTAATTCACAATTTTTAAAGGTTATACCCCATTTATAGTTATTATAAAATATTGGCTATATTCCCTGTGCTGTACAATATGTGTCTTTGTAGCTTATTCATTTTATGCTGGTGGTAGTGTTATAATGGGGATTCATTTACACAAAATTTTATTGAAAATTACAGTGCAGTGTACCATGGTAACTACTAAAATATCTGTGCAAAAAAAGGTACTTCAGGAAGTGACACTCACAGGAAGAGCCAGGAAAGTTTCCTCAGAGAAGATAAATTGATCTACATGGAGATTAGATAAGGAAATTCAGGGAGACCAGTGTATTGGTCAGTGAGTGTGGTTGGAGCAGACAGTGATGACTGGAAGAGTAGATCGTAGCAAAATTTTGAAAAGATTTGGATGCCATGCTAGAGTTTAGACTTTGTCCCATAGGTTTTGGACATAGCCGGCAGAAATCTTTAAGAACAACAAAATTATTAAGTAAAATAGAAGAGTTGAGTGTAGAATTAGAGTAGAAAGGGACAGATGACAGGAAGACCACTTTGGAGAGGCTTGTTCAGTAATTCATATAAGCCCTAATGAGTGAACTAAGGTATTGAGAGAGAAAGGCTGGAGAAGGGGAGATTCTTGAGTTTTATTTTCAAAGATTTTATTATGGAAAATTTCAAACCAAAGTAGGTAGAATAATACAATGACCCACATGTATCCATAATCCAGCTTCAGCGGTTGTCAGCATTTTATCAATCTTGTTTTCCCCATATACTTTTCCCCTCTCTGCTGGAGTATTTTAAAGCAAATCCTAGATACGAGTGGACATTTCTCTGATGAGAGAGAAGTGAAGAGTCAAGAATGGTACCCAGCTTGAAAACTTGTGTGGTTAGTAATTTGAGATAAGGACTATAAAAAAAGAAGGAGGTTTATAGAGAAGAGGAGTTTAATTTCAGACATGCCTGTGGGAGAAATAGGCATTTGCAAATGTGGGTTCAGAGCTAAAGATGACATAGTTAGTGGTGATTATATAGGATAAAATCATCCAGTGATAGGGAGAAATGATAGAATTCTGGGGGATACCAGTATTTAAGGAGTCAGCTGAAGAGATGGAAGCAGTGAAGGAGACTGGAAAGTAGGAGATGAAGAGCAGGAATGATATATATATATATTTATTGGCCGCGCCACGCGGCATGTGGCATCCTAGTTCCCCACCAGGGATGGAACCTGTGCCCCCTGCGGTGGAAGTGTGGAGTCTCAACCACTGGCCGCCAGGGAAGTCCAGGAATGATATTCTTTTTTTTTTTTAAATTATTTTTTATTTATTTATTTTTTTGGCTGTGTTGGGTCTTTGTTGCAGTGCACGGGCTACTCAGTGCGGTAGCTTCTCTTGTTGCGGAGCACAGGCTCTCGGCCACGTGGGCTTCAGTAGTTGCAGCATGCAGGCTCAGTAGTTGTGGTTCACGGGCTCCAGAACGTAGGCTCAGTAGTTGTGGCGCACGGGCTTAGTTGCTCTGCGGCACGTGGGATCTTCCCGGACCAGGGCTCGAACCTGTGTCCCCTGCATTGGCAGGTGGATTAACCACTGCACCAGCAGGGAAGTCCCAGGAATGATATTCTTAACTAGAACTTTAAATTAAATTAAAAATTCAGTTCCTTCATTGCACTAGCCATATTTCAAGTGCTCAGTAGCCACATGTGGCTAAAGGCTATTATATTGGACGGTGCAAATATAGAACACTGCCATCATCACAGAAAGTTCTGTTGGACAGCACTACTCTATATAGAGAGGGAGAGAGGACTAGGACTCCTTTAATGAATTCTAGCTAATTCATAGGCACATTGTCTATTGAGAAACATTTTCTATGTGTAAAAAATATTTTTTTTATATTTTGTGGGACAAAATTTTATTATCTGGTGAGGGCTGTAGCTCTTTCTTTTGTGGCCTTTTATCTTTTGCATTATTTAAGCAGACCAGATAAGTAATGCACATGAGTGAAACCGGCTGGTGTGATAGGAGGAGGAATGATGGGTACTGTGAAAAACTGCAGAACACATGCCAGCCCTAGATGATTTTTCCTCTGCAGGACAGTTGCTATGTGGGAATGAAGGTCAAAAGATACCAGAATTTTTTTTTCTAAGAAAAACAAAACCCTGATTTTATTTTATCAGACTTTTAGTTAATTAAAATCTTTCTAGAAAACTATGAATTCTAAACCAGTTTGAGTAAGCTGGATTGGGTCCATGGCCAACCTTTGACTTAGTGTCTACCGGTTGCAAGTGTAATTTTAAAGTTCCTTGGTTCCTACTTTCTTTGACTATCCATTTTGGTGGTGGAGGGGGAAATACACATTTGAAAATGCTAAAATTACTGGTGAGATAGGAAATACTATGGGAATTCAGAGAAAGGGTTGAAGAGTCCCTTCTAGGACAATCAGAGAAAGTGTCCATGGGAAATGGAAGAGGCTTGAGGGGAAGGGCAGGCTTTGGCTAGGTGGAAATAAGAGTGATAGGGCAGTCCAGAGAGGACTTGAAGCAGCAAAGACATGGGTGTGGGAAGGGTCAAGGTCTCTAAGCAAAAAGTACAGTGTAAGAGGAGAGATGGTAAAAATTGCAAACTAATAGCCCTGTATAACCATAGATGGAATACTTTTTAGGCCAGAATTGTGTTCTGAACAATCAGGTAATAACAGACAGCAAGCAGTTGAAAATGTGGAACTGAAATTAGGTGAGATCAAGGATGGTGACCCAGATATATATCTGTATGGAATTGATTGTCCCTAATGTTTCTTTATCTCTATAGTATGTATAGTGATAACTCTTCTTTTATTCCTGATAACTGGTCATTTGTATTCTCTTATTTTCTTAGTCTGGCTAGAGGTTTGTATGAGTTTCCTGTGGCTGCTGTAACAAATCACCACAAACTTGGAGGCTTAACACAACAGAATTTATTCTCTCACAGTTCTGGAGGCCTGAAGTCTGAAATCTGTATCACCGGACCAACATCTAGCTGTCGAGCAGGGCCATGCTCTCTCTGGAGGCTCTAGGGAAGAATGCATTCCTTGTCTCGTCCACTTCAAGAGGCTGCCAGCATTTCTTGGCTTGCGGCTGCATCACTCTAATCTTCAAGACCAGCATTTTCAAATCTGTCTGCTCCCTCTTCATAGCACCTTCTCTGTGTGTATAAGGTTTCCCTTTGTCTCTTAATAGGAATGCATTTAGGGCCCACCAGGATAATCTCCCCATCTCAAGATTAACTTAATCACATGTGCAAAGATCTCTCTCTCTCTTTTTTTTTTTTGGCTATATATGGTAGTATTTGCAGGTTCCAGGGATTAGGACATGGATATCATTTGGGGACCGTTTTTCAACATACCAAAGGGTTTATAATTTTGGGGTCTTTTTTGGTTTTTTGTTTGGCTGCTCCTTGCGGTATGTGAGATCTTAGTTCCCTGACCAGGGATTGAACCCATGCCCCCTGCATTGGGAGCGCAGAGTCTTAACCACTGGACTGCCAGGGAAGTCCCATTGGTTTATTGTTTTTTGTTAAAAGAATCAATTTTTGACTTTGCTCGTGTTCTCTTTTTTGTCTTTTTCATTGATTTCTGATCTTTATTATTTCTTTTCTTCTAATCTGGGTTTACTTTGCCCTTTTCTAGCTTCTTAAAGTGGAAACTTAGGTTTGCAGTGTAGGACTGAGGGCCCCAACTACCTTCTGTCTGTTTACCAGAGGCCACCGGTGGTTCTTGCCGCATAGCCACTTATCAAGCCAGCAAGAAGAATCTTAAGAGTGAGTCTGCTAGCAAGGTGGAGTCTTATATAATGTAATCAGTAGAGTGCCATCCCATCACCTTTGCCATATTTAGTTTGTTAGAAGGAAGTTAAGAAATCTTGCCCACACTCAGGGGCGGGGATTACACAAAGATGTGAACACCAGGAGGCATGTATTGTGGAGGGGAGGCCACCTTAGGATCTGTCCACCATAGCAGTAAAATTCCTTCTGAATGCTTTTAGCTGCATCCTACAAGTTTGATACATTTTTATTACCATTCAGTTCAAAATATTTAAAAATTTCCCTGGTGATTACTTCTTTGACGCATGGATTATTTAGAAGTGTGGTTTTAAATTTTCACATTTAAAATTTTCCCTGGGGCTTCCCTGGTGGCGCGGTGGTTGGGAGTCTGCCTGCCAATGCAGGAGACACGGGTTCGAGCCCTGGTCTGGGAGGATCCCACATGCCGCGGAGCGACTAGGCCCGTGAGCCACAATTACTGAGCCTGCGCATCTGGAGACTGTGCTCCGCAACAAGAGAGGCCACAATAGTGAGAGGCCCGCGCACCGCAATGAAGAGTGGCCCCCACTTGCCGCAACTGGAGAAAGCCCTCGCACGGAAATGAAGACCCAACACAGCCAGAAATATAAAAATAAATTAAAAAAAAAAAATTGAAAAAAAAAATTTTCCCTAAGTATAGGGATTTCAGCACTTTAAAAATTGAGACTTGTTTTACGGCCTAACATATGGTCTGTCTTGGTAAATGTACCATGTACTGTTAATACCATGTGCCTGTATATTTTTCAGTTATTGCCAATAGTATTCTACAGATACCACCTAGGTCAGGGTGGTTGATGGTGTAGTTCATATCATGTATGTCTACTTATTTGGTGTTTGTCTATTTCTAGCGGTTGCTGAGTGGCAGTGTTAAAATCTTTAACTGGGTGTGATTGTCCATTTCTTTTTTTAACTTGGTCAGTCTTCCTTTCATGTATTTTGAAGTAGTCTTAAAAGGTGTGTATACATTTATGAGTGTTATGTTTTCTTATGAATTGTTTCTTCTGTCATTTTGAAATGTTTCTCTTTATTTCTGATAATACTCTTTGTCTTGAAGTCTACTTTATCTGATATTAATATAGTCCCTCCAACTTTCTGATGCTTACTTTTATATGGTATACGTTTTTTCATCCATTTGTTAAAGTGTGTCTCCAGTAGGCAGCATATATTTGAGTCTTGCTTTTCTATCCATTCTGACGGTTTCTGCTTTTTTTTTTAATCTTAATTAAAATTTTTTTAATTTGAATTTTATGTATTTATTTTTTATACAGCAGGTTCTTATTAGTTATCTATTTTATACATAATAGTATATGTATGTCAATCCCAATCTCCCAATTCATCCCACCACCACCACTCCCCCCCTCTGCTTTTCCCGCTTGGTGTCCATGCATTTGTTCTCTACATCTGTCAGTTTCTTTTAATTGGAGTATTTCATCCATTAGCATTTTTAAAAAATTTATTTACTTATTTATTTATTTTTGGCTGCGTTGGGTCTTCGTTGCTGCGCGCGGGCTTCCTCTAGTTGGGGTGAGTGGGGGCTATTCGTCATTGCGGTGTGCAGGCTTCTCATTGTGGTGGCTTTTCTTGTTGCGGAGCATGGACTCTAGGCGCACGGGCTTCAGTAGTTGTGGCACGTGGGCTCAGTAGTTGTGGCACATGGGCTTAGTTGCTCCACGGCATGTGGGATCTTCCCAGACCAGGGCTTGAACCTGTGTCCCCTGCATTGGCAGGCAGATTCTTAACCACTGTGCCACCAGGGAAGTCCCCTCATCCATTAGCATTTAGTACAGTTGTTGACATGGTTAGATTTAAACTTACTATTTTATTTATTTCTGTTTGTCTTTGTTTTGTTTGTTTGTTTATTTGTTCCCCAGTACCTCCTCCCTTGCCGCCTTTTCAATTTTTTGAGCAGTTTTTAGAATTTCATTTTAATCTGTTAGCCTTTTGGCTACTTCTTAGCATCCTTTAGTGTTGTTCTAAGGATTATAATATACATGCTTAACTTCTTCCAGTCTTAGAGTTAATATTTCTCATTTCACATAAAATGTGCAAGCCTTGAAACATTGAAAGTCCATTTACTCCCTTTCTTTTTTATAAGTAATACATGTACATATAAACTCCACAAACGTTGTAACTTTTGTTAGGTATTTTATATATATATATATAAAATCTATCTATCTATCTATGTATGTATTTATTTATTTATTTATGGCTGTGTTGGTTCTTCATTGCTGCACGAGGGCTTTTCTCTAGTTGGGGCATGCAGGGGCTACTCTTCATTGCAGTGCGTGGGCTTCTCATTGAGGTGGTTTCTCTTGTTGCAGAGCATGGGCTCTAGGCACATGGGCTTCAGTAGTTGTGGCATGCGGGCTCAGTAGTTGTGGCTTGTGGGCTCTAGAGCGCAGGCTCAGTAGTTGTGGCGCATGGGCTTAGTTGCTCCGCAGCATGTGGGATCTTCCCGGACCAGGGCTCGAACCGTGTCTCCTGCATTGGCAGGTGGATTCTTAACCACTGCGCCACCAGGGAAGCCCTTGTTAAGTATTTTTAAAGAATTAAAGAGAATAAAATAGTCTTTTATATTTATCCAGCTATTTACCATATTTTGATGTTCCTCATTTCTAAAGATTGGAGTTTTCTTTTGGTATCATTTACTTCAGCCCAAAGAACTTCTTTTAGCATTTTTGTTGCAAGTCTGAAAGTATCTTTATTTTACTTTCATTCTTGAAGGATGTTTTTGTTGGATATAGAATTCTGAATTGATGATTTTTCTTTCCACACATTAAGGATGTTCCACTGTCTTCAGGTGCAATCATGGAATTCAAATCATTGTTCTCTTGTGTATAATCTGTTCTTTTTCTCTGTTTTCAAAATTTTCTCTGCTTTTGGTTTTCAGGAATTTGACTATAATGAGCACAGATGTGGTTTTCTTTGTATTTATCGTGCTTGGAGTTTGCTGGTTCTTCAGTATGAAATTTTATGTCTTTTGCCAAATTTGGGGCATTTTAGCCATTATTTCTAAAGATTTTTTTTGGTCTTGTGCTTTCCTCTCCATATGGGACTCCAGTTACACACATTATACCTTTTGATGTTGACCCACAGACTTGTTTTGTTAAATCTGTTTTCTGTTGTTTAAAATTGGATAGGGAATTCCCTGGTGGTCCAGTGGTTAGGACTCCGTGCTTCTACTGCAGGGGGCTTGGGTTCGATCCCTGGTCTGGGAACTAAGATCCTGCATGCCGTGCAGCAAGGCCAAAAAAAAAAAGGGGGGGATAGTTTGATTTATTTTCAGATATCTCCTTTCTGCAGTTAAGTTCACTTGGTGAATTTTTAAATTTCAGATACTGTATTTTTCAGTTCTGTAATTTCTATTTGGTTCTTTTGTACTTTACTGAGATTTCTTATTTCATCTTTAATATTTTTCATTATGTCATTGAACATAGTTTTAATAACTTTGCCTGCTAATACAACATCTGGGTCATCTCAGGGTTGGTCTCTTGTAAGTAGATCATGTTTAACTATGTTTGGTTTGGTTTGTTTTCTTTTTTGCTATGTTGAGTAATTCTGGTTTATATCCTGGGCATTTGTGAATGTTAGGTTGTGAAGACTGGATTCTGTTATATTCCTCCAAAGAGCGTTAATTTGTTCTAGCAGGTGGTTAATTTGGGTGGCAGCTTAAATCTCAATTCTTTTATCCTAGCTAGGCTGCTTGGAGTCTGTCTTTTGCGTGTGTGGTTATGGAATCAGCTAGGGATTTGGGCAACATAGGAGTTGGGGCTCTCCCTCTCTGGCTCTCTCCTTTCTCTCCCTCATTTTCCAGCAGCTGTGGTTACTCCCCCAAGCTGTTCTCTAGCTCTTCAGGCCAAAAGGACAGAGTTTACTGTGGGTGTTTACCCTTGACTGGGGCCTGCATGCAAGCTTAAGTCATGAAAATGGGGGGCTCACCCCAGTCCATTGCCATCTTCAAGCATTGCCTCCCTCTCTGGAATATGCCTCTTTTGGCCTCTTTCTGGTGTCTTTGGGTAGTTTTGTCTAGAGTTTATAGTTTACCTATGGAGGGTTGATCTGGTAGAGGCTTTATTGACCATATGAGAAACAGAACTGAGAAGCATTATGAAACATTATATTTTAGAAGTTGTTTGTGGTGTAATGGGATCGTAAAAACAAGCTGTTGTAATTAGCTAGTTAAATGTAAGTTAGATCTGAGGATTTTCTTTGAGGTGATTTTTCTAGAGTCTTTTTACTCTTTTGTTCTCTTCAATATATGGCCATTTATAAATATTTGACAAAGGATTTTTATCACAGCTCCTATTAAAGGAAATTCTTTGGTGTCATAGGTAGTATCTTCCTCAGATGATCTTCATCACCAGTGGCTTTTTGAACCAAATAAGACCAGGCCTCAGACCTGGTGCACAGAGTAAAAGCATCTATTATGCATCAAATGTAGATAACAGTTGGAGTAGTGAGTAATTTTTTTCTTTTACATTATCCTTTATATTTTCTACAGTGAGCATATATTAATTTTTGTTGCTCTTTTCCTAATTACAAAATATATGTTTATATTGTTTAAATATTACAGAAATATACAATCTAGAAAGGGTTAGTCTCATCTGTAATTCTGCTCTCCACAGGCAGTCATTATCAGCTAAACCACATGGTGCCAAAGTAGTTTGTTTTTATAAGTCACTTTGATTCGGCTGTTTTAACATGGGAATGATTTGACAGCAGCTAGAGAAGTGCACAAGCTGAAGTTTGTTATAGATAAACTAAAGAATCCTATAGTGTAGGTAACATGAAAATTGCAAAAAACATGATCCAGAAAATTTCAACTTGGTAGAGGGGGGATAAAAAGGCAAAGTAATCTAACAGCAGTTAAAACTGCATACGGTCAATTAGTTATTGACCAAAAGTTAACAGAAATAGTAAATCTTGAGAAAATTTAGATCATCAAAATTTGACCCAGGGAAACCAGACTTGGTAGAAATATTGGCTACAAAACAAACTTTTTAAATGATAAAACATAATTGATAAAGATTTGCTATAATAAAATTAATTAAATGTTTATTGGAAATTTGGTATTTGTACCTGATGAAAATGATCAAAATGGAAAGAAGTGGAGTTGGTTTAATTACGATTTATTATTATCATTATTATTTTGACTTTGCATGTATTGGATGGCATTCCATGTTAGTTCATAAAGCTCTTTATTTTTAATAACTATGTATTATTCCATTGTATGAATCTATGATCATTTATTTCACCTCTTTAAAAAACTTCTATTTTCCAGAATATGCTTTTAAGGCTATAACCAGGGTGGCCTTACATCAGTAGCTGTCAGAGGGAAAGACTGTGCAGTAATTGTCACACAGAAGAAAGTACCTGTAAGTAGTACTGCCAAGATAGCCAGTTGTTGCAGAATGCAAGAATGTTCATGAGTTTGTACAAGGGTATATTATTACATATGTTAACATTATTTTTGCTTTGACCCTGCTTCCTGTCTGTCATCAAGAAGAATTTATTGACAATTTAACTGAGTAGACAGAATTGACATGTTGAACTTTGTGGTATGATTATAAGCACAATGGGATTTCTAGGTCTTTTGTCTTCAGGGACCTCAAAACACACTTTGGTGAGCTATAATTCTTGCCCACAGGAAACATATCATCTGAAAAAGGAAAACAGAGTCGTGCCCCTGCCCCCATTTTTTATTGGTTTTAACTGTAAAATGAGCAGAAGACATTTATTATATAGTTCATTGTTATCATTCCATAATATTTTTTTGTCACTACACAGAGACCTGTGATTTTTTAAATTATCTTGATTTATTTTTTTCTTTAGGACAAATTATTGGATTCCAGCACAGTGACTCACTTATTCAAGATAACCGAAAACATCGGCTGCGTGATGACAGGGATGACAGGTGATTGACTTAATACCTACTTAGATTTGTTATTTTCTTCAGATTATTTTTGAGTTTTGTATTAATTTTAAAAGTCTTCCTTTAGTGTCAGATTCTCAGGTGATATGAGTAGATTTGCAGTCTTCCAAGGCTAGTATCGATATCTTCAGAGTATTGCGAGCTTTTTTGAAACCCTAAGTATATAGAATTAGATCTCTATGCTACAGTCAGGGAGACTGAGCTGAGGCCCCTCTCATAGATGATTTATTTCAGATAGGTTAGTAATTTAAGGGGGACATAAGTCAGTATATCTCAACCTGGTGATAGTGACACTGGTTAGAAGTAGGTGAGAATTATAAAAATAACATTGGGTTTTTATTTTCTGAAATCAAGGGAAAATTCAAGCCCACAAAAAAAAGATTGAGAGAAACATTATTTTCTTCCTTAAAACCTGTTCTTTGGGGAGTTATTAGATACTTTTAGAAACTATTTTGACAGCTGATGAAGGGCTCAGCATAAAAGAGCAGTGCTGGATATAGAACTTCATTTTTTAAACTTTTTTCCTTTTTTGTCACATACTTATTGCTGAGTCATGCATTATACGTTGGTGGGAGAAAAAGCCATAGTGGACCACTTCTGTTTTCCTTAAGTTATAATGGAGATATATGTATATATTGGGGAAATTATCTGAATTGAGGTTCATTCTTTCCTTCTAAAGAAGTAAACCTTTGTTTTTTATGCTCTAAGCTGACAGCAGATCCCAGGTACAGAGGGCACGCTATGAAGCAGCTAATTGGAAAATACAAGTATGGTTACGAGATATTCCTGTGGACATGCTGTGTAAAAGAATTGCTGACATTTCTCAGGTCTACACACAGAATGCTGAAATGAGGCCTCTTGGTTGTTGTGAGTATGCAAAGAAGTCTCCAAATAATTGATGAATTATGATTTCTTTTTAGCTAACATGCATAAAGAAAGTTATTTCAGTAACACTTGGGTTTGGAACATGTGGTTTGGAAGTTATAAGGTGAAGAAATCTTTATAATAAATCAGTGATGGAAGGATAGGTTTCACAACAGTATTTTAGGCACTACCTTTAAACTTTAGATGCTATTAGGCTTTTGTAATGGAGATTCTACTGCAATTCCAGATTACTAGTTCGATGGAAATGCCTAAATTAGGCATCTTAACAATGTAGTTTCTTTGGACCACCCTAAAGAATCAGGCTCACACATATATGCCTGTGATTCATATATTTAGAATAATTCTTTAAAAACAAGTAAAATTTTATTGGGAGAGGATAAGCTTTACTGATCTGAGATTTAATGTAATAATTAGCCTGAAAAATTCAACATGTTTGTTTCTGACATTGTGTCATTCATTTTTGAGAATTAAAGCAGTCCAGTGTAACGATTTTTCTTTAGCATCTGACCCTATTTTTGACCTGTCACTTAAAAATTCTCCCTTGATTTCTTCAATGATATTCGTCTCCTCCTGTTTCTCTCAGCTCATCCTCTCTACTGGTCCCTTAAATGTTGTTGGTCATCGGGTTTCTCTCCTTGGTCCTTCTCTCCTCTTTGTTCTTCTGGGTGATCTCATCCACTTTGATGGCTTTGTTTACTACCTATATGCCAGTCACTCCCTCATTAGCTTTAGTCCAGTCTCTTCCTTCATGTCCCACAGATACTTCAAACTTGAAATCATTGCTATTTTCCTACTCTCATCCTCAACTTCTGTTCTACCCCCATCTCACCTTCCCTGGTCATCTGTTTAGTCATCAAGCTTTACCTTAGAATATCTGCCCCTTCCATCTCCTCTGTCACTTTTTCATTGTCTCTTGCCTCTGCCACCTAATTTACTGCCTTTCTTCCTCCTTACTCTTTCCTAGTCTGTTCCATATTCCTACATGAGTTATCATTCTAAAATCAAATTTTGTTGTTTTGTTGTTAATATGATGTGCAAGGCCCCTTACAGTTTACTCCCAAGTTGCCTCTTGGACCTGAAGCTCTGCATTTCTCTTTCGCCTGAAGCTCCTGTAATACATGGATCTTTTGTCATTCCCTGGGTGTGCCCTGACCTTTCGTGTGCCTTTGTGCATGTTCCTTTTGCCTTGATTTCCTTATCATGTGTTAAACCTGCTCATTTTGCAAGACCCTGAAGTAAAGAAGTGTTTCTTTTTTCCCCCCAAAGAAGTAAGTGGATCTCTCTTTTGTGGTGCCCTTGTACTTTGTATCACAGCTCAAGTATAAAACGTAAAGAAAATTACAGGGTAACATAACAT
The DNA here is from genome assembly GCF_009873245.2 of Balaenoptera musculus. Classification (NCBI taxonomy): domain Eukaryota; kingdom Metazoa; phylum Chordata; class Mammalia; order Artiodactyla; family Balaenopteridae; genus Balaenoptera; species Balaenoptera musculus. Next base: position 112,634,925 of record NC_045786.1, read on the forward strand.
TAGAGTAAAATGGATAGCTGATCACTGTCATAGTGTTTGTCAATAAAATAAGGTTCAAAATTCCTCATTACTAGACTCTATAAAACATCCATAAATGTGAATAAAGTCATTGAATAATACCAAATCTTGTAAGAAGACACTATATAAAAAAGGTTCAAATGGGGTTAAGCTATTCTTTAAATACTTTGTTACCTGCTCTGCTGAGTAGAAAGAAGTTTGGTGGTGGTTGTTTATTTTAATTGTATGTCATTACAATAACATAATTATACAAGAAAAAGTATTTCTTGGCCAAATAAACTGAAGAACTATTGAGCTAAAGTAGGTCAACCTACAGCAGAAGATTTTAGAACATTTAATATGCTTTTGTATATTATTTTTTCTAAAAGAAGTATGTGAAAAGTATATTTTCCAAATTTATTTGACCAGTTAACGTCTTGAGGGATTAGGGTTCAAAGGAACATGCTTTGGGTAATAGCAAGGAATAGAGAATTGTAAATTACATTTGTGATCATTAAAACCTTTTAAAAATCCGTGATAAAACCTTTTGGAAAATAGAAATTTGTTAACCTAATTTATCTGTGGTGATAAACCTATGTTTTGTTATTAGTTTTCTTAAAACAAAACACATCCTTTAAAAAATACTTGTAGGGCTTCCCTGGTGGCACAGTGGTTAAGAATCTGCCTGCCAATGCAGGTGACACGGGTTCGAGCCCTGGTCTGGGAAGATCCCATGTGCTGCGGAGCAGCTGGGCCCGTGAGCCACAACTACTGAGCCTGCGCGTCTGGAGCCTGTGCTCCGCGACAAGAGAGGCCGCGATAGTGAGAGGCCTGCGCACCGCGGTGAAGAGTGGCCCCTGCTTGCCACAACTAGAGAAAGCCCTCGCACAGAAACGAAGACCCAACACAGCCATAAATAAATAAATAAACAAATACTTTAAAAAAAAAAAAATACTTTTAAAAGAACGGTGAAATTGGCTAACCTGATTTTCTTTGCTTTCATGAGTTGTCTTTTCTGTAACATCATTTAATTTCCACATTTATTGAGCATTTACTGTCACACATTAAAAAACCTGTTCTCAGGGGAAAAAAAAAAAATCCTAAAATAGACGGCCAGAGTAATGATTAACAACAGCTATGTGGCAATACCAAGAGAGAAGAAATCTTGTTGTATAAAGGCATAAGATATTTAATGAGGGTCTTTCTTTCTGTTTAGGTATGATTTTAATCGGTATAGATGAAGAACAAGGCCCTCAGGTGTACAAGTGTGATCCTGCAGGTTACTACTGTGGGTTTAAAGCCACTGCAGCAGGAGTTAAACAAACCGAGTCAACCAGCTTCCTTGAAAAAAAAGTGAAGAAGAAATTTGATTGGACATTTGAACAGACAGTGGAAGTAAGTTAGCTGAAAGGAACTGACCTTTTTTTATGCTATATAGAATAATGAGGATCATTGCAGAATTGACAATCTGTATAGGCTATTCCTGGGTTATGTCATGATATCCAAGTTTGTCAGGTTAATAGTAAAATTGATGTCACATGGGAACAGTGAGGACTGTTTTTATTCATCTAATTCCCTATCTCATTTCATAATGTATTTGAAACTGCTTTCAACAAAACACATATAAAATGGGAAACTATAACTAAGAATAGGAGTCAAGACCAGGTCCAAAGACCTGCACGGTTGTGATTCAGATTAGGCTTACGCCAACTGGAAGCAGAAGTGAAAAAGTTGAGTCAGTAATGCTGCTCTTACGGTCCTAAAGGAAAAGCAGCCACACACCAAATTTTCAAGGAAGCAGACATCTTCACAGTAAAAGAATATGCTCACAGGATGACTTGGCAGAGAAATTATATCTGGGACACAGAAGTAGAGCTGTTTTATTCAGGGTTCTTGAGGGGATTGTTCATTATGATTGGGAAGTTTTAAATTGACAGGACAAGACAAAATTCTTACACAAATATTTAGTAACCTTAGACTAAAGAAGTTTCTTATTTACTGCCAAGAAGTTAAAAACAAAATTTTAGTGGATTGTGGAAAAGAGGGTCTGGGATACAGCAATTCTAAAGACTAACAACATGATTCTGATAAACGAGAAAGGAAAAATTACCATCTAATACCTTTGTGTTTGGTTGGCAGTATTATCATACACTAACAGGAAATAAGCTAGTTCTCATCTGGGAGGCACTGTTCAAATGTTTCTTAAAGGTTTTTTTTTTAAATTGCAATTCATAGTTACATAAGTAATTAATCACATCAGGTACAAAGCCACTTAAAACATTCTTAAATTGTTATTACTGTAAATTCCTTGAAAGAAGACTATCATTCATCTTTATCCTCTCCCCATCTCACTCCAAGTGCTAATAAGCATATTGCCTGGCATGTAGTAATCACCAGGCAAACAGACTGTTTTGTGTAAATCACCCTATTTTTGTTGTTGGAGCCCTTTAGTTTATAGTTCGACTTGGTATAAACAAGTTTCTTGTCATTGGCAGGCAACATGTTAGAATTAAGCAATCTGTGTGGCTGTAGAACTACATCACCTCAAACGTGGAGCAAAAATGAATAGCTTGTGGTTAACTCATGACTTGAGTAAGTTTGGAATGAGAAAAATCTTGGAATCTCTGAAAACTACTATATTACTTTAATGTTGATACTTTTTTTCAGACTGCAATTACATGCCTGTCTACTGTTCTATCAATTGATTTCAAACCTTCAGAAATAGAAGTTGGAGTAGTTACAGTTGAAAATCCTAAATTCAGGTGAGTTATATTGTCGGCCAGGTACTTAAAGAAGTTTGCCAAGTGATAAATTCTAGTCTAGAAAGGTGGAGGTGTGTTGGTTCATTTGTCCTGTAACTTGAGGAAAACACTTTTTTGAACTAGAGTTAGGTTTTTTTTTTTTCCAGCACCTGAGAGATCTGTTTTGAAACTTATTGGGTGTCTCCTTAAGACAGACATAAACTGCTTTTCTTCTCATTTCATTTATTTTATATCTAATACCAGAGATGATGTAAAATAACCTCCTTTATCTGAGAAGTAAACTAAGCATAAGTGTTTGTGTGTTTTTTTTAGCTTAAGGCCAATAGAAATTCAGCTCCCAAACTAGTAGTTTTCAGATGGAGCTTTGATTATTTAGTGGTTATTTAAGTGGAGCTTTGAAGAGCAGTATGAAATACTGATGTACCTCAGACCCTATTTGGATATCTTTGAAACCCCTGAATTTTGCATACAGCTAATTGAATTGCAGATGCTGGATCCTTGTCTGTTCTTACTCACTAAGTGACTAACTCCCACATATCAACTTCACAGCTTCCATGAGTCAAATCTATACTGGGTGCTTAACATACATCAGTTCACTTAATCCTCCCAGCAACCCTATGTGGTGATTGACTTTTACCATGAACCTGAATACTCTTGTGAATAGTAAAAAATGCTTCAGTTAAATCCACAGATTCAGGGAACCTGCTGGAACGCATGTTGACTACTATGTGTATTTACTCTTAGGTCACAGTTATAAAGACATATGGTCATTGTTAGGGATGGGAAAAAAAGGTAGTAAACTAAGCTTAACCAGACCTTGAAGAGTTTTGTTAGTACATTTTTCTTCTCTAATTTGTTCTTTTTGTTGCTTGCAGGCAAGTGATGTAAACATGAAAGATTTAAGAAAAATTTATAGAATTTTTTTAAAAAAAGAGAAATGAATTCCCTTCTGTGCCCCATAGGAAAAGGTTGCCTTTTTAAAAAAAATTTTCTTAAAGCAGTAAAATTCCAGCAGGAACAGTCTCTCTAAAGGATCTACAAATAGTTCTTGTTTTCTATTCTGAGAACCTCCTATAACCTTTAAAATCTTTATATCCATCTACTAGTTAAATAAGTAAGAAACCAAATATCGTATGTCTTCAGAAAAACTCTTGTATCATTTATAAATACTGTGATAGTAAGTATACTTAAATAATAACTAGAATATATGACATAAGCATACACAACTGTATAAACTACTTACATTGCCCCAGTTTGCACTAAAAAATGTCACTTTGACAAATTTCACTTTTAAAAGTTCACCAGTAATGGGTCACATTAAAGATTGCCAAGCAATTTTTATTTCTTTGGGGCAAACATCATTTAGAAAATAACATGTTCAACATGGAGTGCCTTCTTGTCTCTAGGCTGATACAAACTTGAGTTATAGTAGGTATAAAAGCATTTTGACATAGGAGCTAAGATAGAATACATTATGTATAGTTTAGTTTTATATTTAATTTAAATATTTGCTATCATAATTGCAACCAAAAGGGTTTTTCTTTCAAAAGACCTAATTCTAGATCTGATGTCAAAGAGGTAAACATTAATGTGTATAGATGAAGTTGATATGATGTCTGGGAATTCCTTCAAAATAATCTGAAGGGATGAGTGGTGGGTGTATTGATTTTTAAAAGATTAGCTATAAATTGATAATTGTTGAAATTGGGTGATAGGTACACAGGAGTTCATTACTATCCTACTTTTGTGTGTTTTTTGAATTTTGCATAATAAAAAGTTTTCAAAAAGTAAATAGTTGTGGGGGTTTTTTCCCTTTGCCTTCCAGGATTCTTACAGAAGCAGAGATTGATGTTCACCTTGTTGCTCTAGCAGAGAGAGACTAAACATTGTAGTTAGTTTACCAAGTCCATGACGCCACTTGCCTGTGTGTTTCGTAACAACAGACCAGCGTTATGTGGGCCCCTGAATTGAAAAAGGAACCTCTCCCACTCCTCCTGCCACTGAAGTGGTTAGGACTCTGTATAAATAAAAACAGTGCTTTTGGAAATAATCGCATCCTGTCTTTTTTACCTCCAGTTTTAACTATTAAGTCTTTGGTACATGCAGACAGTTAAATAAATGTTCACCATCTTCACATTGTAGCTTTATTCATTTTGTTGAGAGATCCAAGTTTCCTTGGCTTAAGGAACTTACTAGCCAGAGATTTAAACTATAGCTACATGGCATAATTAATAAATTGCAAACTAAAACTCTGGTTTCAAAACTTGCTCTGACTATAGTAAGTGGGCATGTGAGGCAAGGCCTTTATTTTACAATTCCTCATTCATTCCTGAACCTGGACTCCAAGTTGCATTGGAGGTTTTAACTATAGTAAAATGGTTAGCATTATTGATCTTCAGTAGTTGAGATACACATTTAATCTATACTCAATAAGAACCAATATTTTTAAGAGCAGAAATTGTAGTTACCTTTGGGAAACAATAGGTTAGAAAAGTTGTAGAATATGTGTATTTTCTATGCTGCCTTGAGATTAACTATTTAAAGCAGACTTTAAGGAATTGGCCTATAGTAAAGTAGAGATACCACCATAAACAACCTTAGGGGAAAAAGAAGAGCAAACTATATTCTGAGTAATCTTTTTTTTTTTTTTTAATGTGTAGAATTAAGGTTTTAAACTTCCCAGAGTAGTTCCCTGGTGACCTCAGCCACTAATTGTTATAGAGGATCCAAAAATCTTGGAATGTCTAAGGCCAATACATTTCATTTGCACTGGGTGAGACTGGTGCTGTTGGTGTTACCCCATGCAGGTGAGCATGGCTGCTGGTCTGATACCAGTCCCTGGAGTCTGTTGTCCTGGTTTCTGTAGCCGCCAGGCCCGCAGAAGGGGAGGCCGTGTGAACTTCGGACCACGAGAAGCAGGAAACTTCACCGACCACATCCTCTTCAGAGCTGAGTCATGAGTTGTAAAGTGTCCTAAAAGGGAAGCAGCGTTCTTCCGATTCAGGGGCTGCTGCCCTGGGATTACCCATCCAAATCCACTAGGCTCTATAAAGGTGCTGCTCTCATTTTGAAAGGGGGGTCTGCGTGAAGGGCTGCTCCCCTGAATAGACTCTGCACTCCTATACCCTTAGGGCCTTGACTGTCTGTCTTCATCCTTCTGGAATCATGGGTGAGAGAGTAGCAAATAACTGGATTTTTCTATAAGAAAATATCTTCGAGTGATTGATAGAAAATGAAAATTTTCTCATTTGTTAGGAAAATAAGTTTTTACATTATAAAGCAAAATCTAGCTGAATTAAGGGTTTTGAGTAAGTATATTAAATTGGTTATTTTATACTTAAAAGAACTGGAAGAAATAGAAGAGATCCATTTAAGTATGCGAACACTAAATGCTCTAAATCTGTTTTTAACACAGTCTGGGATCGCTAACAGAGTTAACATGGAAATCTTATACAAATGCTAAGAAAAATATCGTAAAAATTTAAATATCTTTACCCAAAGGGCATTTTGATAAACTCCTAGTAAGAAATACACAGTTGAATACTGACATTCAGAGGGATATGTCGAGACATTCGTGAATGTGAAGCCCTGTGGGTAGACACATGGCTCTCCTTCTCTTGGTACCCACATGAAGAAACAGCTTTGTACCATTTAGATTATATGTGAACAACAGACCAGGTACTCGGCTCCCTCACTAGCCCCATATCCAACTTTCAGATTTGTACCACAACCAAATTATTACATTAAGGATCTTCACGGTCTCCCTTAAAGAGTCAGAAATGCTAAGGTTAAATATGTTCCAATCATCTATTACATTTCCAAAATATAAGAAACAAGTCTTAACAGCTAACATCATAATGGCACTTCCACTGAAACAAGGAGCGATCCCAGATGACTGTTAACCTCCATTTATTTTACATTCTGGGATATCCAACTAATTCGTAGATTTCTCTGCTTCTCTGAAGTCCCAGGCCTTCTCTAAAGCCAGGAAAGCCTGCTCAGTCTGTGCAAGCCTAACGCACCTGAAAGTGTGGTGTAAATAATGTCAACCAAAGCTGGTGGCTAAATGTCCCAGCTTCTTGTGGGGCATTTCTGGGATGGCCCATAGAGGCCCCTAAAAACTCTGAAACTTCAAAGATTAGTGCATGTCTTAAATTTCTGGGAGAGACCCGTAGCTTTCATCAGATATTCAAAGAAGTCTATTTCCCAATAACCACTGGCAAAAAGGAAGCAGTAGAATGAAAACAGTAGAATGTGAACAGTGATTATTTCTTGTAGAAATTATTTTGGTTATTTATGGTGGAGTTTTGAGCATATTTAATTTTTTTCTTTATACACTTCTGTATTTTCAATAAGGAATATGCATGAAGATGGTAAAGATGGATGTGCTAATGTGTTAACTAAGAGCTCAATAGAATGTTTTGCTGCCATTAAAAAAAAAATTGTTTTTTGGCCTCACTGCACGGCTTGTGGGATCTTAGTTCCCTGACCAGGGATTGAACCCAGGCCCTAGGCAGTGAACGTGCAGAGTCCTAACCACTGGACCACCAAGAAATTCCCTAAAAAAATGTTTTAAAAGAATTTTAAATGATACTGAAAAGGCTTATGACATAATTGAGAAAAAAACAGGATATAAGATTGTTTACGAAGTCTATGACCTCAACAATGTAAACAATACGTGGAGAAAAAAGCTCCTGGAATACTAAGTGTTTATAGGAAGGTTGCAGGATACAGGTTAATACACAAGTCAATTGCTTTGCCACATACCAGCAATGAACAATTGGAATTTGAAAATAAAACACAACAATACCACTTAACGTTAGTACTCAAAAAAGGAAAAAAACGAAATACTTAGATATAAATCTAACAAAATGTGTACTATATCTCAATGAGGAAAACTAATTAAACTGCTGTAAGAAATCAAAGATCTAAATGAATGGAGAGAGAGTTCATATTCATGGGTAGGAAGAGTCAATATTGTCAAGATAATAATTCTTACCAACTTAATCTATAGCTTCCACACAATCCCAATTAAAATCGCAGCAAGTTACTTTGTGGATATTGATAAGCTGATTCTGAGGTTTATATGGAAAGGCAAAAGTCCCAGAATAGCCAACACAGTACTAAAGAAGACGAACAAACTTATAGGACTGATACTATCTGATTTCAAGACTTGCTACAAACCTACAGTAAAGACAGTATGGTATTGCTGAAAGAATAGATAAATAAAACAATAGAGATCCCAGAAGTAGACCCACACACATATAATGAACTGATCTTTGATAAAAGGAAAAATAGCAATTCGCTGGAGAAAGAATAGTCTTTTGACAAATGGCGCTGTGACAACTCTATACCCACAAGCAAAAACATGAATCTAGACACAGATCTTCACCTGTCACAAAGAGTAACTTAAATTGGATCACAGACTTAATGCAAAACACCAAACTATAAGACTTCTAGACAATAACATAAGAGAACATCTAGGTAATCTTGGGTTTGGCAATGAGCTTTTAGATACAACACCTAAAGCACAATCCATGAAAGAAAAAATCGATAAAGTAGATTTTATTAAAATTGAAAACTTCTGCTCTGTGAAGACATGTAAGAGAATAAAAAGGCAAGACACAGACTGGGAGGAAATATTTGCAAACATATGTGTTTGGTATCCAAAGGATACCAAGGACTAGTATCCAAAATATCAATATATAAAGAATTCTTTGTGTGCATATTAGCTATAAAGAACTCTCAAAATTCAACAATAAGGAAACACCCAATTTAAAAATGGGCAAAAGATCGTAACAGCTCACCAAAGAAGATATACAGATGGCAAATAAGTGTATGAAAAGAACGTCCAACATCATATGTCCTCATAAATTGCACATTAAAGCAATGAGATACCACACTACACATCTATTAGAATGGATAATTTTTTTTTTGAAATCAACAATAGCAAATGTTGGTGATGCTTCAAAGCAGCAGCAACTGGTGAGAATGCAAAATGCAACAACTTTGGAAGACAGTTTGGCAGTTTCTTACAAAGGTAAACACACTCTTACCGTAAGATCCAGCTATGCCCACACAAAAACTTGCACACAAATGTTTATAGCAGCTTTATCCATAAATGCCCCAAACTGGAAGCAACCAAGATATTCTTCAATAAGTGAACGAAAAACAAACTGTGGTACACCCACGCAATGGAATATTATTCAGTGCTAAAAAGAAATGAGCTATCAAGCCACAGAAGACATGGAGGAATCTTAAATGCATCTTGTAAGTGAAAGAAGCCAGTCTGGAAAGGCTACCTACTGTATGATTCCAACTATAAGACATCCTGAAAAAGGCAAAACTATAGAGACAGTAAAAAGACCAGTGGTTGGCAGGAGTTTGGAAGGGGACTGAGGGAGAGTGGGGAGCGATGACCGGTGGAGCACAGGCTTAGGGTAGTGAAACTATTATTTGATACTGTAACGGTGGATACGGGGCATTATGCATTTGTCAAAACCTGCGCGGCCCGACCTAAAAAAAAGAAAAGAAAGGTACAACACAAATGGTGAACCCTAGAACAAACTGTGGACTTTAGTTCATACTAATGTATCAATATTCATTAACTGTAACAAATGTACCACACTAATGCAAGATACTGATAATAGGGAAAACGTGTGTGTGGGGAGGTGGGTGTTAATGGGAACTCAGTACAATTACTGCTAGATTTTTCTGTAAATCTGAAACTATTCTAAAAAAAATGCCTATTAATTTTTTAAATGCAAAATGTTCATACTGGTTATGAATAATTTCTCATTTCTTATTTTTAAATGTATTTTCAAAGTGTTTTTCGATAGATCAGTTATTAATCATAGAATCAGGCAAAAATTAAGCCCTGAATTCTAAAAAACTACACTGAAAAGCACGAATTTTTTTTTAAACCTGATTAAAGTTTTCAGTCCTTTTAAGAGAAACAGGCCCAAATTTTCCCAATAAAATACCAGAAGTGAAGGTACGGGTATTCTTACCCATTTTTGAAGTGTTCACACACCCTAGCATTACCTGGAGAGGAGCCTTGCTCAGCTGGTCACGTGCTGGTCAAGCCTCCTCGTGCAAACCCTACGCGTGAGCCTCGCTTTCCTCAGTTCCAGACCACAGAGAAGCGCTACCCGGGTGGCCCAAACTCTGCGCATGCGTGAAGTGCGTTCCCGTTTACCGGGGAAGAGCCGTGGGCTCTACCCACAGCGAGGGTGCCCCCGCAGGGGGAAAGCTGCCTCCAAAGTTCCCTGGCTGCACAATCTCACCCTACTCACCTGTTATCCATCTGATTGACCTCCGATTTTAGCGGCACCCCCTCTAGCCCTAGGAACCTGCCTCTCTTGGCCTTAAATGAAAGCACACCATCAGGTGTTGGTGTTTGCTTCTGACTCAAAAAGAGCTTCCTGGGGAACAATATGCATGATTTGCCCCATGACCCCTCTACGCAAGAAGGAAATCACCGAGATCGGTGTGGTTTGAAATCTCTGTAATACCACTTTCCTATGCCCACATCCCATGAGGGTAAGCAGTGAAGAATTTTAAACTGAAATGTGCTAGATTGGCAGTTCTTAGCCAGGGATTCACATCAGAACCACCAGGGGAACTTTTCCCAAGTGTAGAGTCCTGGCCCCCTGCCTTGATCTATCACATCACAGGCTCCCAGGATGCTGCTTTGGGCATGTGTATTTTGAGGGCGCTCCCCAGTCAGGTCTGGTGTTTGCTGCTCCTTAGGAAACACTGTAAGACAGGGGTCCCAACCCTGGGGGCCTCGGACGGATACTGGTCCACAGCCTGTTAGGAACCCAGCCGCACAGCAGGAGGTGAGTGGCGGGCTAGCCGGTGAAGCTTCATCTGTCGCTCCCCATCGCTGGCATTACCGCCTGAACCATACGTCCACACCCCCCCACCCCATCGTGTCCGGGGAAAAATTGTCTTCCACAAAACCCATCCCTGGTGCCAAAAAGGTTGGGGACAGCTGCTGTAAGAGGTAACTGCAGGTGGTATCGTCACAGTCAAGGGTATTTGAGGCTCTCATCCCACCTCTACCCCTCATTTTGTCAGTGGGCAGCTTACCGGTGTGCTGAGGAGTCAAGCAGGTTTCCAGGAACTGACCCCCATGCATTGGGTTCTCGGCATCTGTGTCTTTGCTGACCTCATCTTTGACTCCTAAAGCCAGTCCAGGGGACAAAAAATGCAAATGTCCAACAATAATTAACATCTCTCGGCAGCCCAACTTGTAGCAACCTCATCCTGGGGGCCCCTTGCAAAGGCTTGATGCTGCTCCATCAGGGCTTTCTGTAGACCACCCCCCGCCCCCCGTCAATGTGAGGACTCCTCCAGATCCAGAGGGACATGGAGGGAACACAGGGGAATGTGCACATAGAAGGGAACGTGCCATTGTCCCAGATGGCAAATGGTGTTGCAGAAACTTTGCTGAAGCTATTGATGCCTCTTTTGAGCAGTTCCCACAAGAAGACAGTCTGCATTACAGACATGAACATCTAAACTTATTCAGGAGTCGACATGCAAACCTCGGAGTTAACCCAGTCATATAGGTTTTACCGAGATTGTAGTGATTAAACCTCCACTGGCCACTGGAATGAGGGTGAAAAGGAGAAGCAGAAGAAGAACAGGAAAGATCTGGTTTCCCTGGGCAGAGTAGGGATGAACTGGGGGGAGCCCCAGCTAACAGCCTCAGAGTGCCCGCCCAAGCTGGGGTTTTCCAGGGATAAGGCTGAGAGCAGCACCTCGCTTATCAACTGGATCTAGCTGGTTAGTTGATAACTCCCATCAGAGCCGGGTTTGCCTAGGTCATATAACTGGGGCCATAATCCTTAGTCAGCCTCCAGGGGCCTGGTGGACACTTGTTTCTGGGAGCTTACATAAGTTCCCACTAAGACCAAAGGGAAAAAAAATTCTGTGAAGATGGCCATGCTGGTGTCTCTCTTTTTTTTTTTTTAATAAATTTATTTATTTGTTTATTTTTGGCTGTGTTGGGTCTTCGTTTCTGTGCGAGGGCCCTCTCCAGATGCGGCGAGCAGGGACCACTCCTCATCGCGGCGCGCGGGCCCCTCACCATCGCGGCCCCTCCCGTTGCGGAGCACAGGCTCCAGACGCGCAGGCCCAGGAGCCGTGGCTCACGGGCCCAGCCGCTCCGCGGCATGCGGGATCCTCCCAGACCAGGGCCCGAACCCGTGTCCCCTGCATTGGCAGACAGATTCTCAACCACTGCGCCACCAGGGAAGCCCCATGCTGGTGTCTCTTAAGTGATACGGGTCAAACTCTTTTTTTCAAAATAATTAATTAATTAATTAATTAATTAATTTTTGGCTGTGTTGGGTCTTCGTTGGTGCGTGCGGGCTTTAGTTGCAGCGAGCAGGGGCTACTCTTCGCTGTGGTGCGCGGGCTTCTCATTGTGGTGGCTTCTCTTGTTGCGGAGCACAGGATCTAGGTGCGTGGGCTTCAGTAGTTGTGGCCTGTGGGCTCTAGAGCGCAGGCTCAGTAGTTGTGGCGCTCGGGCTTAGTTGCTCCGCGGCATGTGGGATCTTCCCGGACCAGGGCTCGAACCCGTGTCCCCTGCATTGACAGGCGGATTCCCAGCCACTGCACCACCAGGGAAGCCCAAGCTCTAAGTTTTGAATGAACACAACATCAGACAAAATCACCCCCCTCCAAAAAAGTAGCTCATTGATCCTGATAGAATGGCTGTAGAGACTCACTGTTGCAGGGTGACCTGGAGGAGGCCACCAGCTTCTCTGCGCCTCTGTGTCCAGCAGCCACCTGAGAAAATGTGCTTCAAGAGGGACTCAGGGAGGAGTGCTGTTGTGCAAGGGCCATGTGATTGTATCATCTCCTGTCAATGTAGGGAAAGTCCTCTTAGCTCTGACTGATCAGCAAAAATTTGGTCACACCCTGCCTTGGGGCCTGGGGACACAGTGATGAACAAGGCAACACGGGCTAAGTCTCTCCGGGGACTAAGAATGTTGGCCTTTGCATCTCTTGCAGAGTATCTCCTCCAAGTGAGCTGAGAGAGATTTGTGGCAGCTTTGCATCCTGTCTGCATCCAGCAGGGTGAGGGTTTGCCCCTTCACAGAAGCAGACTGGGCATGAAGGCCTCTTGTGCAAAACCAGCCTCCAGGCCTCCTTCCAGACAAGCTCTGTTAGGGGCACCCCCAGGGATGGGCAGCCACCTGCCCAGGACCAGTGAGAGGATGCCTTTAACAGCTCCAAACTCTAATATACGTCGTATGCTCCTTTCCTTCCACAAACTACGTGGCGGTTCCTTTCTGGTTTTTTCTTTTCTTTTCTCTTTTCTTTTCTTTTCTTCTCCGTGTTCTTAAAAAACAAAATGTCACTGTAAAACAGGGTATAATGCAGCTTCTTCTAAAGCAGGAAGGGCTCCAGGTGCTCACTGTTAATTTCCCATTTCTGAAAAACCCCAGTCCCAAGACACAAAGTAGGGGGGGAGGGGGCGGGGCTGATGGCCTTGGAGGGAGGGGCTTTCCAGGGAGAGAGAGAAATAGTCACATGAACCTCTGTCCAGGTGCTTGGACACTGGACGATACAGCAAAACTAGGATTGGGGAGATTCCTGCTGAGAAGGTCACGGCCAACAGCTCCTAAAGGCTGCACACCAGCACCAGAGTCCCAACTCTGCGTTTGCTCCATTTCAGACTGGGCCTCAAGGAGACCCAGGTGACAGAGACATTGACTAGAGAGGTGGGGAAAGGGCCACCTGCATCCCCAGGCTTCCATCCCTGATTCAAGTGCCAGGGACTTCAACTCTCCAACAAAGAGCCTCTCTCAATTCTCAATCCACAGCTGAGTACTTTACAGCCTCAGTTTTCTCTTCTGTAAAATGATATAATCATAGGATTCATCTCAAAGAGATGCAGTGAGAATTAAATGACATAACACATTTAAAGTGCAGAAAAGAACAGTATTACTGTCTCTCAGCAGGAGCTGGTGAGCTCTTTCAGAATGGCTCTTAAATGCTTTCAAGTTTTGAAAGCACCCTGACCTTCCAAAATATGACTTCCTGAGAACATTTTCACCCAAGTAATGGGGTCAGCAAGGCAGAAGCCAGCCTACAGGTTAAAAAACCTCCCTCCTCAGCCAGAGCTGAGCAGGTGTGGCCTTGGGTAACCTGCAAAACCAAATTTGCGGTTCAGCCTGCGAGCCAAATTCCTGCTTCTCTCTGGGTGAAGAGGTTCCTTCCTGGGCCCTCCACTGCTCGTTTGCCCATGACGCACACAGGCTGCAAACTTTCCTCATGGGGTCCCTGGCCTTCAGGACAAGGGCTGCCCTGGCTCAAGCCTTCTCTTGCTGGAGAAGATGGCATCGGACAGCAAGCCGCTTCTGACCCTGCCATGAACCAAAACAGCCTCCTGGAGCTCTGAGGGGAACCTGGGCTCGGGTGGGCTCCCACTCCCCTCTCCTCCTGAGGCCTGCAGAGCCCTCAAGAGCCCTAGTGCTCTGGTTCAGCTGGGCTGCACCACCCTGTCTCCACCCCTGCGGCACGGAGCTGTGAGGCCCCTGGCCTGCCCCCGGAGCATGCCCTCCCCCAGGCTCCTCAGCCGGGGTGTCCTGGGGACCGGGACGGGGTCAATGGAGGGGAGCCAGTGGGCAGGTGCCGCACCCAGGGAGCGTGAGTCAAGGCTAACTGGGAGGGAGGGGCAGACGTGGAGGAGCCCTGGGGCAGCAGAAAGGGGTGGGGAGATGGAAACCTGCGCTGCCCAGTTCCTCTCTGTAGCTCTGGGCCCAGTCGGGGACCCTGAAGAAAGTCGCTCCGACAGAACGTCCAGGGCTCTTCCACCTTCTCTTTATATCCTCGTTGGAAAACCGTGGCCTCTTGAAGCCTACCTGTGCCGGAGAATTTTGCAACTTGCCGGTGGCTTTTGTCACCTGTGGAAAACGACACAGGTCAACTAACAAACGAGCTTGCTTATCAGGAGATTGGAGCCAGGAAGACTGCAGGCTTGGGGTGGGGAAATCCTATCTTGCATGGCTTCCTTCCTTCCTCCTTCTGACTGGGTCTCACAGGGGTGGGGAGGCCTTCCTGGACCTGGCACCCTGGCTGCTGGGCTCCCAGCCACGTGTCCAGAGGATACTCTTCCTGCCACCTGGGTCCCTCTCATCTTCCTGGGACACAGGGAATGTGAGGCGCCTTCTCTGGAGACTAAGTGGGAAACACCTGCATCTCCAGGGCCTCGAAACAGCCTGCTCTAGCCTGGCTTTCTGGGAGAAGCTGGGGGAGAACACTGGTTAGGAACGTTCCAGTCTGGCTTCGTACCGCATCAAGTATGTCCTGCTGGCGGGGCTCTTCCCAACAAGGACTAAACAAGAGACTCTATGTGAAGGCGCCAGCACACAGTAGGTGCCCATGGACGTTCTTCCTCAAGGCCCCGGGCCCAGCAAAGGCTTATATTCATCAGTATTAATCCAACCTGAGAGTGTTTGCACCTGAGCTTTAATAGTGACTTAAGTTTAAGACCTGGATATGCTTGTGGAATGCTGCTTGATTTGTTTAAACAAACACGGCCCATTTTTTTCCGATTCTCAGCCGTTTTTGGAGGGTTGAGGGGCCTCCTTTATATGCAGAAAGCAGGTCTGTCTTCTTTCGTTTCCTAATGGCCTCCCCATCCCTACCCAATAAACACACCAACCAAGCCCATAGTCAGGCCAGTTCCCAAGATGCAAGAATAAAGAGAGAGGTCAGAGACCGAGTCTCCATTCCCCTCCCCTGAAGTCGTTCAGCTGCCGTTGCCCCCAGCGTCTGCCCTGCCAACCGTCATGCAGTCGGGGCCTGCCCGGAGCTGGTGCCAGGTGCCTCTACCCCGGCCGCAGCTCAGGTGCAGGAGCGCTGTGGGAATTTTCCATCTGACTATGCAGCCTGCTTGGCCCCTCCTCAGATCATTATCCTGCCACCGACAAGCTTGCTGGGCTGGGCAAGCTTTCCTGCAGGTCAGCGCGGGCAGTAGCACCCCTGCCTGGACGTGCTCAGGCCGGGCTTCCTCTCTGCAGCTCGCAAGGACAGAGGAGGGGGTCAGGGCCCCAGATACCCCTCAGCCCAACCTCAGGCCAAGGCCTTGTTTTCCCCGGCTGCCTGCAGCCTCAGATTCTGCCTCTGCCCAGGCCTGTTTCCTCCTGGCCTCCTGCTCTCCTGTTTCCTTCAGCTTTCCCTCTGGGCGGCTCCCAGCTCTTCCAAAAACCCCCTCCAGGAAATTTGCTTGTTGCCACAAAATAATGCAAATGTGCTCCTGCGGCTGCCCGCCCGAGGAGCAGCAGCGATCTCTGTCTCCCAGAGACCTGGGGAGGAAGGAAGAGGCAGCCAGCGCCCCTCGGTGCCCCCTCTCCAGCCGACAACAGCAGGCCGCAGCCACAGCAGGGCCTCGGGGCCAGACAAAGCCTTGGCACGTCGTCTAAGGGAACCAAGTTCAACCCAGAGAAAGGCCACACAAGACCCTCAGACACTCCCAGACCCTTTTTGTGTGTGTGTGTTTAATATATAAAAATGGTTTGGATAAAGTTTGTGTTCGTGTGTAGCATTTGTTTATCTCTGTTTATCTAATTCAAACTCCTTGCCCTGTCTGGAACAGAAAGGGAGGACACAGGGACAAACGCCTCCAAGGCCCACAGTCCTGGGGAGTGATGAATGCGGGGACAGAGGAGGGGAGCTGATCCTGGCTGGACGGCGTCTGGGAGCTGGGCCCTGACCTACGCCCCTCAGTCATAGCGGCCTGATGCCCTGCACCCCCAGTGGCATAGGGCAGGAGGCTGCGGTGAGGGCTGCCACCTCCAGAGGAGAATGGGGTGGGGTAGGGCAGTGTGAAGTGTCCGAGGCAGGCTGGAGTGACGACAGAAACCTCTCAGCTCTCCCCAACCCTCTCCTCACCATCACGCAGGGTCCCGGGGCTGAGGGGCTGAGGAGAACGTGACCCGTCCCCGGCTCTCCTCCTCTCTTGCGGCCGCTGCCTCCGTGATGGGGCCGTGATTGCCCGGGAGAGGAATGGAGGCTCAGAGGGATTCCCGAGGTCACACAAGTGGTAGGTGGTGATTCAAAGCCAGGTGTGTTTGGAATTCAATGGCTGTGGGGTCTTTCGCATTTACGGGGCTGCTGTCAACCAGGATACACAGCCCTCGCCTTGAGAAAGCCGGTACCTCCACATTCTCACTCAGCGCCGAACTCCAAGTCCCATAGCGTCTTTGCACCTATAAATGGGAGCCCAGAGACTCCCTTGAGGCCCCTAGAAACCACAGGACTTTGAAAGCTCAGCTTTCTGGATTGGCCTGGGACTGACTGGATAAGAATAATAGAGCCGTGGGAATTCCCTAGCGGTCCAGTGGTTAAGACTCAGGGCTCTCACTGCCGAGGGCCTGGGTTTGGTCCCTTGTCGGAGAACTAAGATGCCACAAGCCGCACGTTGTGGCCAAAAACATTAAAAAAAGAATAATAGAGCAGGTGACGCTGTCCCGTTTTCACATTAAGCCTCCAAATTAGGACACAGACCAAATGAGGTATAAGGCCTAATGAGAAGGCAAGCCAAAGTAACTTTGCCTTATGATTGCAAGGAAGAATTGGCCTCATTTTGGGTGGTATTATCCAGCTACATTTACTCATGTGGCCCATTCTGTGGCTCTCACCAGCCAGAGAGCAGGGAAGGATTTAGGGCTCTGGGGCTGAGCCCGTAGGCCTGTCTCCCTTCAGAAGTGCGGTCCCTCCTCTCTCCCCACAGCAGCTCTTAGGGGATGGAAGGCTACAGGCCAGGGCTAGGGCTGGGGCTGGAAAGGGGAGGGAATTATCAGGGCAAAATCTCTGTCTCCCACAAAGGATGCTGAGATACTGGTGCAGTTTGGCAAGTCCTAACACAGGCCTCGTCTGCCCAGCCCCTCAGTGAGGGCCTTGGGGCAGCCCCACAGAAGGGACACCCGTACCCCAGACCACCCCTGGGCTTCAGGTCACGACCTAGGAGACAGGCCACAGGAGGGGATGAATCTTAATTGAGGCCTGAAAGCTTGTGAAAGGAGGCACATCTGCCCCCAGACAAGAGCTGCTTGCCTCTGACCCTGGAGAGGGTGGCTGGTTGAAGGCAACATCCTTGACCTGCCCAAGGTCCCCCTTGGGACCGCTCCATCCTCTTCTGACTTTTCTCACCACCTGTGCCACTCACCCCTGCCTGCCGTCTCTGTGGCCTAATATGGGGGTGGGCAGAGGCGTTAAGCCCTGATGCCTCCAGATTCGCAGCAGCTGTGTGCCCTCTCTGTTGCCTGGTGGTTTCAAGCCTTTCTTCTGGAATGTTCAGCTTTGTCCTGACAACATCTCCATCAGCTGTGAGTGCCGAGAGGCCGAGGACTTACGTGTAGGCAAAATGCATTTCAGCCTTGGCTTCTCAGACCGGAGGGAACCACAGATCCTCATGTGTGCTCTGCTGGGGCATTTTTCCTGGTGGAAAAAAACATTACTGAGAGTATGGGGGAGGGGGGCTCTCGAGACTAGAGTAGCCTTTGTTTGTCTGTTGGAGCACAGATGGAGACGGTGGGGATCCCAGGGAGAAGATGAGCCCCTTCTGAGACCTGGTGGCAAAGCGGTGTGTGGAACTGATATGGATCAAAGGAAAAGTCCTGCGGTCTCAGGAGCTGCCAGGCCCACAGCAAGCCACCGGATCCCAGCCTCCTCCTGGCTGCCGTGCCACGTAGGCCCAACTTCCAGGGCTCTGGACCCACCGGCTGCCTGCACCAGAATCGCCTGGGTGCTTGTTAAAATTGCACGATCCTGGGTCCAACCCTAGACGTTCTAGGAGAGGAAGAAGGACAGGGAGTGTGGCTAACAGGCCCCCCCTGCCCCAGATGACTCTTGTCCCTCAATTTAGGAACCATCTCCTTGTGCGCTCAGGCCGAGCCAGACCGGGGGCGGCTCCGTACAGAGAGTCCGTTTCCTCTTCCCCAGCAGCTCCCCGCCCCTGGACGTCTGTGTTAACGACCAGATATTCAGGAAGAGCAGCATTTCTCCTGGAGCTCTCCGCAGAGGAACGAGTGGCCAGGCCCGAGAAGCAGCCTGTCCTCGCAGGGGCCCCTCTGCAGAGACTTCCACACTCACAGCCCTGCCTGGACCCTGCCCCGCGGGCCTCTGGCCAGGTTGACGGCATGCGAAAGCCCCGTGCGAGCTGCAGAGGAGGGGAGGTGCCTCTGAGGGCTGGGCACGCGTCCTCCCCTGGGGGTGCCTTCCCCCTAGGGGTGCCCTTCTGCGGCGCCCCATCCCATTGCACCCACCTCCTCCTGCTTCCTCCTCTGCACTCCGAGCCAGGGAGGCTTCCCTCTGGCCAGCCCGCAAAATTTGGACCCATCTTTCAAAACCGGCCTCAGCTCCCTCACCTTCTCTATGAATCGTCGTGCTACCCCGACGGAGCACCGATGTCCCCTTCCTGTGGCGAGGTGGCACGACCCTCCTGCCCCTCGCGCCCAGGGCCTCCTGTCAGCCCGCAGAGCAGCCCTGCAGGCCTCGCCTCTGGGAGCAGCCGCAGCTGGGAGTAGGTGTGCGGGGAAGGGGGTTCTCAGTTGGGCTTGTGGTCTGGAGGTGGTTCAAGGCTTGTTTTTCCTCTGACAGGATTTGGGTGGGTTTTCTATTATTTCATCTCAGAGGTGAAGCAAGACCAGCTCAGTCACACCTTCAACACTTCATGTAGGCCCACTGCCCTCAACTTTGGCTATTTCTTCCCTGATGCTTATTGCCATCTGCAATTATTTTGCTTGCTTTCTTGGTTTTTTGATTTGTCTAGAATGTGAGTGAGGACGGGGTGTATTTGCTTCCCTACTGAGTCTTCAGACATGATGGTGAGTGAGACCCAGGAAGTGTTCACTACATGTTTGCTGACTGAGTGAATAGGGCTTCAAGATCCGTGTTTGTAAATCTAAACATGCTTGTGAATTGTGTAAGGATAGGTGTGACATAAAATCATTGGTCCTGCCCCAGCGGACTCATCTGACAGGTAATTTAGCCTCGTGGTCTACATTTTTCGGGTCAGATGCAGGTACCACACTGACTTCTGATCTCACTTCCACGGGCTCACCCCTCATTCCAATTCTATGTGACTCAGGCCACTCGGGATGAAATATAATTGGTTTGGATGTGACCTGCCACAGGGGCAGAGGCTAGTCCCCAGGCACGGGAGGACGTGGAAGCAAACAGCCTGGGGAATAGGCGAGGGGTCTGGGCTTCCTCAGCCAGGGCCCTCAGACTACTCTGCCAGCCTGCTACTCACCTCCTGGGCTGAGAGCTCACCCCTGGAGCCTGAAGCGCTGATGACCAGGCCAGATGTGCAGTCCTGAAAGTGTCACCCTAGCCTCAGGGGAAGGGCTCCCAGGCCAGCAGCTGTCCCAGTGCCCAGGGCTCCTCTCTGATGCTCGACCCCCCTCTGACCCTGGCCTGTGGGCACCAGGTACCGGCCTGCATAGGGCCCTTGTGGGCTTCGGATAAAGGTGACCCACTGTCCAGATGGTCACGGCCAACACGGGCTGGATCAGCCCACACCTGCATGGCTGTACACAGCAGCCCTGACCCCAGGAAAGTCCCCAAGATTGGCAGGAAGAGGAAAGGCGGACAGTACCTTCTCCATCAGGCCCCTTCTCCGGGCCTTCCCCAAGCATTCCATCCCATCTTGCTCCCCCATATCCCAGCCGGCTGGATCTTGGGCCACCCACCCCGCAGGAGGACCCTGGGCCCGGGACCCTGGAGAGGGCTGGACCTGCCCCACGGCCGCGGATTCTAAGTGAGATTCCTAGCTGGGCCAGCGACTGGTCGGGCTGCCCCACCTGCCTCCCCTTCAAGGCCTGGCTCGGGCTGCTGCCCGCACCTCCCCGCCCTCTGTCCCCACGCCCCCCTGCAGTGTTTACCACACAGGAGGCCGGGCGAGACAGCGAGCTGGGAAACTCCCGGCCACCTCCAAGCCACCGCCGCCAGCTGAGTATAATTAGCCCCGCCGCTCCCAGAGCGGCGACACTGTGTGCTTGCCAAGGCCCTGCCTTCTACAGCTTGGCCGCGGCTCAGGGCAGGCGAGCCTCCCAGCCTGCCTTCACCGGGTGGGGGGGGGGGGGAAAGTCAGAGCCGCGAACAGGAGAAGAGGGAAACAGAGCCCAGATGGGGAGGTCTGAGCTCGGGGCTGGTCCCAGAGCCCAGGGTAGGCCTTGGAGTGGCTGTCTCTCGAGTCACCCCCTCGTCCCTCGACCGCTAAGCCCTCAGCCATCCTGGGCCCTGTGCAGGGGTGGGCAGCTGGCCTCGGGTTTCTACAGCAGAAGCCCCCGGGGCTGTCGGGGCCTGGCCTCAGGGGCCTCAGCGGTCCCAGCTGGTGTGTTTCAAGTGGTTTTGCTTTTGAGGAACCTTCCCCCGGGACTTCAAGGGCCTCCCCTGCCCCATGCACGTCCCAAGGCCTCCACTGGCCACGGCCCCATTCCCCACCCCGCCCCTGGCTCCCACCTCCTCGCTGCTGGTCCTGGGCTCCTGTGGCCGAGGAGAGCTGGACGGATGTTCGCAGATGCGTGGCCCTTGCCCCTAGAGTGATTCCAGGCTCTGTCGAAACTCTGGAAGGTGGGCAGAGCCAGGGGTTACTCTGAGGCCCAAGCCTCCAGCAACAACCTGTCACTCCCCAGCAATGACCCAAGCCTCTAGAGGCCCCCAACATACGCCGTCTCCTCACGCGTCCCCCAAGGACCCTGCCCTACTTAGAGAAACCCTGGCCCCTCGCTTGTGACTCCAGGGCTGATGCAGAAAGGAAGAGGAGCAAACCCTTCTCGCTGTTGGGGCAGCTGGGGGCGGTCACGGGGTCCATCTTGGTTCTCGCTTGGTGCTCCCCTAACCCACAGCCGGGGCACCACAACCCACCCAGGCAGAGTTTTCAGGTAGGAGGTAGGAGGAACCACCACCATTTTCTTTCTCCTCCCCAGACATCCAGCCTGAAAGCAAAGGCCCTTTGGAGGGTCAGAGCTTTGGGTACTCTTGACCCCATGTTCTTATAAACCCTTAACACAATGGTCTTTCCTGCAAGCGTTCATTTAGGAACTTTGGTGCTAGAAATCTAGGTATTTCTCACAGTTCACAAATGCCTCTGTTATAGTCCCTGAACAAGCCAAGCTACGTCCCACCTCAGGGCCTTTGCCCTCTCTGTTCCCCCGGCCTGGATGACTTTCCCTAGTTTCTTACACGGCGGATGCCTCCGTCTACTTCAGGTGAAATATTAATTCCTTGACCATTATTTCTAAGGACTCCCTGCACGCTTTTCGTTTCTGTCATTGCACACACCACCATTTCAAATTATCTTAGATATTTGTTTACCATGTATCTTCTACCACAGGAATGTAAGTTCCAGAAGGGCAGAGACCTTTTCTGTTCTGCTCCCTGAGATTTCTGCTGAGGCTGCCTCAGGCAAGGGGCTTGACCCCTGGGCCTTCCTTCTCTTACCGAGGCCTAAGGAGCAGCCTGATGTTCACAGGTATCATAAATCATCCACGTGATGCTGGAAGGGGCTGCCGACCACTTGATCTACATTCTTGCTGATAAAGATCCCATCTGCCCAGCACTGGCCTTGCAGACAAGAAACAGAAGTGTCTGGTGTGCGGTCCCTTGGCCTCTTTCCCAGCATGCCTTCCGTGTGCACAAATGGGAGGGGCGGCCACTTCCTCTATGGTTTGTCTTACTTCTCCCTGATGTCCGGTTTTATTTGAACTTTGACACTCAAGGCAGGACTGGAGAGGGCAAGGGAGAGATGATCGAGATGATCTAGAATCATCTCTAGGTGATTCCTAGTGCTGTCTCAGCCCCTGAGGATTCAGCACAGCAGGACAGTCGCAGGTGGTTGAGAAGTTATGCACGGGGTATCCTGGAAATACATTGATGGATACAGAACCACGTCTGGACGGATGTTCTGGCCAGGGACTGCCTGCTTGGGAGAAGTCTTGGGACTGTAAGAAAGGGCTCAATTGCTCCCCATCTCAAGAGGGGCAGAACCTCACCCTGGAAACAGGGCCAGGATCAGAGGAGGTGATGGTCCTGTGGCCTTGGTGTCCCCCATTCTGGGCACTGGGGAGACGTCGGCCTCAGACGTGGGTGAGGCCTCAGACGGCCTCAGACGTGACCTGAGGGTGAATCGCAACCCGCCCCCCTCCCTCAGGAAGCAGGTGGCTTAACGGAAATGCAGAGAGAAAAGGCTTCCTCCCCACATCCTGACTTCCCTGGTACTGCCAAGGGGGCCCCGGCTTACCCCCAACCCCTCCCTCTCCCAGGCCCCCAACTTGGGCACCCACCAGATCCTGTCAGTCCTCTTACCACCTCTCAGGCTTCCTTGCTTCCCTTTCTAGGCCCTTCTAAAGATGCTGTCGGGAATTCCCTGGTGGTCCAGTGGTTAGGACTCTGCACTCTCACTGCCGAGGGCCTGGGTTCTATCCCTGGTCAGGGAACTAAGATCCCACCAGCCGCATGGTGTGGCCAAAAAAAAACCAAAAAAACAAAAAAAACAAAAAATAAAGCCTCTGTCACCTCGAGCCCCCAAATAGTGACCCTGACACCAGTTCCTTCTCTAACCTCTCCTCATCCCTCTGTGAGATAAATCTTCCTTGCAGTCTGGTGGCGTCACATCACTTTTCTGCCTCTGTACTGCCTCTTGGGTAAAATCCTCTCTTCAGCCTCCCGTCAAAGCCTTTCCCACGTAACCCAAATTGTCTTCCCAACCTCATCACCACTCTACCTAGGTCTGTTTGTCCTTCAAATATATCAATCTTCCCTCCACTCATTCGTTCATTTATGTTTACCAAGAACAGGGATGAAAATCATCTTTCCTCTTGTGAAGTGGTGGAGACAGGGAGCAAGGAGGGACCCACACACCCATCCACATGTGAGGTGGCCTCGGACTTTAAAAATTTGTTAAGTATTGACTGAGAAATTGGGTGTATTATATTTGTGTGTTTATAAAATAATGTATTTTAAAACTTCAAAAATAAAATTATTTTAAAAGATAACATGTACATTCAAGCAAATAAAAAGCTTATTTATATTGGTTATCCCAATATTTTAAAATAACAAAAGAAAAATTATTCTTGGTACTTTCATCACTTTAATATTATTCCTGTACTTTGACTATATCTGTCTCTAAATACCATGCCACTGGTAGTTTTCTGAAAAAATGCATTACTTTCAACACGGGCTTATAATTTTTAATTTTTCATAAACTTGCCTGCAATCCTCTTTAAGTTTTCATTTTAAAGTTAACAAATTTGACATTTCAGACACTTTTCATCGACTCTTTTAATTGACCATAATATTTTTGAACGAGAATTTACCCTTTGTATAAGTGCCTGGTAAGCTCAGAGAGATTCTGGAAATAGTGACTGTTCTAAATTCTTTTTTTTTTTTTTTTTTTAATAGTTATTTATTTATTTTGGCTGTGCCGGGTCTTAGTTGCAGCATGCAGGATCATTGTTGCGGCATGTGAACTCTTAGTTGTGGCATGCATGAGGGATCTAGTTCCCCAACCAGGGATGGAACCCAGGCCCCCTGCATTGGGAGCGTGGAGTCTTACCCACTGGACCGCCAGGGAAGTCCCACTGATCTAAATTCTGATATTACAACTTGTAAATCTTTCACGGACTGATTTGCTACAGGAACACTTAGCAGCTGGGAGGAGTGTAGCACTGAGAGCCCAGCTGGGAGGAAGGTTTTCATTAGCTGTGAGCCCTTCGGCAGGGGCTTCCCCTCCAAGCTTTAGTTTCCCCCCTTTGTAAGGAGCAACGATTCCACCCAGCTGGCACCCAGCTGGCACGTGTGGTGAGGGTTTCATGACAGTGGACACAGCAGGCCCGGCACAGTGCTGACAGTTAGAGGTGCTCAATGAATCGGTATTACTGTTACTCCCAGAGGCCGGCCTCACCCGGACACTCACTGCTGGTTCCGCCTCCTGTCCCCCCAGAACGGCCCTGCTCCATTGCTCCCTTCCTTGGTAGGAGCCAGGGAAAGCTTTAGGTCTCACACAGCAGGCTGTAATAAGTGACAGTCACTTCACATGTACAGTGCTTACCCTGTGCCCGGCACTGTTCTAAGCACTTGACGTCAATATTAACAAATTTAATTCTCATAGCAGCTTCTAGGATCGCTACGATTATTACCTCGTGATGCCCAGGTAGTGAATGACGTAGCTGGGCTACATGCCCAGGCAGGCTGCCTCTTCCGCTTGCAAGCTGTCTCTGAGATTGTCCCTTTGTCCCTCCAGATGCTCTTCCCACCCTTTTCCACCCAGTTCTGTGTCTGGAGGAGGCTGACCCCTGTGACCAATCCTGCCCGGGCCAGCGCCCTTGCCCACTGGCTGCCTTTCAGTGTTGGCCAGTGGGGAGCCCAGGAGAGATCAAAGGGAGGGAGAAGAGAGAAATCTGTATTAATTCCCCTGATGCCCTCCCTGCAAAGTCACCCACACTGGCTGTGACCCTGGAAGGAAGGTCACAGCCTCTGTCAGGCAGCCTCTTCCACCGATTTTCTCCTTGATTCCAGTAAGTAGTACGAACGCCGAGCACCACTGCTATTGAGTCCAGGGGCTGCTCCACCCCCTGTGCTCTCCTTCCCCCGTTACATCTTTGTAAATAGCTCCGTTGTCAATGAACAAGCTACCACCCTGCACTGCCTCTCAGCCAGCCCTCCTGCAAGGCTTAGCTTGCCCTTGGGCCCTATCAGTTTGCTGCTTCTTTTATTTTTAATTTTTTTCTTCTTCTTCTTCTTTTTTTTTGGCCGCACCGCGCAGCATGCAGGATCTTAGTCCCTGGACCAGGGATCAAACCAGTGTCCCCTGCAGTGGACGTGGGGAGTCTTAACCACTGGACCACCAAGGAAGTTCCTTTCTTACTTATTTTTTGAAAAGATTTCTATGGTTACAAAAGGATGTACAGTGAAGTCTCCCTTCCTCTCTTTCTTGAACACTCCAGTTCTCCCCACAGGCAACTAATGAAATGTTTGGGTTGTGGTTAAATGTAATATAAAATTTACCATTGTAATCATTTTTAAGTATGTACACTTAAAACTGCAGTTCTGTGGCATTAAGTGCATTCACATTATCACCACCACGCATCTTCAGAACTTTTTCATCTTCCCCATCTGAAACTCTGTACCCATTGTAAGGAAGGAAAATAATTTTTTCCTCTACGCTTCCAGGTTCTTGCCTGAGACACCTCTTTTTTAAAATTTATTTATTTTTGGCTGCATTGGGTCATCGTTGCTGCACGCAGGCTTTCTCTAGTTGCGGCGAGTGGGGGCCACTCTTTGTTGCAGTGCGTGGGCTTCTCTTGCTGCGGAGCACGGGCTCTAGGCTCGCGGGCTTCAGTGGTTGTGGCATGCAGGCTCAGTAGTTGTGGCTCGCGGGCTCTAGAGCACAGGCTCAGTAGTTGCGGCGCATGGGCTTAGTTGCTCCACGGCATGTGGGATCTTCCCGGACCAGGGCTCGAACCCATGTCCCCTGCATTGGCAGGTGGGTTCTTAACCACTGTGCCACAAGGGAAGTCCTGAGACACCTCTTTAATGAAAGAGAGATTAACAGGAGAAAAACTACTTTAATTTAATTTTGTACGTACCAGGGCCCCAAAGATATGAGACACAAAGAAATGACCAAAGTAGGCATAAAATCTCCAAAATGGGAGATTTTTTTTTCCTGCTTTCAGAGGGACAAAGGAAGGTCAGAGCACCTGTCCTTCTTGTACAAACTATTTCTTAAGTAACTTTAATTCAAAATAATCAATATGCCAAAGTATCATATTTGGGGGTGGCCTGCCCTGAACCCCATCACCATTAAACACAAACTTCCTAAAATGTTTTTTTGTGACTCCTTCCGGAGACATTTTATGCATAGTCAAGCAAATAATATAAATAAAACCACAAATGGTAGCTTATTTTATACACTGTCTGCATCTTGCTTTTTTCACTTAATAATATATCTTGGAAATTATTTCACATCGATACATGATGCAATTTCTCATCTTTCTGCTCAGCCTTCCCTTGTATGGATATTCCCTGTGGGTTTAGCCCTCTCCACACTGATGGAAACTGAGGGTGTTTTCAATCTTTTGTGGTACCGATAGCTATGGTTTGCTTCTAACCTCCCGTTTCCTCTCCCAATTCATGAGTTTGCATCTCCTGCTCTGCTTCCCCACGGAGAAACCAACAACCACTGTGACTTCAGGGCTTTCCAGTCCTCTGGGCTTCCGACTTGCTGTCCCCTCTCAGGAGACTACCTGATCCTTCACCCCTGGCTCTGCCGTGACCCCAGCACATGTCTCCTGGGCCCAGTACCCTCCCTGGTGGCCTGTGTTCCGGATGTGACAAACCAGGGACATAAGGTCATGGAAGAGGGCATGGATGGCCCCATGGCGTCCATGGGGGTGCCTTCCTACTGCAGGCTCCTGGGGAGTGCCCACACTGCACCTGCGGGGCTGGGGGCCTGGCTCGTGTCCATGTCCTTAGAGGCCAGGAGCTCAGCACTAGGTTTCCAAACTTTATTCAGTCCCAGCTGAATTTGCTGGCATCTACTTTGGGAGGCGAGGCTGCCCGATAGCCTTTTTATCTTTCCATACATACCCTACACTGTGTTTCCTCTCTAACACTGCCACCATTATCCCCACCTTCTAATTAAATAAAGAGTTGTAGGGGACTTCCCTCATGGTCCAGTGGCTAAGACTCCGCACTCCCAATGCAGGGGGCCCGGGTTCCATTCCCGGTCAGGGAACTAGATCCCACAGGCCGCAGCTAAGTGTTCACATGCCGCAACTAAAGATTCCGCATGCCGCAACTAAAAAAAAAAAAGGTCCCACACTCTGCAACTAAAAGATCCCGCATGCCACAACAAAGATCCCACGTGCCACAACTAAGACCCTGTGCAGCCAAATAAATAAATAAATATTTTTAAAAAAGAGTTGTAGGAAAAAGAAAAAGAAAATGTAGAGAAAACCCCCCTCCCCTCCAAAAAAAATATGACTCAAGATTTATGCTAGATGGATGGGGCAAGATCACTTACAATGAAAAATGCTCTTCACAAAATACTATGAATAATAGCGTGCGTTTTATAAACACCCACGTGTCACCCATGGAGCCCTCACCACCCTGTGAGATAAATATTGTATTTTTCACCACTTTACTGATGAAGAAAGAGGCCCAGGGAGGTCAAGAGACCATCCAGTCAATTCCAGAGGTGGGGCTCCACTAATGTCTGCATTTCCCGCTGAGTCTGGCCTTCAGCCCTACGACAAGCATGCTGGTGGATGGTGCTGCTCAGAGATGCTACCAAGGGACTTCCCTGGCGGTCCAGTGGTTAAAAGACTCTGCACCTCCATTGCAGGGGCCGCAGCTTTGATCCCTGGTCGGGGAACTAAGATCCTACATGTCGCGCGGCACAGCCAAAGGAAAAAAGAGATGTTACTGAGGGGAGGATTAATTAACATAAAAGATCTACAGGCAGCAAGGCCTCGGCCTCGGTGGGTAACCGGCACTGAGGTGGCGTAAGGGAGCCAGCAAAACTAGGTCAGGTTGCAGCTGAGCTCATGGAGGATGCTGGAGGGAACAAGTCGAAATGGTGCGAGGACTGGAGACCAACTGAGGACGTGTTTGCACTGTCCTGAGAGCCGGCCCTGCCCGGGAAAGAGAAAGAGGGGCAGGGAGAGGGGGTCCTGGGTGGGGAGGACCCTCTCGTGCGCAGGTGGCTGGATTTTATTGCAATCTCCGCTTTCAGGAAATGTGGGACCTTGCAGAAAGGACCTTGTCCCTTATGACCAGAAGGCTTATAGATGGAGCTTTGATTTGGCTGGAGGCAAAGGAAAGGTGGTGCCGGGGGTGCGGTAGGGATGAGATGAAAACCCTATGAGGAGTGAAGTCAATTGTGTTCAATGAAGCTTGGTGCCTGGTACCTTCCTACAGCTCCGCCCCTACAGCTGCCCTTCCTGAGGACCCCAGGTCTGAGGTCACTTTACACTGTCCAGCCCCCTGGCCTGAAGAAACCCCAACATAGCAGGGATGGAGGCTGGGGAGACAAACGAGTGGGGAGGCCTTATCCGCAGACAGAGCTCTCTGGAGAAAACCTGTTTCCCCTGGTTCCTTGGAGCTCAGCTGAGGAAAGCCTTTGGGAGAAAGCAGAAGCCGAGGAGGCCATCTGGGGGGACACCATAAGTACCCCCCTCACTGGTGCCCCACCCATCCGGCCTTTTTGGAGAACCCCCAGGACAACAACAGCCTGGCCTGTTACAACCGTGACTCAGCGCCACGCACCTGACCAAGTGCCCAGGTGTGTGAGGCCCACGGGGCGGGATGACACCAAGGAGAGTAAGACGGGCCACCCCCGCCCACAAAGGGCTTCCAGAGAAGGGGCACCGCCAGCACACAGGCCACAGAAACCCCGACTGTGTCAGCTGGGGGCTTGAGAGGATACAGGTCTGGAGAAGCCAGGGGTGTGGGTCTGAGCAGTGCACAGGGTTTAACACCCATCTGCTTTCCACCTGGGAGTTCCTGATGAGCTTTGGGAATGTGATGACAGAGGAGGAGAAAAATATATAAAAAGTCTTCCTGATCTCTGAAGTCCAGAATTGCAACTCCTCAGAGGAATGGAAGGCACAGGAATAGATTGGGGAGCTGTTGGAGGAGGAATAGCGAGGCTTGTCAGAGCCCCTGGGCTTGGGAGCAGAGTTGGGGGGTCATGAGATGTACGTAGATGTTGGTGGGATCCTGAGGAAGGGGCCCTGACCCTGTTTTCTGGCATGAGCCAAGAGGAGGTGGCAAACGTCCAGGTTAGGAAGGGCCGAGTGGGGTGTCAGGCAGGTGGGCCTCTGCACCCCTGCGGGTGGCAGAGGAGTCCTGTG
This sequence comes from Balaenoptera musculus, assembly GCF_009873245.2. Taxonomy (NCBI): domain Eukaryota; kingdom Metazoa; phylum Chordata; class Mammalia; order Artiodactyla; family Balaenopteridae; genus Balaenoptera; species Balaenoptera musculus. Next base: position 112,664,566 of record NC_045786.1, read on the forward strand.
CACGCCGCCTGTGCTGCGGGGCCGGGGAGGAGCGCGCAGCCTCGGAAGGGCCTTGTGGACAAGACGTGACCGGCAGGCAATTCCAGTGGATGCCAGATGGACAGCGGGCCTGGAGGATCCAGTGAGCTCCTCCCACTGCGTAAGCCCACCTGGACTCAGGACCACCCCAGGAACCTTGAGGGGATGAGGGGACCAACCAGTCTCTGGATTGCCACCATGAAGTGTCCGCCACCTCAGGGGAATGGGGACTGAAACGTAGAACTGAAGATGAAGTACAACAATCAATCCTTGCACACCTAAATGTGTGTAGTGAAATTCTAACCTGCTATAAGACAGAAAACCCAGAATCTAAGGGCAACCTATATATAATAAAAGCCTACATGGGCTTCCCTGGTGGCGCAGTGGTTGAGAATCTGCCTGCCAATGCAGGGGACACGGGTTCGAGCCCTGGTCTGGGAAGATCCCACATGCCACGGAGCAGCTGGGCCCGTGTGCCACAATTACTGAGCCTGCGCGTCTGGAGCCTGTGCTCCGCAACAAGAGAGGCCGCAATAGTGAGAGGCCTGCGCACCGCGATGAAGAGTGGCCCCCCCTTGCCACAACTAGAGAAAGCCCTCGCACAGAAACGAAGACCCAACACAGCCAAAAATAAAAATAAATAAAACAAATGTGGGGTTTAAAATGTTCTGATAAAAAAAAAAAAAAAAAAAAAAAAAAAGAGTTGGCAAAAAAAAAAAGAAAAAAAAGCCTACAGACAAAAGATAAACAATAACTGGGGGAAATTATTACACCATATATAACAAAAATATTAATTTCCTTCATATATGAAGAACTCCTATAAACAAATAGGACAGTTCATAAAGGGTATAAATAGGCAGTTTACAGAAAAAGAAATACAAATGACTTCTTAACATTTGAAACATATTCCTAAGTCATAATTAGAGAAATGCAAATTAAGATTATAATGAGATACCATTTTTCACCTATCAGATGGGAGAAGGTTTATAAGCTTAACAAAGCCTGATGCTAGTGAGAGAGAGGACAGGGAAACAGCCTCTGTCCACGATTCTTGATGGGAGGGTAAATTGGCACGGGAAATCTATCAAAATTCAAGTACACGTTTCTTTTGTTTGACCCTGCAGTTACAGTTCTAGGAATTTACCTTGCACGTACATCTTCACATGTCCAAGAGGATGTTTGTTCAAGGTTGTTCACAGTAACGTTGTTTGTAGTGGCAAAAAAGTGGAAACAACCCAAATGTCTATTAATGGGGGACTAGATAAATAAACAAATCATGACACATCAATGAAATACTAAGAGACCATTCAAAATGAAAAAGATCTGTGTATGCTGACATGGAAAAATCTTGGAGATACACTGTTAATCAAAAAAAAAAAAAAAGCCAGGTGCAGAACACTATGTAGAGTTGTCTTCCAGTTGCATTAATAAAAAAGAATCTATATGCAAATATATGCATGTTTATGCATAGACATTTCTAAAGAGGCACAAAGGTTAAACAAATATCCATATATTCTCATGGGATAATTTTGTGCTGTTTGAATGGTTTAGCGTCTGTGGATGTTTTATTTTTATAACAGCATTATGAGGTAAAGGGGCGGGTAAGAGCAAAGGAGCGGTGGGAAGAAGGCAGAGCAAGCCCTTCTGCTGGCTGAGGGCCAAGAGGGCGGCGGGTTTGTGCGTAGGGAATTATTGTTTTCCACATGGATGGCCTCAGACTTCAGGGACAGGGGCTGAGTCACAACTGTGACAAAAGTCCACAACCTTCCTAAGGCAGGCATTGCTGACATGTTCCAGAACAGTTTATCCTTGAGAAAGGAGCCCTGGAGTGGCTCCAGGCAGGGCTGGGAAGGACTGATAAGGATTCTTAGCAGAATCTACCTAAGCTCAAAGGTGAGATCAGCAAAGAGTTTTAAAGAGTCATTTTAGACGGTTATTGGGAAGGGTGCAATTGCTTGCACAAGGTAAAAGAAATCCAAAGCCTAGTAATAGATGAGCAATGAGGGAACTAGAAACATAAATTCAAGCAAAGTCAATTCAAATTCAAACAGGGAGATCTCACTCTCCATCCATCAGATTAGTAAAAATGTTAAGGATTGCTACTATTCAGTAGCATTGGTGGGGATGTGGAAAAACAGGGGCTCTCAAGCACCACTGTGGGGGGCAGTGAAAATCACCCCAATCTTTTTGGAGAACAATTAGGCAGTAGCAACAAGTTAAATGTGGATTCACCCTGATCTAGAAATTCCACTTCTGGGACTCTGCCCTCTGCCATTCTCACAAAGGCATGTACAAGGATGTTCAACACACCGTGGTTTTTCAAGCAAAATGTTAGAAACAACCTAAATGGCTATCAATCAGAGACCAGATAAATAATTTATGGTACATCCACACCATGGAATCCTTAAAATCTTTGAAAGACTGAAGCAGATTTACATATACTGACAGGGCATGGCCTCTAAGGCATATTGACAAGTGAAACTAACAAGTCAAAAGCATGGCACATATAGTGTAATTTATGTATTTAAAGTCCTGCCCAAATCCTAAGACCATATCATACATAGACACAAGTCTAGGGAATTCCCTGGTGGTCCACTGGTTAGAATTCCAAGCTTCCACTGCAAGGGGCCGGGATTTGATCTCTGGTCAGGGAACTAAGATCCCACAAGCTGCGCAGTGTGGCCAAATGGGGAAGGAAAACAGATCTAGAAGGATGTACACATACCATACACAGACTGGTTACCTCTGAGAAAGGAGAATTGGAAGGGGGTGACAAAGAGGGACTGTAAGTTGTACTACAGACATTTCTGTGTTTTTGGATTTTTGTTTATTTATTTATTTTTAGACAATGAACCTTGATTAATGTATTGCTTAGCTGCAGTATGTATGACCATGGTTAGTGTAGACACTGGCTTTATTAGTTATTAGCTGTGTAAGAGTATAAGAGGCACATAACTAAATCTCTGTGAGCCTCACTTTTTTTTTTTTTTTAAGGAAAATAGGGCTAATAATGGCTTGTTATAAGGATTAAACTCATAGAAGCAAAATGCTTGGAACAGAGCCCGACACTTGGGAAGTGTTCCGATTATTACTACTTGTGTAATTAAACATTAACTTTGTTTCACAAGTAGGCTGTGCCTGCTTGGATGGAGAATCCCTCACTAACAAGGCCAAACTTATCCAATCAAGGGCTTGAGAAGGGAGGGACAAACTTGCTGTATATGTTTGTGTTGAAAGGAGATTCACCTGGAGGGCGGGAGGCCAGGCTAAGAAGGCACAGAAGACCTGCTCGCTGAGCAGCATCGGGCTGGTGTGGACAGTTCTTTCTGTGGGACATCATGCTGGCATGATGCAGTTTGAGGTGACCAGTGTCACTGAGCAAAGCAGGGGGAGCCCATCTGGTCTGAGACCCATGAGCTCTTCTAGGGAGACACTGAGGAGCACGTGACTTTGGAAGATGGACAGTTGTGTTTGGGATCCTCCTGTGGGTTCTGGTCAGGAGCCACTGGTACTCAGTGCCGATAGGGAGATGCTGGGAGCAAAGTCAGCTGGGCCTCGGACCAGGAACCACTTGTGTAGACCTTGTGCTTTGGAGACCCATGCAGACTGCTGAGTTTCCATCAGCAGCAGATTCCAATGATAACTTTAAGGACATTAAAACTTTTTCTCAACTGATGATATTTTCCTCTCTCTGTTGATAGAAATTAGGCACGACTTTTTTTTTCCCCCTTCACAGACAGCACACTTCTGGAAAGGGAATTCTTCAAAAGGGGTGATCAGCACTCCCTGAAATGAGGTCTTTATTAATGCGTGCCGAGTCAGAGTGGGAAGATAAGCAAGACTAGAATGATCCATGCGGTACTGGATTAGAGTTGGAGGCAACAGTAAGAACTCATGTTTAACTTAATATAGACACAGATGGTTACATATAGAAATAGTTATAGATGTGTATCTATACAGGCAGGCAGGCTAGTAGACACATGTTTGTCTTTGCTCCGTCACCTGAGACACGACACCCTAGTAGCAATGAGCACACCAAGCGCCCAGATCTTGGTTTCTAGAACCATTCTCTAATAACAGGAACCGGGGCTCCTTGGAGAATGGTCTGATTCTAGGGCTGAGGTGGGAAATGTACAAGATGAAGCTGGAGCATCTTGTAGTGCTGGAAAATAAGGACGAGCTCACAACACAAACACATGGATAGGGGAGTGTCAAAGGGGCATAGGAGCCAACAGAAAGAGTTCCCAGTGGCTAAACTGGAAAATTTTGAACAGTACAATCAATAAAGTAGTATTGGCTATAACCCAAAGTCTAAAACAAGTCCATATTTATATAAATAAATGATTGAATAAATAAGTTCATAAATTCATAAATGCATAAGAGACGTATCTTCTGTGCAGAACAATTTAAAAACAGAAATTCATGTAAAGTCCAGAAAGGCGGAAGACAATGCTTTGGCATTTTTAGGGGGGTAAATATATATATGTATATTACTTGTCTGTAAATATTTTGCTTAGAAGAGCTTCAAAACTCTCAAGGAGGTGCCATTTTTACAGCATTTAAATTTGCAAATATATATACGTATGTATATAATATATACACTTACAAATGTAAATGCTGAAAAAAATATACATGTGCTGTAACACTTCAATCCTGGCAAAGCTGCAAGAAACTTTAGCACAAGCCTCCATCCCTGTGAGAAATGTAAGTTCATACATGCTTTTTGGACAGCACCTTGGCAATATCTATCAAGAACTAGAAAAACATTCATACCCTTGCGGTAGTTTCTTTCTTTTCTGAGAATTAATCACAAGGAAAATAAATCCAAGAGAAAAACCAGCGAGAAAAGCAGTTTTGCTGCTATCTTATTTAAATGAGCAAACCTGAAACTATTTAAATGTTCCATAGCAGTTTACAAAATGATAGTCACTTGGTGGACTATTATTTAATTACTAAAAAGTATGATATGAGGACAAACATGGAAAATGCTTATGAGCACTTATGAGAAAGAAGTATAAAAGCAAAACATGTAACTGTACCACTGTAATTATGACTTTATAGAAGCACACACACATGGGCCGGAGGCCTGGGAAGCTGAGCAGCTGCACGGCTGGCACCTGGACCCTTCCCACTTGCATCACGCACCCAGCCTTTCCTTCCTCCTTCAGGTCCGACTGCAGCCAGTTGAATTCCTCACCTAGTGAGCTCCCAAGCATAGAGAAGAATGTTTTTGTTTTGGAAGAATGTTTTGTTAATATTGCTGTGATGTTCTCCAGTACCACTTTAAAAACTCTCCTAAATATTTACTGGTGAACCTGAACTCTAACTTGAACAGTGTCTGTCAATGCCTCAGCCCCACTGAGGCCTAACCAAAACCACCCACGACTCACACATTCTATTCAAAGTTTCCATTACTATCACACAGCCACCTACCGGCTCTCTCCAACAAGAGTGCGAGAAAGCCCCTGCGCGCCTTCAGATGAAGCAGAGGATTTTAAAAGGTCAGGCAGGTCAGAAAACAGCTGCTTAAAATACGAAAGGATTTTCCAGGGAGATGCTTGGATCTCGCCTGGAAAACCTAAGAATCAAGGCACCACACACCTGCGCTAGTTACGTTCAGTCCCGGGAAAGGGGCGGAGCGAAGGACCTGGACAGTTTGATGGGAACTAGGAGTGGGGCTGTGGCCGCACTGCGCTGGATGGTTCCCCCTGGGAGCAACTAAGTGGAGTGCAGGCCACGGATGTAAATGTTCTAGGAGCCACATTAAAAAAGAGTAAAAAATAAGTGACGTTAATTTTAATATATTTTGCTTAATCCAAAATCTCCAAAATATTATCATTTCAGCATGTAATTGATCAAAATCATTTTTTAAAAATTTTTACACTCTTTTTTCATATTAAGTCTTTGAAATCCAGCTTATAGCATATCTCAATTTGGATCAGCCATATGTCAAGTGCTCAATAGTCACATGTGAGCAGAAGTTACCATACCAAACTGCACAGATCTAGAACTTTTATGTGTCTCCTTTTCTTTCCTTCTCCCATCCCTTCCCCCACTTTCTTCCTTACCTCCCTCCCCTTCCCCACCTCCTTCCCCTCCCTTTCTCTGGTCCTTCCTTCCTTCCATTCTTTTCTTCCTTCCTTCCTTCCATTCTTTTCTTTCATTCTTTCTTCCTTTCTTCCTTTCTATCTTTTCTCTCTTCTTTCTTTCTTTCTTTCTTTCTTTCTTTCTTTCTTTCTTTCTTTCTTTCTTTCTTCCTTCCTTCCTTCCTTCCTTTCTTTCTTTCTTTCTTTCTTTCTTTCTTTCTTTCTTTCTTCCTTCCTTCCTTCCTTCCTTCCTTCCTTCCTTCCTTCCTTCCTTTCTCTTTGAAAACAGATCATTTTTAAGAAATTGAGACATATGTCTACCTGCCTACAACATACACCTAAGCAGAAAATCCTGGGAATTCTCTGCTGTCCAGTGGTTGTTCCCTCCTGCATGCTGTAGCAAACATGTGAGCAGACACCTTCTTTAGGCTCCTGGACCCCTCATTAGACTCCCCTGGACACATCCAGCCCCCACAAGCTCATCCTCCGTGGTTGTAGGTAACCAAGGTGAGCTGGCTCTCTCTGTGGGGAGATGGGGGCAGGTTTATGCAGACCCTTTATTCTTTTCTGGCAGAGTCTTCAGTATTTGGCAAGACTTCCCAGGTCTTTTTCGTGACTGGAGTTGCACTTTGCATTGAAAGTTGGCTGGTGGCCAGAGGCTCTTCTAGCCTGGAGAGTCCCTGCATCCATCTCTGGGCCTGAGGGAAACTTTGAGCCCCAAAGTAGAGGTCTCATGGAGCTAATGACATAGATTGTCACATGTCCCTTAGCAATCCTGGAAAACTGCTCTGGGAACTAAGCTCCTGGAGGAGAGATCTTGAGAGGAGGACTTCTGAGGGGATGGGAGGGATAGAGAGTAGAAAGTCATTTTCTAGGCATAATTTTACCAGAAGTCATTACTTTTTTATTTGCATTTCCTCTCATTATCAAAGTAAATACACACACATACACACACACACACACAATTGCAGTTATGCAATGGTTTATGCAGTTGCTGTGAGCCCGAAAGCACTTGTGCAGCTGTGTGTGAGTCGGCATATCCCTGGCTTCCCGCACTCAGGGCAACAGGAGGCGCTGGGAATTTCTCAAATGTTCACAAGAATGTCGAGAGGGAGTTCTGAGTAATCACAATTCCTTGAACTTCTTGTGGGAAAATAAAGCCCCAATTTCCTTTTAAAGATAACTGTCTTTGAAAGCTGTTTGCCATGAGAGTTTTTGTTTATGGTGCAGAGAATGGTAAAAACGCACTTCTGTGGAAGGTCCCAGCAAGTAAAAAATCCCGCCATGGGGACGTCCTGGCCCCAAGCACGGAGCAAGCTTGAATCCTCCAGCTGGGCACCAATGCTCTGCTGTATTTCTGATCCACCAAACTCTGGGGTTTTAGCCGTGAATGTGGTCAGTCTAATACACTGTTGGTGTTCTTGCTACTCCTTTCTCTCACGGACCCACCCCTTGGTGTCTCCCCTCTGCCTCTGTTCTCTCCTGCCCTATAGGTGTCTCCCAGGTGGATGCTCGGGAACCAAGTGTCCAGGGAGACAAGCGGGATCTGCCTGTGTTGTGGGCGGGTCCAGGAGCCAGGCCTCACCCAGTCCTCGCCGCTGAGCCCTCCTCCCCATTGGACGCCTCTGTTCAGTGCTGCACCCTCTCTGGCTTCTGGTCTCCACCAGCCAGGCTGACAATTAGATTAAGTAAGGAGAAGGCAAAAAAAGAAAAGGGAAGAGAAAAGGAAAGGAAAAAAAAAAAAAAAAAAAGCCAACCAAGCCACGATGCCTGGGTCCTGTCTCTGCAGTGGGGAAGAACTGTGTCGGCAACTGCTCTCCGACCCACAGGCCCAACTGAAGGTGGAGATTCTGAGCCGTGGAGAGGGTGCCATGGCTCTGGTGGAGCCCGCAGTGTGGGGAGCTGCCTGCCCGCTCTGTCGGGGCGGCACGACCATGCTCGTCTAGCCTGGGCTCTCAGCACCTGTCAGCAGGCTTTCGTTTTTTTGTAGAGAGCACAATAATTTAAAAATAGGGAATAAAGACGCAGACCTACTAGAGAATGGACTTGAGAATATGGGGAGGGGGAAGGGTAAACTGTGACGAAGTGAGAGAGTGGCTTGGACATATATACACTACCAAATGTAAAATAGATAGCTAGTGGGAAGCAGCTGCATAGCACAGGGAGATCAGCTCGGTGCTTTGTGACCACCTAGAGGGGTGGGATAGGGAGGGTGGGAGGGAGACGCAAGAGGGAAGAGATATGGGAACATATGTATATATATAACTGATTCACTTTGTTATAAAGCAGAAACTAACACACCATTGTAAAGCAATTATATTCCAATAAAGATGTTAAAAAAAAAAGATAGCTAGTGGGAAGCAGCTGTATAGCACAGGGAGATCAGCTCGGTGCTTTGTGACCACCTAGAGGGGTGGGAGGGAGACACAAGAGGGAGGGGATATGGGGCTATATGTATACGTATAGCTGATTCACTTTGTTATACAGCAGAAACTAACACAACATTGTAATGCAATTATACTCCAATAAAGTTGTTAAAAAAAGCATTAAAAATAAACAAACAAACTCTTTTGAGGGTCTCAGCCAACATAAACTTTATCATTCCAGAAATAGCCCAGATACAGAGTGACCTTATTCCCTCAAGGGGTTCCAGGCCACCCCCTACCTTCTTGGAAGGAGGCAGAGGGAGGGCAAGCCCCTGGGGTGCATGGACCTCTTTGTCACCGGCTGACCATCAGATCCCTCTGCGGAGATCCAGGCGTCCTCATGAGGATCACACAAGCATCACCCCTCTTTGCTAAGAAGCAAGACAGCAGGGAGTACCTACGTGGGAAAGCATGGGCTTTAGGGTTTGTACCAGGTTCGCCTCATTTTTCTGTGTTCTTCGTTTAGTCATCTAACAGATACAGAGCCGAACACCTCCCGGTCCTGGCTCTGAGGGCCCCTCCCCTGGGCAGCTGGAAAGGCCCACCTCCTGTGCATCCTGGTTTTCCCTCAAGGAGGCGGAGAGCCCTCACTTTGAAAAGTGCCTGCAGAGCATTTTCAACCCTCTGTGAATGAGCCTTGGCAAGCACAAGGTTGAATCACAGTCTTGGTGACACAGAGCGCGTGGCTTGAAATTACGCAGGAGAATGACTGGCACCCCAGCCTGTGCTCCTCACCCCAAAGGGCTGAGCCAGTGTCAGCACAGAACAAGGGATCCAAAGATTATCCTTCTCGTTTTCTAAAAGCCATCTGTTGAGTTTCAAGGTCTTGTCCTGACATGGTGAATTCCTTGAAGGCAGCTGAAGTAACCACTGATTTTTTTTAAACTACCTAAGCTAAGTGCCTTTTTCTGAAAGGAGTAAATTCCTCAGTGTGACTCCTGAACTTGAGGGGAAGGTAGAGAATGTCCTTACTTGGGAGCTGAGCGGGGCAGTCAGGCCCAGTTCAAATAGCTTGCTGGGGGCACCTCGATTCCTGATCCCGGAAGCTCGTGGCTGACCTGTTCGGGAGCTGGTGATGGTCTGCCTCAGTCACCGCCATGCCAGCCACAGCCCGGAACTGCTCCCAGCTCCTGACATGCTCTGGGTCTGGTGTGACCCACAGTGGAGGGCTGCCTGGCCATCCCTGGAGCGGCCCCGCCTCTCCTCTTCAGGATGGAACGGAGATGGGAGAAAGCAGGGGGCAGCCGCTTGTGTTCACCGAGTCAGCTGGAAGCCAGGCAGCTGGTGGCTTGTCAGTGACGAGCTGAGCCTGACTCATGGCCCTGTCACAGCGCCTGGTGGCGGACTGACCCACAGAGGAAATTACACAGCACTCTGTGGCCATGGTAGAGGCAGGGGCTTTTCCAAGTGCATCAACTGGGAAGCAGCCTTCACCCACGCTGGGAGCTCAGGCTTGGGGACCCCCACTAACTTCAGGTTAGTCCTGGTGACTACGGGAATCAGGTGGCCAGTGCAAACCCCTTCCATAGCTCCCCGCTGGCGGCGGGACACCCACAGCCCCAGCCCATCTGTGACGGAGCTGCCACACTCCCCAAGCCAGCCTTCCACGCACAGTTCTTGGGGTGGCAGCTCCCAGTCCAGCCTCAGTCATTCAGCCAGAATCTACACTGGCCCCAGGAGCTTGCTGAGGGACCCTCAATCAGAAAAGGACAGTTCCTCCAGTAGAACCAGAGGCCACTCCCCTCAGGTGGCTGTGTGACTCTGGGTAACTAAACTCGCTGTATCTCAGTTTCCTCATCTGTGAAATGGGTCTAGAATGCCTACCTCTTAATGTTGTGGTGAGGATTAGATGAGAATATATGCAAAGGGCCTGGCACAGTGCCAGGCACGTAGCTGGTGCTCTAATAGACGTTCCTTGTTCTAAGCCTGCTCTGAGGCAAAATTCACATTGGCATCAACCCCCAGGGCTCAACTCTCAGAGCTACCCCTCCCCCATATCCAGACTCCCAACTCTTCATGCAAATGTGTGGCTCCTGAGGAGACTGAAGCTTCATCATCATCAATGAGGAGCTGATTCTTCTGGGCAATGTGAAGGGGTGGCCTAGCTTGAGACACTCCCCTAATGGGCGGACCACTGAGGAGGGTTCTTTTCCACCCTCCCCTTGTCCACTCCGATCTGACACCCCAGGGCCATCGTGCAGGGAGCTCTGGAGTGGAGGGGGACCGGCTACCTGCCCCCAAAGCTGGAGGAGAAGGGTGACCGGAGAGCAGGAGGGAAGAAGTGATGGGCGGCACCCCAGGCCCCGTACCTGGAGTTAGACCTAGGAGCCACCTCTGGAAGGACCTTCAGCCCCATGAGGACTCTGATGGGTTAGAATGTTCCCCTGGAACTCAGAGGGCAGGACTCTCTTATAGATTCTTCCAGCCCACCTGTGCTGTCAGCTGGGGCAAGGGCTGCACTGCCCTCTCCTTCCATGACAGGGGCCCCATGCTGGGATTACCATGTGCCAGTTATGGGGAGACCTGCAGGGGTGGGCAGCCAAGGTCTTGCCTCTCCTGCAAGTACCAAAGGAATAAATCAAGCAGATGTGGCACAAGAAAACGCTGCCCGAGGACCCTGCCTCTTCCTAACCTGCTTTCCACAGCCACCCTGGAGCTCCCGACCCCTCCTGCTGTGCCTGCTCTTCCATCAGCCCAGAGGCCCATCCACCAACACGCCCGGCCCTGAAGCACCTCCCCAGGACGCCTGTTAGGGCTTCAATTCTCTCCTGCGCTCAGGGCTGCCTCAACCACCAGCCTTGGAGCTCCCAGAGGCTGAGGCCAGCTCTCGTGCCTGGTCCCCTGAACCTTGTGCAGTGCCCAGCACATAGTGGGTGCTTGGCGTTTGCAGAAAGTCTGGTGGTGAGGCCGAACGCGGTTGTGTATGTGCTCACACGTGTGTAAGGGGAGCAAATTCATTGTGCACCTGCTATGTGCCGGGCCAGAGCTAGGCACTGCACTCAGGGTATCTCAGCAGAATCCCTGTTTCCTCCTGGAACCTGGGAACTAACTGGGATGGGACATCTCCCTTCATCCCAGGTCTCCAGCAGTTCAAGGGTTCTCGTGGGCTAATGGCCCCCTCCCTGCAGCAGCCTGGCGGTGGGGGCAGCCCATGACTCCACGTGGCTAGGGAGCAACTCTAGGGCCTTTGCACACCCATTGAGGCTGGTTCATTTTAATCCATTCCATCCTCAGCGGAGCATTAGAATGCAGTTTGGGGTTGGAAGCATGGGTGTTTACACTGAGGAAAAACTTGTAGTTATTCCACATTTGATCTTTATGAACACCCTGTATGTGGGTACGTGGGGAGGACAATCATTATCTCTAATTTACAGATAGGAACTCTGAGGCCCAGAGATTAAGGTCGCTCAGCTGCTACTCTGGGTGTCTTCTGAATGCCAACTCAGGGCCACTTTCTACCACCAGGTACCCAGAGGCAGGTGCCTGGCATGCGGGCTAGAGGAGGAAGGGCTCGTTCTGGGACATCTCTCCCCAGGGAACAAAAACCAGGCGATCCATGGGTCCACTAAATGGCTGGCTCGCTCTGGGTGTTGAGGAAGCCTGGAAGCTGTGGTCTGCTGGGGTGGGAAACAGAGACTGTGCATGGCCTCTGGGTTGGCACGTGATCGTAGCAGGTACTGAGGTAACACGACCATGTTACAGTGTCCCACACATGTTTCAGATACTTTCCAGACATGGACTCATTTAATCCTCACAAAACCCTAAAAGGCAGTCTGATTATTCCCATTTTACAGATAAAAGGACGGAGGCACAGAGAGGTTAAGGAACAAGTCTGAGGTTACACAGCTAGGAAGTATCCAATAAATGTCACTTTCCTTCAGCTCTTTTTAGACTATGGACTCCTATGGCAGAAAATGAAACTGGTCCCTAAAGCTGTGCCCTGAACATCAGGTCAGGTGTCCCTAATCTCTTTCCTCATTCCTCTGCTTACAAAGGCGCACTTCTGCTTGGCAGGTACAACTGAGGGTAGTTTACTGGATTCTGTAAAAGCAAAATTCCTTTTAATATTGTATGCTGTTGGGATAAGTATGTTTGTTTTCATTTTTCAGTAATTTGCAGCCACTGATGCTTTGCACCAGCTGGGACTCTGCACAAGAGTGTCCTGGAGAAGGGGCAATGACTGAGCAGCAGTCTTGGTGGAACGCGTGATCCAGGGCTTTTCTGGACACAGGGCCCGGCCTGCTTGGGCTGTGGGCGGTGGTGACCTTGGGGCTGTGATCTCAGTGAATGGCCAGAGGACATGCAAGCCCAGCATGAGGCCAGGCATTTTAGGGTAACTATGTTTGACTCTTGAGACATCTGGGTGCAGCTCTTTTTAACAGTTATTTCTAAACTGTAGCACCGGAAATTTGCCCCCGTGGTTCCTCTCACCAGTGCCCTCTTCTCCGTTGAGGTCAAGGCTGGGCTCAGCCTAGGGGGACACGGTGGAGATGCGCGGCGGGAGAGAGCGAGGCCAGGCCTATTCCCTTGCCCCTCTGCAGGCTCTCTGGGCTCAGGTCCCACCACCCCACCCGTCCTCCTGCCCCACCAGGCCTCAGGGGACACGGAGGCTACTGCGAGGCCCAGGCCCTGGCCCTCGCCTTTCTAAACAGCCCCTTTATGAAATTCTCTCCAATTACCCACTGCGCGGTGACAGCTGGTTGCTGCCTGTGACACCTCTGATGTGCACAACAGATATTCGGACCCAGTCCTCACTCCCACTGTATCCTGTCAAAGTGACCTCCGCAAACGCCGCCCTCCATTCTGAGGGGCCCAGAGCCCAGGAGATCCCAGCTCATTGTACGTGAAGGAGCTGATGGGCCTGGTGTCTGGAAGCCTGGTTACATCCTGGGGGGAGGTCCCGCAGGAAACTGACAGACAGCTGTGCGGAGCGCAATCCTCCCGGAGCCACCGGGGTCGGTCTGGCCACCCACGGATCCGACTGAGACCTCCGCTTGGTCAGAGCCTGTGCTGCGGGCAGCAGAGCGCACGCGACCTTCAGGAGCTTCCAGGCTGCGAACTAGCCCCTTCTCCCCTCACCAGCTCTACCAATGCGAGGACGGGGATGACGCCTCCCAGCTCCTACGTCAGCCACCAGTGAGCAGCGCGGAGGCCACGCCCAGCGCTACAAGAAACAGGGGAGGCCGGGAGGTGGGGGGACTCCAGGAGATGCTGTCCTCTTTGGCATGCGCTGCTCCCGCTGCTCCCGGGATGCTGACCGCCGGCCTGTCAGCTTTCGGAGAAACAGGAAACGCTCACAGGCTGGTCTAGCCTTGGCACTCTCAGTTTTTTCCAGGTCCAGAAAGCAATATAAAACGCATCCTGTTACGGTAATATGAGTCAGCTGAATCCTGCTGGGGTTTCTCCCCCAGGTGCACAGACGTATGGCTGGGGCCGTGGGGCAGGGATTGGAGAGTAAAGGATCATAGACTTTGTAAGCGGGAGGAGGGATTGGTAAACTTCTGACCAACTCCCCAATCACCCTAGTTTCACAGACAAGGAAGGGACCTGGATTGCAGAGTCAAGCTGGAAACCGGGAATGCCAGCTCCCAGCAGCACCCTTGCATCCAGCCCTGTTTTCTGGCACTGAGGTTTTTTTCTGAGCAGTTTTTCTAAACCTCTTGCCGAAGGCCTGGAGGCTCAGGTCAAAGACGCTTTGTTGAAAACTGGTTGTTCAGAAGCTGGGGAGAGAATGATCCTGGCATATTAAGGAAAGTAAATGCTGCCTCCTGAAGCCCTTCCTGATGACCCCTGTTCGAGTGTTTGTTCCCTTTTCTGAAATCCTCTGTTTCTCGGGATCTCCCAGAGTAGACTGTAAGTTAACATTCACCTATGTCAACCCCCATGTCCAGGGTAATGTCAGTGCTCCTTCTTCTTGCACAGTACACAGATTCCTAGGCAACTTTCCATCCTCCTTCATACCTAACCTGAGGAGAGTGTGTTGAATTTGGATGGATAGTCATCCTAGCACAGAAACCACAGAAATCCAAGGACTGGGATTAAAGAAGATCTGAGTCCCGATGCCCAGGCCACCCCACCTGGGACAGGGCTTTCTACAGCCCAGACAGGGATGGGGGTGGGGACGGGGATGGAGGTTGGTGCCAGATTAACAGGGGCTAATTGGGGTTGTTTTCTGAAGCAAGGCAGATAAGACTTCCTCTTCTCCCCTCTACCCTACAACTAATATTAATAATTATATTATTGAGAGCTTACCATGATCACGCATTTGGATTGCTTCTTTCAACCTTATAGGTTGGAACTACCAGAACCCCCAGTTTATTTATTTATTTATTTATTTAAACTACCCCGATTGGCTCCTAGAGATTTTTTTAAAAATATATTTATTTATTTATTTATTTATTTTTGGCTGCGCTGGGTCTTCGTTGCTGTGCACGGGCTTTCTCTAGTTGAGGCGAGCGGGGGCTACTCTTTGTTGCGATGCACGGGCTTCTCATTGTGGTGGCTTCTCCTGTTGCAGAGCACGGGCTCTAGGCGCACGAGCTTCAGTAGTTGTGGCCCAAGGGCTCAGTAGTTGTGGCTCGTGGGCTGTAGAGCTCGGGCTCAGTAGTTGTGGCGCACAGGCTTAGTTGCTCCGTTGTATGTGGGATCTTCCCAGACCAGGGCTCGAACCCATGTCCCCTGCATTGGCAGGTGGATTCTTAACCACTGCACCACCAGGGAAGCCCCAGAATCCCCAATTTAAAGATGAGAAAACTGAGGCACAGAAAGGTTAAGTGATGTACTCAAGGCCTCATGGCTGGCAAGTGGTGAGGCCAGGAGGCCTCCATTAACTCCTATGCTCTACTGCCCCCTCCCCCCAAAGTGATTCCACTGTGCCCTCCCTGCCCTTGATGGGGCATTGAGGGGTCCTCTGAGCAGAAAGTCACAAAAGCTGCCCAGGCAAGGCAGGTTCCAAGATCAAGAAGTTTTTTCTTTGTTGTGTCTTTTCCATGACCCCTGAGCTGTGAGAAGTCCTTGCCCAAACTACACCCTTGGGTGCCCAGTGGGCCTCTGCAGTGAAAGATCGCAATTAAGAGGACAGCATGAGGAAATGCGCCCAGCCGCCCCCTCATCCCATCCCTGGTGCTGCCTACTAGGTCGGGGGATGGGGTCATGGAACCCTCACCAGAGAGCCTGGTTATTCAAACAGACTGCAAAACAATAAGGCTGGAAACCAAGCCAAGATGCAGGGCTAGGACGCCAGAAAAAATAGGAAAGCTGCCTTCCCTTATCAAGATCACAGAGGCTCAGTTCACTGAGCAGCTAGAACAAAAAATTCCAATTAAAACTCAAAGTAGCCGTTGAAGGAGACAATTTGGGAGGAAAGTCAGCACTGTGTAGGCAGTCCCCACCTTTCCCAGGGCAGGGTCTGGGCAATCTTTCCTATGTCTGTGGGTAGAGCTCACAGCACACAGAAAGGGCACGTCCACCTTAGACTTCCTGAACCTGAAGCAGCCCTAGCTGTCAACACCTGTGCCTTTCTACCTTCTGTGGCATTTACTAGGCCACTCATTGTACTAATTTCTTAATCTAGGAAAAATGAAATAGAAAAAGTCTTGGGAAATCTAGGAAGCTCATTGCAGGAATACCTCAGAAAGGTGACTCAGCACTTCTTCATTTCACAAAGGGAACCAGAAGTTTCACAAATACAACGTTGTTCTCACTAAATAAGGGGATTGAACCAGGAACGTGACACCTAAACTCTTTGCTGCTTGCCCTGGGCTTAGGTACAGACTCTTGGTTGGCAGGAAGAGTGCTCTCACCTTTTCAGAAATGATTGAGTCTGGAATGGCTGAGTGACCCGATGTG